>NW_012105187.1:1589619-1632242 GCF_000951045.1 Mandrillus leucophaeus
TGGCATGATCTTGGCTCACTGCAACCTCTGCCTCCTGGGTTCAAGCAATTCTCCTGCCTCAGCCTCCCGAGTAACTGGGATTACAGGCACCACCATACCCGGCTAATTTTTTGTATTTTTAGTAGAAACAGGGTTGGTCTCGAACTCCTGACCTCGTGATCTGCCCACCTCAGCCTCCCAAAGTGCTGGGATTACAGGCATGAGCCACCGCGCCCAGCCTAATTTTTGTATTTTTACTAGAGACAGGGTTTCACCATGTTGGTCAGGCTGGTCTTGAACTCCTGACCACAGGTGATCCTCCCGCTTTGGCCTCCCAAAGTGCTGGGATTACAGGCGTTGAGCCACCGCACTTGGCCCACAATTAACTCTTATGAGGGGTTGTGATGAAAAGGGCTTATGAAGGAGTAGGTTTGGGTTTGAACAAGACTTTAAGGCCAGGCGCGGTGAGTCATGCCTATAATCCCAGCACTTTGGGAGGCCAAGGCAAGCAAATCACCTGAGGTCAGGAGTTCAAGACCAGCCTGGCCAACGTGGTGAAACCCTGTCTCTATTAAAAACACAAAAATTAGGCTGGGCGCGGTGGCTCACACTTGTAATCCCAGCACTTTGGGAGGCTGAAGCGGGCAGATCACGATGTCAGGAGTTTGAGACCAGCCTGGCCAATATGGTGAAACGCCATCTCTACTAAAAATACAAAAATCAGCCAGGCATGGTGACACATGCCTGTAGTCCCAGCTACTCAGGAGGCTGAGGCAGAAGAATTGCTTGAGCCCGGGAGGCGGAGGTTGCAGTGAGTTGAGATTGTGCCCCTGCACTCTAGCCTGGGCGACAGAGCAAGACTCCGCCTCAAACAAACAAACAAAACCAAAATACAAAAATTAGCCGGGCACGGTGATGTGTACCTATACTCCCAACTACTCTGGAGGCTGAGGCGGGAGAATCACTTGAACTTGGGAGGCGGAGGTGGCAGTGAGCTGAGATCCTGCCATTGCACTCCAGCCTAGGCGTCAGAGTGAGACTCGGTCTCAAACAAACAAACAACAAAAAAAACCCTCAAGACTTTAATGTTGAGTAGGACTGCTTGGTGGGGTAGGGAGTTAGTCAAATTTGTGATTTTTCAAATGTGCTTTTCTTTTTGTATTGCTGTTTTCTTTTGTATTGCTGCGGGGTATTTTTCTCTCTCTCTGTCTCTTTCTCTCTGTGCCCCCTCCCTCTTCCTCTCTGTTCCCCCTCTCTACCCCCCTACTGCCTTCATCCCCCTCTTCTCTGAAAGGGAAAATACATGAAAACTCAGACAAACAACTTGTTAGTAGCAGCAATAAAATAATAAGTGAAGAAGAAATTTCAAATTGGAGATGAGATTGAAAGATTGCTTGTCTATTTCAGCATATCCTACCCCCTGGTTATCATATGCAACCAGCCTGCTTTTACTGTATCTTAATTAGAAGAAGTAGAAGTTATTTTGCATAGATCTACCTACCTTTGGATTTGCCACAGTGTTGAGGACATGTTTATTCATTTTGTATTTCCTGACCTCTGTGTCTCTTCACATCCTCTTCCTCAGCTTATCTCAGGAAACACCCATCAGCGTTGGGGAATTTTGGGGAGTAATCAAAGATTGAGAAGTTAAATTCAGCCTACTGAGAATAGGAGCTGAGGGGATGAAGAATTGAAACTTAACTTTTCATGATGCTATGGAGAAATGACTTCCCTTTTGATAAACCATATGAGTCAATGACCATCTGTTTTAGTTGCTTTTGGTAAGGGAAAAAAGGGTAATGGAATATTTACTCTAGCTTTTATCTTTACTGCTTCTGCAAGTGTCTTTGGATCCTGATTTGTAATTGTTTATCATTACTATTTTAGTTGGTTTCAGACGTTTCAAGAGAAGACTTTCTGCCTATCCTGCCTTTTAATAATAAATTACATTTTTTAAAGCAAAACAGGATTCTCTTCTTCCACAGTAGCCATAATTACAGGATCATTGATAACTGTGACTTTATCACCCCTTTAATCTATTTTAATGTGACCTACAGCAACATAAGGCTGTGTTTTAAAGGAGCTTGGTTGGTCACACTTTTTATTAAAATTTCTTTCAGGGTGGACTGATAAACTTTGAGAAAAGGAGAAGGGTAAGTAGAGTTGATTGGCTGTGGTTTTCTGTTTTCCTTTGTCTGACCATGAAAAAAATGAAATAAATGGGGACTTAAGTTTCTTTGTAGAGGCAGAAAAAAATGAGTTACCACCTATTGAACGTTTATCATAGACCATTTTGCTTGGCATGCTCCTATACGTTATCCCCCACTAGCCTTATGAGGTGGGTTTTATCATCCTCAATTCAAAAGTGAGGAAGCTAGGACTCAAGAGATTTAATTACTGGACCAGAATCTCTTGGTGGCAAAGCCAGGGTTCTCATCCTGTCGTGATGCACCAAAGCCCACACTTCTTCCCTGTCCACTCCTTATCTCCTTTACAATTAGTTTCAGCAATAGCTGGCTCACCCCTATAATTAATAACAATGTATTTTATACTTGAAGATTACTAAGAGAGTAGACTTTAAGTATTCTCCCCACAAATAAATATGTGAAGTAATGCGTATGTTAGCTTGAGTTAGCCATTCCACGGTATGTACATGTTTCAGAACATCATGTTGCACATCATGTTGCACACCATAAATACAAACAGTTTTTTAATTTGCCAATTAAAATAAAAACCAGGTTTACCCTATTAAGGATAAGGGGTTTCCGATGAGCAAGTGACATAGAAGAGTTAATAAAGATGGTAAACTCTCGTGGGTCTACTCGAGAGAGGAAAGGAAATAGTCTTTGTCTTAGGTGTAGGTAGTTATTCTTTTCCTTTCCTGTCAGCATAGGAAGGGGTGCTCAACATCAATTTCAGTCTTTCTGTGGACAGCACAGTTCTGAACTGTGCTATTCAAGATAAAACATTCTTGAAATTTTTCTGATTTTTGTATTCAAATGGTATATTTAAATAGATATTTAAAAGACTCAAAGGAAAATAAGTGAGCAAAATAATAACTTTACCCTGTAGTATTCTCATTATTCTTTGGTACTTTCACATTCCACAAATATTGACTGTCTACTTTATGTAGGGGGTTTGGGAATTACAGCAGAGAAAGACCAGAGCTCCCAGCCCTCATAAAGTTCACAATCCAGGAGAGAGGTAGACAAATAAATAGGCAGTTGTAATACAACCTGACAAGGGTTTGTAAGCAGAAGTCGTGGGTATTAGAGAAGTATGTAGTTGGGGTATCTATCTCCAACTTGTAGGGCCAGAGAAACTTCCAGGAGAAAATGACATTGAAGTTAAAACCAAAAAGGCATAGAGGAACTAAACCAAGCTGGGCTCTTCAGTAACAAGATACTAACCTGGACAAATGTAAATTTTCTGTCCCTTATAGATGATCCTTTTTTCTTTAGCATGATGGTAGATATTCCTTGAGGATACTGAGACCAAGGGCTGAGGTCACTGGATGGAAAGTTACGATTTGGAGAATCTGCCAGTTCTTGAGTTACTTCTGTCATGTCCTGTAATGATAATAAATTCAGTTATTGCCCCCTCAGTTCCCCTCTCGGTCATTTAACTTCAGAATAACCCTGGTTGGTAATCTCTTTCCTTTTTAGACTAGGATATTAAACTTTTGGAAAGTTTGACTGTAAAACCTAAACCTAAAACTTATACCCATTGCTGAGTTAAATTTTTTTTATTGAAACATCCAAAGAAGTATAAATAATTTTCAACATAATTATGTATTTGCCTCTCTGTGAGTTTTAAAAGACTTAGTTAAATGATTTAGTGGCATAGTAAAAACCCAAGGATTCAGGAAATCTAAACATTCAATTTTATGAGACCTAGGACTGTTTAGATACTCAGCCCTACCAAAACTTATTTATTGAGGGATAAAGGTTGAAGAAGATGGGGATGGGGAACTTGGGAGCTCCCTGATTAAAGTATTTGTTTTCTTTCTTTTTTTTTTTAAGAAATATGAATAGAAATTTTTCATATATTTATGAAGTACTTACAACCTTAAAAATCATTTTTCTATTCCAAGGATGAAAGTGAAAAAGAGAAAAAGGAAACCACTGGGACTTTACATAGTGACCAGTTTGGGTTGCTTTGGTAGCTTGTTTTATTCCTATAAATTGCTTTTTCAAGGAGAAAAGAGGATTAAAAATTAAAGCATACAAGGACTTTGGAGAGTTTGAGTTAGCTCCTTTATTTTTAAGGAAGCAGTATTTCAGAATCCTCCTAGATGGTTTTCTTCATCTTTTATCCTAGTGTGGTATATTTTCATGTTGAAAAGATCTATATTTGGTTGGCCTTATTATCCAGTCTTTTTTTTTTTGTTTAAATTTTTGGTATCCTGTCTGCTTTAGGAATTTGAAGTGATCGCCCAGATAAAGCTCTTACAGTCTGCCTGCAACAGCTACTGCATGACCCCAGACCCAAAGTTCATCCAGTGGTTCCAGAGGCAGCAGCTCCTGACAGAAGAGGAGAGGTGGGCTCACCTGTCTTTCATCAGGGGAGAACTGAAGCGTTGGCAAGAAAAATGCTGCATTTAATACCTCGCCGGGTCATTTATTCAACAACTATTTAGTGAGCAGCTGCTAGGTTCCAGGTCCTTGGTTTTCAAAGGCGCATGGTGTGGCAGGAAAAGCTGAGGTGATAGCATCAAGATGTACTTTCAGACTCTTGCTTGGCCAATGATTTATCTTTGTAACCTTAACAAGTCATTTGTTCCTCCCTATCTTCAGGATGCTCATCTGTAGAGTGTTTGTTTGTGAGGCGTAACTAAGATCTTCTGTGGGATTGCTTTGTTAGAATGCGTGTCCTTAGTGTTATCACCACCACCATTGTCACCGTGTTTGTCATTCCTGTTAATTGATGGTACCTTTCCAGGGAGCTTTCAACCTAGAGGGGGTGAGAGACTCATGAGGCATTGAAATATGATGGGTAACTACATTGCTACAGAACCTATGGGAAGAATTGGGGAAAATAAGGAAAATATAAAGGCATTAATATTTAGGCTGGAAATATTAAAAAGAGAGACAATAAAAAAAAAGAGAAACAAGATTTTGCCGTAATAACAAAGAAGAACTGGAAAATAACGTTCCAGACCAAGAGAGAACACAAGCAAAACTTGGTGGCCTGACATGCTTGGCATTTGGAGGAACAGTGATAACTCAGGTGTGGCAGGGACACAAGGAACAGTTTCAAAATAGTGGGGTGGGCATAGAAAGGCACGTTCACTTGAGTGCCCTGCCCACTGGCCCAGCTCATCCCTGTCCTGTAGCCTGCTGGTTGGCAGATTGGTCTGCAGGCCATATGTGGCCCACTGCCTGTTTTTACATTTTTAAATGATTGGGGCGAAAAAAACAAAAAAAGAATATTTTGTGACATGAAACAGTTATTTGAAATTCAAATTTCAGTATCTACATAAATAAGATTTTATTGAAACACAGCCCATTCATTTACATCTCATCTGTGGTTGCTTTCATGCCTTAAAGACAGAGTTGAGTATTTGCAACAGAGACCATATGGCCCACAAAGCCTAAAATACTATGTGGTCCTTTACAGAAGAAGTTGGCCCATCCCTACCCTAGCCCAGGGAATTTCTTTGGAAGTTTATCATAAGGGAGAGTGAAATTGACAGCAAAATAAGTATTGACAAAAAAAAAATGATGTTTAGAGAAGTATTGGAATGAATTAATGACAGCATTTGGATTCAAACTCAGGTCTGCCTGACTCTACAGCCTAAGTAAGCTCTGAAGATGGCTGTATAATGTCGGGCACCCTTCCCCACCTACCCAGTAACGAAATACATCTACTGTCTAGAGCTACGAGCTTTCGTAAAAGACAATTGGAATCACATATAAATTCCTCTTGTGCTTGTGTTCGTTATATCTGCCTGGCAGATAGAGGTCTGAACCTGGGGCATTTTAAATTGAGGATGTTTTGGCAATTAAAAAATTTAAAAAAATATTTGTAGGCCACCCTGGCCAATGTGGTGAAACCCCATCTCTACTAAAATAAATAAACATATATATATATCTTTATCAGTAATGTAATTGCCTATGTCTATTCATTGACGAGCAGATAGATTACAAAAGTCTTTTCATTTTCTTTGGATAAAACTAAGTCATATGTGCATGTGCACACACACACACATACAGAAGAGTAGGAAGGAGGTAGTAGAGAAGAAATAGGAAGGGGAGGTAGAGGAAGGAAGATTATTCCCCTGGCCTAGCAGTGGGATGAGACTGATCAGAATGGAGTTAGTTTTTGATGCTGCCAAAGTGCATATATCCTTGTATTTGAAACACGCAGAATTCAATAGCCTCAATCCATATGCCAGTGGAGGTGAGGGAGGAAGCACGTAAGATAAATGTGTCAAATCGGGCCATTAAGTCAGTACCCCCTGATGTTTATGATAGAACAAGGTTTGTATATAACTTTACTTTGAACAAAGAGCCTTCTCTAAAACAAAACCAGCACATTGTGTGAATTTAAATCTGTTTTTCAATTCTCTAACTTTGACCTCATGGAGCCCCCTTCTCTTTCTCAGCTATGCCCTGTCATGTGAGATTGAAGCAGCTGCCGACGCCAGCACCACCTCGCCCAAGCCTCGGAAGAGCATGGTGAAGAGACTCAGCCTGTGAGTGTCCCCCAGGGGTTCTGGGGCTCCAAGAGGGTCCCATCAGAGTCGTGAGTGGAGATGTCTTCAACAGGATGACCTTGAGCCAGGGTGAAAGTGAAGAGCACTCCGCTCATTTGTTAAGCTGTTTATCCTTCTGTCATGAACTCAAAGCATTTGCTAAGTTCATTCTCCACTGCCTTCTCTGTCGTGAATCACCATCTTCTCCTTCCTGGATCACTCCAGTAACATCTTCACTGTCTTCTGGCTGCCCCTTACCAACCATTCATTCTCTACTAAATAGCTAGGTTGTCTTTTAACATGTACACCAGATTATGTTGCTTCCTGTATAAAAACCCCTATAGCTTTTATTTTAAAATAAAACCCAAACTCTGTATCCTGGTTTACTAGGCCTTACGTGATTTAACCTGCAGCCTTCCCTCTCTCACAGCATTGCCCTCTGTTCACCAGTGTCGAGGACGTTTGCACTGGCTGTGTCTGGCCTGAAATGCTCTTTCTTCATGGCTGGCTCCTTCAAATATTAGCAAAAATGTTATGTGCCAAGAGAGAACCCTTTCTAATGTTGCTGTCCACCCCTCATTCTCATTCATGTTAGCTGCTTCCTCCGGTGGAACGTAAGCAACCTGAGAACAGGAACCTTGTCTATCATGCTTGCAGTTGTATTGCCTGAGGCCAGCAGTTTGAGACTAGCCTGGACAATGTAGTGAGATCCTGTCTCTACAGAAAAATCACTTCAAGTATTAACTAGGCATTGTGGTCCATGCATGCAGTCCCAGCTACTCGGGAGGCTGAGGTGGGAGGGTTGCCTGAGCCCAGGAGTTCAATGTTACAGTGAGCTATGATTGTGCCGCTGCACTCCAGCCTGGATGACAGGGCGAGACCCTGTCTCGAAGAACAAAACCAAACAAAACAACAACTATATATATATGTGTATATATATGTATACATGCATGCTGTGTGTGTGTATGTGTATATATATTCAGTGTCTAACTTTCAATATGTGCCTGAAAAGTCACCATTATTTTTAATGAAATTAATTAGTTAATATCTTTTTGAGGATTTGGGGGGATCAGGATTCCGACTGTCTTTATGGGCATTTGATAGTTCCCAGCACTGTCTCTCCACCTACCTCAGTGAGTCACATTGAGACACAGAGGCAGGGATGGCACATGACCTCGAGTGTTACCATGTCCCCGGTGTAACATAAAGACCTCTGTTGGACACGGATAGCAAGGTCTCCCACCACCAGCGGCCATGCAGGCTGCTACCTGCCATCAGATGATATGAGGCATTGTGGATGGGTTGGAACATGCGCTTTAGTAGAAAGCATCTGGAAGATAATCCTGTGTTTTGCTCACCCTCTCTTTGTTCAGATGGCTATTCTGGCCCTGCTGAACTCTAAATTTATGAGCTTTTGGAGTCAGCTCTTGAGGAAATTTTTCATAGTATTTTGCTGTCTTTTCATCTTTGCAGATATGGGGGAATAAACTACTGAGATAATCTGAGGGGACTGACCATGCCTTGTCAGCTGGTAAGACTGGCATGTGCACAGGGAATCAGCTCCCTGATAGAGGAGTCCAGACATGCAGGGGATCCTGGGTGTCCACTCTGCTAACTGAGGCAGCAGAAGGAATTGGGAGCTTCTGGACTCACTATGGTAGTCAGAGGTTCTTAAGGAAAAAAACAAAAATGCTCAATGCAGGCAGGCCTAATCCCGAGTGCCGCTACCTCTGTCCTCCTGCCTTCTCCCCATCCTCATTTCTATGCTACTGCTTCTCTGTACTCCTCTCCAAGCCTGGGATCTATATGTTTTGTGGTGGGTGCTGTAATACCTCTGGATCCTCTCTCTTCACTGACACAGACAAGTGTTCAGTCCTATGAAAACATTTACTGTGAAATCCAGAGAGGGCAGGACCGTGAGGGTGCTATGTCCTTCACAAAGTGTGGTAGGCACTCAGTACATCTCTTATTAGTAAAATCTTGCTGGGATAACCCTTGGTATCTGCAGTTGAGTTTGAGCTTCTGTTATGAAAGGAGGTCATATGCCCCCATCTTATTTCTTGTACATACAAGGATATTTGCATACCATTATTTTCAAAAGGTTTCATGATCTTCTTAGCATGTTTACAAATCTGGAAAATGTATTTTTGCTGTTCCCACATTTAATGGCTCATCATCCAAAGAGGTTGGGGAAAACTTTGGGTGCTTAGGCCTTGAAAGTCAGAGATGCCTGCTACTGAGTCAGAATGAACCTTCACAAAGCAGGACAAAGCAGGACCTTATTGAATTGTAGAAATGGAAGAACGCTAGAGACTCTGATGAGATAATGGATGGAGGACCACTAGTTGACATCCTTCAAAGATCTACCTTGTAATTTATGGAGCGGTAAGACAAGGGCATTATTTTTGCTTCTGTGATCAGAGTTTAGCTCATACCCCTATAGTCCCTGTGATACTTGGAGGGTTATAAAAGGAAGACATGGAAAATGGGGCTGGAGATAGCAGGGTGGAGATGAGGCAGAGCAAAAATATGCTTGAGCTCTTGGAATTCAAGCATATAATTCTGAAAATATTTAATAAAAAATCAAGTTCATCTTCAATATTTCTATTATTGTTATTTTATAGTCAGTACTTGTTTAGGTTCAGCCCACTTGCTAGTTGTCTTGCATGCCATTCCTTCTTACATCTGACTCCTGCCCTCCTTTTACCACTACTTGTGGTATCATCAGTTAATGGTAAACCCTCTCAGTATTAGTCTGAGAAAGTCTTTATTTTGCTGTCCTTCTTAGAATTATATTAGATGGGTATAGGATTCAAAACTATTAATTTCACTCAGCACTTTGGTGATATTATTCAGTGTCTTTTGACTTCCATGGTTGCTTTTGAGATGTTTGATATCTGCTTAATTACTATTCCTCTGTCTTATGTTCCCATCCCTGTTGCTTGCTTGCTTTTTTCTTTTTCTTTCTTTCTTTCTCTTTCTTTCTTTCTTTTTCTTTCTTTCTGTCTCTTTTCTTTCTTTCTTTTCCTTTCTTTCTGTCCTTCTCTCCTTTCTGTCTCTCTTTCTTTCTCCTCTTTCTTTCTTTCTCTCTCTCTTTCTTTCTTTCTTTCTTTCTTTCTTTCTTTCTTTCTTTCTTTCTTTCTTTCTTTCTTTCTTTCTTTCAAAAGAGTTTTGCTCTGTTGCTTAGGCTGGAGTGCAGTGGCATGATCTCGGCTCACTGCAACCTCTGCCTCCTGGATTCAAGCAATTCTTGTGCCTCAGCCTCCTGAGTACCTGGGATTACAGGCACATAGCACCACACCCAGCTAATTTTTTTGTATTTTAGTAGAGATGGGGTTTCACCATGTTGCCTGGCGTGGTCTTGAACTCCTGAACTCAGCCTGCCTCAGCCTCCCAAAGTACTGGGAACACTTTGAGAGCCACTGTGCCCGGCCCCCTGTTGATGTTAAGAATTCCTTTTGTCTTTGATATACCAGTTTAAGTGAGAGTGTAGTCTTACCCTATTCAGGATGTGGCTCTTGGATGGGAGGATTCCTATGGTTCACCAAGTCTGGAATCCTCTCAGCCACCATCTCTTCTGATATGGGCCTTCTTCCATCCTCTCCATGTCTTCTGGAACTCCTCTTACACATATGTGGGGCTTTCTTACTGCTTTCTCAATATCTTTTCACTGTTCTTTCTATGTTTTTATCTTTTGATGATGATTTTTGAGGATATTCTTCAGATCTGTCGTCTAGTTCATGATTTTTTTCTTCAAGTTATTTAATCCTTCCACTGAGTTTTAAATTTAAGTCACCACCTTTTTCACTTAGAGGTGAAATGTTTTTCAAATTATATTCTTCCTTTATTAGAATCTCTTGCTCTGAGCTCCAGTTTTCAATTTCTTCTTCTATGTTTTTAATATTTTCTAACATACTTATTTTGTAGCTTGGCTTATGAGACATGCAAATATTTGTTGGATGAATAAGCACATTATTAGTTTTGTTCTGACAGTTCTCAAATTTGAAGTTCTCAGGAGTCTAAGCCTGCTTTTTGTTATGCCTGTTGGCTCTCTCTTTCAGTGGAATATTTCCTTGTGTGTATTTTGTAATTTTGTACCACAAGTTTATCTTTATCAGGGGATTCTCTGAAGCCTGGGCTGAAGGTATATCCCTCTAGCAAGATTTTCCTTTTTTTTTTTTTTTTAAAGAAAAAGTCTAGTTTACCAGCAGTGTCACTGGTTGAGAGTTTCTAACCCCTAGATCACATAAATAGCAAATTGGAATGAGGCACAGACCCAGCTCACATGACTTCATAGGAGACATTTTTCTTCTTTCCATTTGCAGGCGAAAACAGGCTCCCTGTTGTCTTCCTATGCTAGTAGAAAGATACTTTTCTGGCCTGTCTTTTTACTAAGGGTATAGCCCTTTGTGGGTCCTGGCTGTATATAGTTTTGGTTCGAACTCCTCACCTTTCATAAACAGAAATCCTCATCTTTGGGCCCTGCGTGTGCATTAAAACCCACATCACTATTTTGCCAAGATTGGCACCTCCCACTCCCCCACCAGAGCAGCTGCAGAACTAGCTCACATGCTTCTGGTTTTCAGTTCCTTTTTCACTTAAGGCCTGTAGGGATTTCCCTTCCTATCTTGCAAGCTCAACTAAAAAGAGTTTTTAATATTCCTTATCTAGCTGTTTTATAGAGGAAGGGTTTAGGATATTGTAGTTCACAGATTGTTGGAAATAGAAGTCTTCCTCCTTGGTTTCTTACCCAAAGCAGTGCCATCCTTTCTTAGCCTGTGATGATCATTTTATGGTAGGAAGTGATGGGGGTATGGTGATGGTGTCTTGATCCTGCCAAGGTGGCCCATAGACTGTTAAAATGTAGAGGGCCATCGACCTAGAAAGACTTCAGATTACTACCGAATAATCTAGGTGTTCTTTGAAGTTGGAAATACTCTTTTGGGACAAGATGTTTACTGCTATTTATTAGAAACTTTATAGCGAATGCCCTCCTAAAATAATAATGACAGAACACACAAGACTGAAAAAACATCAAGGGCTTAATCAACACAAAATATTTGCTTAATCATGGATTCCAGATTTGTAACAGCTCAAATGCTTGGCATTCTGTTTTTTTCCAGACTGTTTCTAGGGTCTGACTTGATCACCAGTCCCACTCCCACCAAAGAGCAGCCCAAGTCCACCGCCAGCGGGAGCTCTGGTGAGAGCATGGACTCTGTCAGCGTGTCATCCTGCGAGTCAAACCACTCAGAGGCTGAGGAGGGCTCCATTACTCCCATGGACACCCCTGATGAGCCTCAAAAAAAGGTATATACTCAACCTTTCTCTTAATTCCTAATACAGGCACCTACATGCTATTTGCTGCACCACAGCAAGGAATGTCTGTTTTTAAGTGTATCACTCTATAGTATTTTGAAAGTCATGTTTTGAACAGGCATCAAAAGAAGAGTTCAATTTGGGGACATACTCCTAATAGAAACAGGTGTAAAAGCACTAAGCAGTTTGGTTTATTCATTCAGCCTTTGAAACATTGTTCTATACCCACAGCTTAAGGCACTGGAGTTATTTAGGGGAAGTAGGACTACTTAGAAAGAGCAAAAAGTCAGAGACGGAGATGTGTCAGCTTCTTGGTACCATATTTTGTCTTAGCTAAGCATTTATCACAATAATGTTGTATAGCATGCCACTCCAAAACTCAGTGACTTAAAACAACCACCATTTATTTCTCTTACGCATCTGCTGGTGGCTGATCTGGGTTGGGCTTGACACTAGGCCACATATTTGGTCCAGGTCTGCTCCACTTGCCTCTCATTATTTTTGGAGTAACGGGCTACCCAGGGCATGCCCCTAGCATGCTAAGACGGACAAGCAAGAGGGCAAGCCCAACTCGCAAGCACATACCAAGCCTTTACTTGAGTCATATCAACCAACATTCTATTGGCTAAAGCGATCATGTGGCCACATTCCACATAAGTAAATGAAGCAGAGAAATAGGCTCCAATTTTAGTGGGAGGAACTCTGAAATCACAGTGCAAAGAGCACAGATGCAGGGGAAGATGAGGGATTGGTAACAAGGATACATCCTCCCATGTTGGAAAAAAGGAAACTGATGAGAGGTGATAAAAGAGTTTCCTTTGAGTTTCTATCTTCCATGACTGCATAAATAAAAATTTAAAAACCAAAATATCTTAATCTTAAAATCTTAAGACCAGTCTTCTTTTTTTTTTTTTTTTTTTTTTGAGATGAAGTCTCACTCATTCTGTTGCCCAGGCTGGAATGCAGTGGTGTGATCTTGGCTCACTGCAACCTCTGTCTCCTGAGTTCAGGGGATTCTCCTGCCTCAGCCTCCCTAGTAGCTGGGATTACAGGCGTGTGCCACCATGCCCGCATAATTTTTGTATTTTTAGTAGAGATGGGGTTTCACCACGTTGGCCAGGCTGGTCTCAGACCCCTGACCTCAGGTGATCCACCCACTTTGGCCTCCCAAAGTGCTGGGATTACAGGCATGAACCACTGCACCCCACCAATATCAATGTTAATCTTCTGTACACATCGGCTTCAATCTGTTGGTTGAAGGGTTTGGATCAGAGAGTCAACTATGACATAACTAGAATTTGCACCATTTGGGGAAGGTTTCTGGCTAACCAAGCTTACTCCATAGTGACTTCTGGCTCATTAGCTTATGGATAGGTCAGTAAGGTAGAATGTTGGCAATGGTTTCATCCTTCGATTTATATCTGCTGCTCTTCAAGGGGACATGTGTGTTGCTTCGCATGGAGTTAAAAGAACAGTGGTAATCGGGGAACCCTCAAGTGACTTTGTCATAATGTGGCCAATCCAGGAAGAACATCATATTCAGGATTCATCAAACTGAGATGACTAATTTACTGCTCTAGTTGGATTTCTCACCTTTCTGCTTTGAAATCCAGGGATACAATCATTCATGCTCTGAATGTTGAAAGAAAGCTTTTGTGGACACCTACAGACTGGCCATGCTCTCAAAAGGCATTTTTCGTCAACCCAGGATGTAGTCATTCTTTGTGACTTGACATACAAATTGAATCTGTCAAAATCTGGAATGCCATCTCTACATTCACTTTTTTCACAGCCTCGGAGGTTTTGTAGGCTCCATTTCTGATGGTAGACATTGTAGGAAAGTAACAACTGAGGTATTGCCCACATTTTTGTGGGATTTCTCCGTCTCTCCAGGAAGGAGATGGAATCACAGTCACACCTTGTGGCACAGTGGAAATGTACATTGGTCCAGATGGTACCTTTTAAAACTGTGCAGAAGCCCAGTGTGCTGTCTCCTTCACATCCCTTGCTTCATCTTTTCTGTCCCATCCCTTATCACACTGGCTTTTTAAATTCTTGCAGAAGTCATGACTCTTTATTCTTTGGATGAACCTTTCTCAGAGTCATACATTTCTGTAGACTTAAACATGAGTGATTCACTTGGTTGCAAGTAGTTCCTGGGCTGCACAATCCCTGCATATTAGCTAGAAAGGCTCTTGGTTCTCCTGCTTGGCACATAGCTGGACTGGGCTGACCTCCACACTTCCTTCCTGCTCTGAGAGCCTGTGACAGCCGCCTTCTCCAAAAGTCCTCCAGACTGTCATTCTTCTTTTCCCACAGGCTACACTGTGAGGTTGCTCTTAAAGGTGAAGGGTAATTTATTTGCATTCCTTTCTTCATTCCCCTGATCATGATTTCTAAACATTGATTTTTGCACTTGCTCCTCACTTCTTAAATTCTCAATAGGAATTTGGGGGCCCATCAGGCAGTCTGTTTAGAGCTGCTATAACCCAGGCATATTCTAGGCTTTATCTTAACTATAAATGTCACTAGAATCATAGAAAAATCTAACAAAGGAAATAGAGTTTGGATAGAGGAACATGAAAGTGAAAAAATCGAATGATTAATTGGAAAATGCACCCCCTTAACTAATATATCTGCAAAGAAACTTATGCTTTTAACTTATCCATCATCAGTCCTCAAATTGAGCCACTAAGTTGATTCACTTGGGAACATAAGGAAGAAAAAAACCCAAAAGCCAAAACAAAAACTAAACCATATTATGATAGAGCCACAATCAGACCCCTACCCATGAGAATTGTCACATCAGCTGGCTGGCTGTAAACTAACCATGCAGTAGAATTGAATGTATAGTTATGCCATAGGAGGAAATCTACAGGAAATAAGATAATAGACTCCATTTTAATCAGAAGCCTGATAACCAGAAAGCTCAACTTCTATACTGTTTCCATGGAAAGGCAGATAAATATGAAAGACATAAGTTATTTATTTTATAAATTACTTCCAGAATATTTTATAGGATTAACATGGTATAATTTAGCTTCAGTCATTCCAGGAATTTGTTTATAATTTTCTACAATAAGAATTGATATTTTAAATGGTTCAATTTAATGATTTTTAAAAGTACCTCTTCCGATAACCTCTTTCTTTGGTTATTGGTATTGCATGGATGAGAAATGTGTAATTAATCAGAAAAGCACATTAACTGTAGCACTCCATTTCTTAATTGTCCTTGATACACATCATGAAAATGTGTACAGTTGGCTCTACTAGCAAATGTGGAAAGTGGTGAAGCTGCTTAAAGGCTGTATTTCCCTTGAGCAAGTCACTTTTATGTTCTCAATCTTATTCTCCTCGTCTTTATAATGCTCTGCATTTTGTTCACAAGACAGTTGTGGAATTAAAATGGGATAAGATATATGAAAGCTCATCATAAGCCCCACAGTGCTAAACATAGCAAGGTAGCGGCATATTATGTTGATTCATCTTCTTCTTATCAGCCACAGGCTGAGCCTTGGCCATGTTCTTGCTCTGGGAACTCGGTAGTGGGAATCAGCTTGGGTTCCTGTTCTAGGAGTGCTGTCAACTAGCTGTGTGGACCTGGAGCCCCAGTTTTCTCCCTGGGTCTCAGGTTCCTCAGCAGAACAGGTATGGGACTAGTTGATGTCCAAGGCCTTTCTAGCACTAATATTCAATGCAGAGCCATATAATCTGGCGTACTTCTCTTAGAAACTTCTAAAAATACAAAACTTTCTCTCCCACTGCAAAATCTGACTGCAGTAGGACTGAATCAACTGTTGGTAAGGCTTTCCTCCAGCCCGGTAAGCTTCTGACTTCTTTGGGAACCCATATTGCCTCCAGTTTCTGGTGTCGGCTGCCACCTGCTGGTTAACTTCCATAAGAACAGCTAAAACCTAGGGAAATAAAGAGAGCTGCTCTGCCTCACGTGGTTATAGAGTGACTAGGTCACACTGAGTCACCGATAGGCATCTACCACTGATGGGGACTCGAGTACTTACACCAGGAATGAGATACATGTGTGCTGTGGGCTGTTGTGGAGGAAATAACTGCAGTCTATCAGTCTTAATATCTACCTCTGCTTTGAAAATTACAAAGCTGTTGACCAGCGTTCTAATCTGTTTTCTTCTGGGGTGTGTTTACTCTTCCAGCTCTCTGAGTCCTCCTCATCCTGTTCTTCTATCCATTCCATGGACACAAATTCCTCAGGGATGTCTTCCTTAATGAACCCCCTCTCCTCCCCTCCGTCCTGCAACAACAACCCCAAAATCCACAAGCGCTCTGTCTCGGTGACATCCATTACCTCGACTGTGCTGCCTCCTGTTTACAACCAACAGAACGAAGACACCTGCATCATCCGCATCAGTGTGGAAGACAACAACGGCAACATGTACAAGAGCATTATGGTGAGGAGCAAGCCCTGACCCAGGAGCGGGCTTCCATTTAGATTGTGTGTCTGTGTCTATCAGCCGCTCAGACTAACCGCCCTAAATATGCACACACAATATTAGCATATACATATATGCATTCACACAGAAGGGATGTGTGTCAGTTCCAGGTCTCCCTGGGCATAGATGCTGAGTGATGTATGTATATAAAATATATATACATATGTGTGTACACACACAGTGTATATAGGATATAATTTTCACATCTTAAAGAAATGCTAAAACGTGTTTGTTTAGGTCAGTATTAGCCTTTTGAAAATTCTCAATTTGGGTGACTGTGTCACTGTGCTCCAAGGAGTATGCCACTGCTTCACACGTTTCTGGAAGCCTTCCTATGGAATTATATGTCTGGTTTTATCATTGAATTTCCACACATTCTTAGCAGTGTACTCCCCTGATGGCAAATTTTTGTCATTTAGTCATTTGGATCAAACCTAGTTAATAAAGTGGATGATCAAGCTAGAAATACAGTTTGGGTTAATGAGCAATGATGCTTATAAAATGAGACCAGCCTTTTTGAGCTTCTTGTAAAATCTGTATGTTTCTGAGGACAATTACAAAGATGTTTTTAATAATGGCCGTCTTTTGGGAATACACACAGAGCCTCTCATGGCAATAACCTCGGGTATGTAAGGTCTGGTATGTTTATCACAAGAATATAAACTCCTTAGTTTATGGGAGATAATCGTGTATAGAAATCACGTTATCCTTTGTAGCAAAATCCCACAGCTAATTCCACATCTCTCCTCATCTTTATGACTCGCCTCTTTGAAGGCACACTGAGTGCTTACAAGCTCAGGTCTGAATGTGGCCTAAGTGGTATGGAGGCTCCACATAAAAGCTTTGCTAAAGCATTTATTGAATCAACAAAATATCAGACATTGTTTACTAGTCATTAGATCAGGCTTGGGGGATAGGGAGATGAGTGAGACATTTCTACCTTTGAGGATGTTTTAATCAGAAAGGGAGCTCACAAAGCATTATTCCCAATGTACGAAATAACAGAGCCAAGATCGGGTTGTAAAGGGCCTTATGGCCCACACAGAGGAGTGTGTTAATCCTGCAGGCAATAGGGTCTTGTTGCAAGTTTTTAAGTAGTGATGGGATTTGCTCATTAAGAAAGTCATGGCATTGTGTTTGCTGGAGTGTGGGGGTAGATTGGAGGTGGGGAAGCAAGTTAGGAAGCTGGTATCGTGTTCCATGTAGGAGAGGATAAGGGCTTGAATGACGGTCATGTGGCTGGAGATGGTGAGGATTTTTGAAAGCCTTTGATGAGGTAGAATTGTAGAATCCATTCATTTAGTTACCAACTTTTTGGTTACTGTTGTGGAGGACTAGAGGCTGTCTGGGCAGTTGGTGGGTCTGTGAGATATGAACTACCAGAGCAGGATATTTCAGGGACGTTGAAATCAGAGGTACCAGTATGACATCAGATGGCATTGTCTGATAGATGGTCAGAAACATGGGTGCAAAACTGGTGCTGAGATCAAAATTGGGAGTTGTCAAGCCCCACAGGGGGGATGCGGTCTTGCGAGAGTGAGTGTAGGATGAGGCAGAATGCAAGTGGTAACGCGGGAGCGGCTAATAAAGGAGCACCCGAGAGGTAGAGGAAGCACAGGGAAGCCAAGGTCCTCCATGTGGTTACTGTCTTCTCAGCATGGTCTGTTCCCCTGGCACCTCTTACTTGCGCCAACCAGAGAGAACTTCCACTGTGTAACTCTGCGGTGTCTCTGAATTGTGGCATGGATTTGTACACCAGACAGTTATGTTTTGGGACTTGCCTGGTCAACGTGCACTCTGCTCAGTCTGGGGAGGGCTGTGAGTGGTTGAACTGCACGAACCCCTACTGCCCAGGAGGAGTCATAGGTTGTGCATGCTGTCTGAGTGTTGGGAGGGTAGTGAGCAGAAGATCCCCTGCCCCCTGCCCGGAGATTCCTCCTTCCCCAGCAAATGGGCTGCCTCTGTGAGAATCACCTCTCCTGCCAACCCGTTCCTGTGGCCCTTCATATTTCACCAGGTGGTGCCCCTCCCCTTTCATGAGAATCCTGCATGTGTCACAGGCTTGATCTGGAGAGATGACACAGTGCTCTTGTGCTCTTGTTTTCATCGTTAGGCCTCTCAGGAGAAACTTGGCTCTACAGGAAGTCCCTTTGTGAAATGTATTATGCTGTGTGCTGTTGACCAGAGGATGGAAATAAATCAGTCCAGGTTCAGGGGAGACTAGCAGTTCTCAAACTTTTTGTTTTCGGGACCCCTTTGTACTCTGAAACAGCATTGAATATTCCGAAGAGCTTCAGACTATGTGGGTTGTATCTGTTGATATTTACCACATTAGATATTTAAACTGAGAAACTTTCAAAGTGTTGATTCATTCATTTAAAATAACAATAATGGATACCTTGCATGTTAATGTAAATTTTATTTTTTAATGAAAAATATCTATTTTTATCCAAAAATTATTGAGCGAGAAGAGTGGCATTGTTTTCCATTTCTGTAAGCCTGTTAAAATGTGAGTGAGACTGGCTTTGCTTTGTTTTGTTTTGTTTTGTTTTGTTTTGACTGTGAGTGCAGTGTACTGAAGAATACAGTGACAGCTAGTAGACTTGTAGTTAGGAGCCACTGTACCGATTTGTGCTACAGTGCCAGCACTTCCGTCCACCATAGCTTCTGCAATACATGCAAATGTCCACACAAAGAAAAGACAAACAGCATCTTAGTATTGTCATGAAAATAATTTTGGTCTCATGGTTCCCCTCACGGATTTCAGGGCCCCACGGGCCAGAGATTGCACTGAGAACTGGTGGCCTAGAGGACTTGCTTCGCAAGAGCAACTCATGTCCCTGGAATCCGAGGCCCTTCCATAGAAAGTAGGAGAGACAGCAATTAGCCCTTGTAAAATTACCTCCTCAGTGACCATGGAAAAATGTCTTCTACCACCGAGCCCATCACTCTTTCAAAATGATCTTTCTCTCCATTATGTCAATCACAGGGTCAGTCTCCCAAAATCCCTTACACAGGGAATGCAGTATTTCTGTCACAGGAAAGTCAACGAAGGTGACACCAAAGCGTCGTTCAGTACTGTGCGTTCAGTACAGCAGTCACTGGCCCTGGGTGGCGATGGAGCGTTTGAAATGGGAATACTCCAAATTGAGATGAGCCGTGAGGGTAAACTCTATGCCAGATTTTGAACACTTAGTACAAAAAAGTAAAATACCGCGTTAACAATTTTTGTACTAATTATATATGCTGATGTAGTATTTGGGGTGTTCAAGTTAAATATCACTTTTTAAAAACTTTTTTTTTTTGAGACGGAGTCTCACACTGTGGCCCAGGCTGGAGTGCAGTGGTATGATCTTGGCTCACTGCAACCTCCGCCTCCCGGGTTCACGCCATTCTCCTGCCTCAGCCTCCCAAGTAGCTGGGATTACAGGCACCCACCACCACACCTGGCTAACTTTTTTGTATTTTTAGCAGAGACAGGGTTTCATCATATTGGCCAGGATGATCTCAAGCTCCTGACCTCATGATCCACCCGCCTCGGCCTCTCAGAGTGCTAGGATTACAGGCATGAGTCACCACACCCATCCTAAAAACTTTTTAATTGTGGCTGCTAGAAACTTAAAATGACATATGTGGCTCACGTTTGATACCTATGAGTGCTAGTTCCGTCTCTCCGCATAAGGATGCCCGCTTGAGCTGGGAATCCTTATTGTAATCATCAGTTCCATTCAGCATGGCTTTCATGGTACAAAGTAATAAACACCCAAGGGAAAGCCCTTGGTCATCTTGTCCTCATTTGAACATACCTGGGGAAGTTTAAGGTAAGGAGAATGCAGGTAGCCTGGCTGGGTCATATAACTTACCCACCTTAGCCTGACCTGCATCCCTTGAGGAGAGATCTTCTCCTTTAGCCTTCTGCTACTAGTTCAGTGTGACCCAGCTTTGGGTGCATTTTCTTCATACTATCAAAAAGCATGTGTTCCTCATTTAGAATTTTGTGTGCACCTACTTTTCCTTTGTAAATGAATATGCCAGATGTTTTGGTATCAGACACATGAACAAGATCTTTGCTGCTTACAAGGACCCCTTTGTAATGCACATTGTGTATTGAATCACAAACACCAGCTGCTGCCGCAGATCGGAGCCAGGCATCTCGGCACTGCCATCCTCAGGCACACAATGGCAGTTTCTTGGAGGAAATGAGGCTTCTGTATGTGTCGAGGATGGTCGTAGGGGGCTTTCTTTCTATAGTTCTCTTGCCCCCGGTGAGAACAGCTTTTTATTTTTTAAGTAAGAATAATCTGAGTTTTCATTCATTTCTTTCAAATTTAAAGAAATCACCCAAGATATGGTACATAAGTCTGCTTTCTTTTCATGTTGCTCTGCACACCCTGCAAATAGTTGGGTGGCAGGCAGAGAGGTGAAAGGGAGAACATCAGAATTGGGAATGAGGGAAACCTTTAACTTGTGCTTTTAAAACACCTACAAGTTCATGTTTATTGAAGCCTAATTTGCATATATTTACATATGCAGATCTTAAATGTTTGATTCTTTGAGTTTTAATAACTATATACATCTATGAAACTACTACCCCAAATCTTGATAAAGAACATTTCCATCTCGCCTGCCAGATTCCCTGTGCCCTTTCCAATCAATCCCCTCTTAACCTAGAGGTTCATTTTCTAATGCCACAGATTCGTTTTTCCTTTTTTTGAAAGAATAGACGCCACTGGTGTGTAATCTTTTGTGTCTACTTTCTTTTGCCCAAGAAGATGTTTGTGAGATTCGTCTGCATTGTTGCATGTGCCAGTTCTTAGTTCCTTTTAGTTGCTCAGTAGGAGTCTATTATGAATGTACTACGATTTATTCTCTTTTCCTGTTGATGGAGATTCAGATTGATTCAGTTTTTAGCTATTGTGAATAAATCCGCTATGAATGTTTGTGTACAAGTCCTTTTGTGGACATATGTTTTTATTCTGCTTGGTAAATGCCTGGGAGTGGGACTGCTGAATCACAGGTTCACCTGTACTTTTTGAAATGGTCAGTGGGCAGAACTGTGACTGTTTTTATCCTGTGGGTTGTAACCAGTGCCATAGAAGCAGTTCAACATGGGAGGATAATGTTGGGCCAGGACTAATAATGCTTTACATTTTTCACAATTCCCTCATATATATTCTTTCACGGGAACTTCAACCACTGTGGAGGAGATTAGCAAGGAAAGTGTTCTCTCCATTTCAATAGCGGATGATGCTGCGACTCAAAGATTAGGTGACTCGCCCATCATCTGTGGCTACTAAGGGTAGAACCAGGACTAGAAACCAGGGATCCTGGCTCTTGGTCCAGTTCCAATTCCACAAGTCCATTCTTTCTGGAAAGGCATCACAACACAAGATGGCAAGAATGAGAGGGTCAGGAGAACTCCCTCAGGAAATGTGAAGCTAAGTACTTTACAAACCTGTTCATTGTCTTTGCAGTTGACGAGCCAGGATAAAACCCCTGCAGTGATCCAGAGAGCCATGCTGAAGCACAATCTGGACTCAGACCCCGCTGAGGAGTACGAGCTGGTGCAGGTCATCTCGGAGGACAAAGGTGGGCATCTTCCTGAGACAGGCGTGTTCCTTCCCAGGGCAGGTGGCTAGCACATGTCCACAGCGCTCCACACTTAGAAGGCAGAAAATGGATACGTACTGTTTTATCGGGACCTCGTGGTGGTTTTTGATAGCGCAATGGTGAACAACCGTGCCATCACCTCACTTGTAGAATTAAGTATCTCAAAGCCCTCCCTGATTCCCCAGCTCTTGTTTTTCCTGCAATTTTGACTAGTATTTCTTCTGCCCAGTCTTTCTGAGCTCTTCAAACACTTTTCTAGGAAGAAGTGTCTCCCTGCGCCAGGAGGCAGAGGGTAGGGGAGTCTGTTGGGCATTGCAGGTGGCCACACACCTCCTTTACCCAAGAATGTGTTTCTAAGTTGTGTGTGAATCTGAAATTTAGCAGTTCCTATAATAATTTCTCATCGTTCCAGTTAATCATGTATGAGAGTTATTTTCTTTATTCATGATCAATTTAAAAATAACACAAACCTCTAACTTGAAGGTTATTTAACTCACATTTATTGAGGCAAAGAATTGGTAATCTATGAAAGGCTTCAACATGCCTGGGAACATGTTATTTAAAGCAATATCTTTTATAGAAGACTTTTTGGGCAAATAATCACCTTTGCATGTATCTGTCTGCTAATATGAATTTGGGGATTGCATTTGTTGAGAGAAGAAAACAGGCTGGTAGATAACTCCTCTGTACTTTGTCACTTCACAGACAGTGACTGTCAGGATAGGTCTCTTCTCCAAGTACAGAAGGAGCAGCAAATATTGTTGACCAAAGCCAACCCTTTCTGCCACCAGACCCCAAACTGTCCATTGCAGCCACCTTAAGTAGTCCTCTGCTCACCAACAAGCAGCGTCCCCTATCAGTGAGAAGCATTCCCCAAGCTAGGCTCTAGGATCAACATGTCACCCCGGGCTCTATCGCTGGGTAGAGGAGAGTGGCTGAAATTAGAACACTACCTTCTCCTAGAGATTAAAAGCTACAGCCTCTGGGAAAATTCTTTTTCAGTTTCCTCTTGGAACTTTTCTCATTCATTCAGCTGAGGCTTAGGCTGTGGGGCAACACTTTCTCAGTTATAACCTTTTAATGTAGTTATAGTTATAATTCTAAGCCTAAAAGATGGTCTCAAGTTGTACCATTTTGCTTACAACACGGCACTAAGGTGAGGCTGGTGGGTCTAAAGGTCCGGGAGTCTCGAGGGGTAGCCAGGACCCAGTGTTGCCCCTCAGCTGTGTGATCCTAAATGCAAGCTGCTGGACCCCCTGGGCCTTGGTCCTTAATTAGAGACAATACCCTGCTGGTTCTTCATATGTCACAAGGCGATTCTGAAGATAACAAGAAATCATGTACCTGAACTTGGGGAGATGCTAAATGATATATAACTGTGAGGACTATTATTACTGACCCACGAGTATGTGGGCAGCAGCATGGGACACTCTGAGGGGGTTGTTCTCCACTGCGCCTTTGTGCACAGAATGTACAAGAGTCACTTGGAACCTGCTCATATCAGTCTTGCTGTTGGATCTCACTGTTTGAAGTTGAATTAAGACTCACTTTGTCCAGTTTTACAACCATATGCCTCTGTGATTGCCTCCCCCACCCCACTACCACGGAGCTAGACTTGTACATTTTACCTTTTTAAATTCCATTTGTTTTTTTCAAATGCTCATTACACTTGAGTGCTAAATACTGTATACTTTCTTGTGGCGATTCCTCAAGGATCTAGAACCAGAGATGCCATTTGACCCAGCAATCCCATTACTGGGTATATACCCAAAGGATTATAAATCATTCTACTATAAAGACACATGCATATGTATGTTTATTGTAGCACTATTCACAATAGCAAAACC
Organism: Mandrillus leucophaeus; assembly: GCF_000951045.1. Classification (NCBI taxonomy): domain Eukaryota; kingdom Metazoa; phylum Chordata; class Mammalia; order Primates; family Cercopithecidae; genus Mandrillus; species Mandrillus leucophaeus. The sequence goes on from NW_012105187.1 coordinate 1,613,538, forward strand.
TGGAACCAACCCAAATGCCCATCAATGATAGACTGGATAAAGAAAATGTGGCACATATACACCGTGGAATACTATGCAACCATAAAAAAGGATGAGTTCATGTCCTTTGCAGGGACATGGATGAAGCTGGAAACCGTCATTCTTGGGAAACTAACACAGGAACAGAAAACCAAGCACTGCATGTTCTTACTCATAAGTGGGAGTTGAACAATGAGAACACATGGACACAGGGAGGGGAACATCACATGCCAGGGCCTGTCGCGGGGTGGAGGACTAGAGTAGGGATAGCATTAGGAGAAATAACTAATGTAGATGATGGGTTGATGGGTGCAGCAAACCACCATGGCACGTGTATACCTATGTAACAAACCTGCACGTTCTGCATGTGTACCCCAGACCCTAAAGTATAGTAAAAATAAAATAAAAAATAAAAATAAAAGTGAGGCTGGGCATGGTGGCTCACACCTATAATCCCAGCACTTTGAGAGACCAAGGCAGGTAGATCATGTGAGGTCAGGAGTTCGAGACCAGCCTGGCCAACATGGTGAAACTCATCTCTACTAAAAATACAAAAAAAATTACAAAGAAAAAGAAAAGTAGCCAGGCGTGGTTGCGGTCGCCTGTAATCCCAGCTACTCAGCAGGCTGAGACAGGAGAATCGCTTGAACCCGGGAGGCAGAGGTTGCAGTGAGCTGACATTGTGCCACTGCACTGCAGCCTGGGCAGCAAGAGCGAAACTCCATCTCAAAAAATAAAATAATAATAATAATAATAAATAAATTAACAAATAAAATAAAATAACATAAAACTGAGTCAAAATAACTTTGCTTTGATGATTTCATATTACACTTGGAACAATCCTTGTTCGAAAATTACAGATGTCTAGTTGGGAATCATTGAAGTTGAAAATAGTTTAAATATTAAAAGATACATAGGAAGGGGAACATCACACACTGGAGCCTGTCAGGGGGTGGGGGAAAAGGGGAGGGAGAGCGTTAGGACAAATGCCTAATGCATGCAGGGCTTAAAACCTAGATGACAGGTTGATAGGTGCAGCACATGTATACCTATGTAACAAACCTGCACATTCTGCACATGCATCCCAGAACTTAAAGTAAAATACAGTAAAACAAAGATATGCATGTTCAGCACATGTATCCCAAAACTTAAAGTAAAATTAAAAAAAGAAAAAAAGATACACACTTTCCTACATGGGGAATAAAATACTCGTTTGACGGGATTACTTCCAAAAAATTTTAATATTTCAAGTAGAATTCTGGAGTGCTGTAGATTTTCTGTTTTTTCCATGTCATTGGATTCTCTTAGTCTTTGAGAAAATCTGCATACTGGTGTGGGAAATGGACTGCAAGAGAAAGGAAACCTGAGTTCAAATCCCAGTTCTGCCATTCAGTAGCTGCCATCTTGGGAATTTTCTTGAACTTTTCTTGGTCTCTGTTTCCTACTGTACTTTTTTTCTAGCTTTAACATTTTCTATTGGAACATGTAGTTCATGGAGTGAATTTCTAAAATCTCATTTGTACTAATTTTTAGAATTGGGATTGAGAAGCTGGGGTCAGTTTTCGGGGCGGTGGTGGTCACTGTCTGGTTCAGGTCACGTTCCAGACACAAAGGGCCATAGTCCCATTCTTGTGTCTGGGCGAGGTTTAAAGCTGCCATTGCCAGTGCTGAGCGGAGCTCCACAAGCTGACCACCTTATCTTTCCTTATCTTTTTCAGAACTTGTGATTCCAGACTCAGCCAATGTCTTTTATGCCATGAACAGCCAAGTGAACTTTGACTTCATTTTGCGCAAAAAGAACTGCATGGAAGAACAAGTGAAACTGCGTAGCCGGACCAGCTTGACATTGCCCAGGACAGCTAAACGGGGCTGCTGGAGTAACAGACACAGCAAAATCACCCTCTGAAGGGAGGGACCAATGGCCCCTTGTTTGCCAAAGGCAGACAGGCCGGGGCTGAGAACAGGCTGTGGTGATTGCAATTACCATCCAGTGTTCCAGGATCATTGGTGAAGTCAGCAGATATTTATTGAGTTCCTGTGGCGTGCAGAGCACTATGATAGGCATTGTGGGGAAATTGGAAATGAATTTGACATGAAAAGGATGAATGATTCACTGATTCTCTTTGACTTATTTGAGACTAAAATGCAGAATTACCCACATTTAAAAAATATATATATGCACACATATTTGGTATGCATGTGTATATATATGAAAATATGTAAGAGGAACTTTAGGGGATAGTATGGACTATGGAAAAACAAATTTGCACAATGGCCTGGGAAGCTGAGGTCACTTTTTACAGGGAAATAGAAGAAACTGAGAACCTAGTCTCGTATCTTCCGAGTGAATGGAATCAGTCCTGGGAATAGAGAGTGTCCTTTGTGCCAGTATTACAAGAAGCCCAAACTTTATTTTTATAAAGGGAGAAGATGACTTTCTCAATCAAGTGCCATCAGATAAAAACAACTGCAGAGGCTGGAACTGCCACAGGCTGCATGAAAGGCCACTTTGAAAAGGGTTTGGATGAGCTGGTGGCCTTCAACCTCTGCCTGCATCTGCCGCTTTCTGCTACCCCAGGGAGGCCAGGAGGAGCTTCGGAGGACCATTGCCCCACTGGTCTAGCCATCACGACACCTCTGGAGGTGTCAAGCTCCTGAAACAAGCTCATTTCAGTTTCTGGCAACCCCGTGTATTTCTGTTTTTCCCTAAAGAACATACCATAATCATCGCACAAATAACCATGTTCTTTGGTAGTGAAGCCAGAAAAGAAAGCGCGGAAAGAATGGTGACTCATTTGGACTCTTACCTGTCTTGGAATGTCACTACTTCATTGCCTTCTCTGATTGCCTTTTGCATGTAAAACTATGTGTCTGGAGTCTTTTGCCATCTGGATCCTAGTACCTCTTTATTATGTGCAATTTGTTCCTCAGGTGTGGAAATTTCTACTGCAATTGACTACATTTGGTTAGTTTGAGCTTGTGAAAGATTTCTGAACAGTGATTGCCCTGTTAGTAGCCCCGCAGAAGATGTTTCCTGCTGATAGCAGCATCCTATTTTACTTATTAACTTTTATAGCATTACTGTGCCTAGTCATGGGGAAAGAGATGGGGCTGCATTGATTATCTGACTCATTCGTCTAAGAGGTACATTCTTCCAGATGGAATCAATAACTTTGGTTTTCAGGTTCCCATGCTTGCTATCACAGTATCACTGTTAAGTGACATTTTTGTCTCTCATAACACCATCACACTCTTCCTTCCAAGTCTGAGCTGTGCTGGGGTTTGAACTAAAAGCCATATGTGGAATATTGACATGTGTAAGAAGCACTTTCAGAATGTTGTCCTTTTTAAGAAATGATTCTCAAAATAGCAGTTTTTATTCCAAAAATAAAGAGAACAAACCCAGAATATGAAGTGCAGATTGTAACATGGAGCTATTTTTTTCCTAATCCAGTAATACAGCTCCTAACAGTTGTGCGGGATTTGTGTTACGTAAACAGCCATGTGAATTCTGCAAGAAACACCAGGGAAAGGTTAGAGATTTGTGGCAATGGACCGAAGAACAGGCCAGGAAGTCCTCCGATTTCCTTCGGTCTTTCCAGGAGATTGGACTACACATTGTAAAGACTGGGTTTCAGCTAGTCAAAAGCACTTTCTTCTGTTTTCAATGCCTGATCAATTTGTGCTTCTGTGCTTGTCGGAGAGATGGCCAGGGTGGCAGCCCTCATGCAGGTTGAAGTACATGTAACCCCAGCCTGATATTCTTGGTGTGAAGGTCGAAAAGAAAATAGAAGACCATTGGCCTGGGTGAGGGTGTGGCCACCAAGACATAAGTGTTGTGCCCCTGTGCTCACCCTGTGTATTTATACTGTATATGTAGAGTCTAGATTTATATACTGCAATGTAAAAAAAAAATATATATATATATTTACCTTTTTTAAAGACAATGGAAATCCCAAGTAGCTAAAACTTAGCCTCATTTATTTAATGCCACTTTAAATTGTCTTAAATTTGTTTCCTGGTGGACAGCCGGGTAATGCTTTTAGCTGCTCGCATGCTTGTCTTTCTGCATCTCCATCATCTGTTTACCTTTTGGTTAAACTAATAAACTAGTTTGGGACTTGGCTGGCATGTGCTGCCAGACCCAAAGGGATTGTATCTGGATTATTAACCAGGTGGGTTTTGGGTTCCAGGTGTGTCAATAAGCTTTTGGGAAGCCCAGTGGATCGGTTGGAGGAGCACAGGGAAAGCCAGTGGCCGAGTCAGGTGGGATCCTTCCCACTGGCAAGTGTCACGAGCCTTTGGGGGGAAGAATGACTTCCTTAGGAAACTGCAGTCAGAGATGATGCCTTTGCTGCATTGCTGTCGCCCAGGCTCTGTCACCCAGGCTGCGGTGCAGTGGTGCGATCTCGGCTCCCTGCAATCTCTGCTGCCCAAGTTCAAGCAATTCTCCTGCCTCAGTCTCCTGAGTGGCTGGTATTACAGGTGCACACCACCACACCCAGCTAGTTTTTGTATTTTTAGTAGAGGTGGGGTTTCACCGTGTTGGTCATGCTGGTCTTGAGCTCCTGACTTCAGATGATCCACCCATCTCGGTCTCCCCAAGTGCTGGGATTACACTGCACCCAGCATGGGGACACTTAATAAAATCCAACTTAGAGTGAGGGTCCAAGTTAGCATTTTGTCGCTTTTCTGAGAGCCTTTCCCCGCTTTTTGTGATGGATACCACCTGCATAGTTCTTGAAACCACCTATGGTGCCCTGGAACCCAGGGGGACCTCTATGGAGGGAGGAAAGGCATTCCTAAAAGAATTACACTTGAAATCGTTTTAAACTGATCCATGCAGTTTCCCCAAAGGCATTAGGTCTGAGGCCAGATTCACCGCAGATGCACAGTATTGTCATTTATCATACTGTTAAAAAGTTCCCAGAATTATTTTCCAGTGGATTCCTAAATGGATCCAAATTATCAAATGTTCTGTGCCCTTGTGGAATTTTTAGAGGAAGCCAAGTAGATATTTTAATAATAGGAAATTGATAATATGGGGTGGGGCAGAAAAAAGGGAAATTTGGTCTTTGGTCCTTGTTTTTTCAAGATCATTCTAAAAGCCTGTTTCCCTTGTTTTGCCTTTTTCTAGAAACTGGGCCTGGGTACATTTTGCCTGAAGGAATACTGTCTTAAACTTGTCTTCTTTGGAGCATTTGTAAATTCTCCTTGCAGCACAGGATCATTAGGAGGCATACAATATTGCCTTATGTGTCCTGATTTCAGTGGGACTAAGAAGGTTCCTGACTCAAACCTCTTTTTCCGCAGATGCCTACATTTCCACTAGGAGAAGTTATTTCCATTGCATTTTTCATTGCTTTTCCCCCTAGACTCTCTCTTAAAATTAAATGCCTTCAGAAGGGATGTGTTAGGCTAGGCTAGGCTGGACCGAAGTACCAAACCAAGAAATCTCAACAGCTTAAGACCGAGGTTTATTTTTTCTTTCATGGGACTGTGTAATGCAAGTCAGGAAATTCCTTAGTAGCTTTTCTCTAACAGCAGCTCACGGATCCAGGCAGCTTCCATCTTGCAACTTTGCCATCTCGGTGTTTCCCTTCTAGTCACAGTGATGATAAAGAGAGTAAAGAGAACTCACAACTGTTCCCAACTGCCTTAGACCAAAGCGACACCTGTCACTTCTATTCACAGCCCATCGACCAGTCCCCGGCCCCGATGTGAATGCAGGGGAGGTGGGAAATGCAGGAGAAACCCGGAGGAGTTGATGCACACGACCGCCTCTGCCACAGAGGGGTAATGCCTTCTGCCTAGGGTGCAGGGGTTTGTTCACCACTGGCAGTCATCAGAAAGTGTTTGGGAGAGATGGCAGTGAGGACTTGAGGCTGCACAGAAACGAGGAAGAGTTGAAGAAAGATGCTGAAAGGAGAAAATACTAGAAATAACAATTTAATTTTGTCTAGAATTAGCGTTGATCTTATTTTTTAATTTAATTTTATTTTTTGAGACAGGGTCTCACTCTGTTGCGCAGGCTGCAGTAGCGCAATCTCAGCTCACTGCAGCCTCCGCTTCCTGGGCTCAAACGATTCTCCAACCTCAGCCTCATGAGTAGCTGGGACTACAAACGCAAGCCACCAACGCCCTGCTTTTTTTTTTTTTTTTTTTTTGTATTTTTTGTAGAGGTAGGGTCTCACCATGAAGCCCAGGCTGGTCTCGAACTCCTGAGCTCAAAGCGATCTGCTTGCCTTACCCTCCCAAAGTGCTGGGATTACAGGCATGAGCCACTGCACCCAGCTAATCTAATTTATTTCTAATTTTTAACATACAGTCACTCACCAACAATTCATTTTCTTCTGATGTGGTTCCTACTTTGATGAAACTAGGAGCTACTTTACAGATGTAAGTCAGGTTAAAAAAAGAAACCTAGGAAATGTAAAGTATTTATGCAAAACCCAACAGATCAAATAGGAGCCACGCAAATTTAATTATTTTAGACTCACAATTTGGCAACCATTATCGGGTGTGGATTCTCAATATCTCTACCCAGAAACCTTTGTGGAAGCAATTTTCTTATTTAACATTTCAAGGAATCCAATGTAGGTAATGTTTTCTTAAGAGTTTGAAGGCACCTTACAAATCATGTAGTCAACGGCCTCATATTACAGATATGGGGCTGAGACACAGAACGGTTAAGTTGCCCGAGTTTTAGGGACAGAACTCTGGATCATCAAACCCCACTCTGAGCATATAACACTGGGCCAGGCACTAAATGGAGGAGGCTCTCCTGACAGACACTTCCACAGCCTCACGGAGCTGGAGAGAATCCTTGGGATCTGTGGGCTCCATCCCCAGCCTTCCAGTCATGTGAATTCCCACAAACTATCTCGGTCAGCTGGACACCTGGTTGGTTCTTTGAAGTGTCTGAGGAACATCGTGCTGAGGGTCAGAGCACTGCCACCTACTATCCTGAGCATCACTTCCATCCCACTGATGAAGAAACAGCCATAAAGATGATTATTTTGAGTTAGCACCCCAGATGGATTGAAATCCCTTTCTTATCTATAGACTCGAGTGTTACCAGGGGTGGCTGCAGCAGGAGAAACTCCTAGGAAAGGCACCAACTGACAGGAGCTAACAAAGGGGGAGCGGATAGGACTGGGGCTTGAGTGGTGTTCAGGAGAGCCAGTTTTAAGACCTCCCAGATCACCCTCCCTGAAAGCCAGTTATCAGTATCCAAGTGCTTTAACACAGGCTTCTCAGAAGAAATCGTTGTTATTCCTACCATTGTTTCATACCAAAGCTTCATTATGTGCTACAGTTCCAATTTCTTACACAAGAATGAAAAGGGTTACCAGTACAGGAAGTTAAAAAAAAAAAAAAAAAAAAAAAAGACCGAATGATTTAAGCTGTTTCTGAGTCGTTCCTGCCATAAGAAACAATCAAGGCACCAGTTTTGAAATGGGAGAAGCATTCTAAATGAAACTGTTAGCTTGCCCCTTGACATAAATTTCGTTCCTCGTTTATTCAGTATCTAACATCCAAGTCTCCAGCAATACGTTATCTGAGAGTTTGCAGTATGACCAGCTGAATAATCAGTCTATGAGGTTTCATAGGGGAGACAGACATGGGTTAGAGGTGCCAGCTTTATGTATCGGGCTGTGTGTGTGTGTGGTGAGAGAGAGAGAGTGCAAGAGTGAGAGATTAAAACGTTAAATGTTACTGAGAAAACAAACGAGACAGATTATCCCCCAGCAGCTTGGAAGTGGGTGCAGTTTGGTGAGATCTGACTGCCTCTGTCTGACTCCCAGGCCACTTACTACCTTAGGCGAGTTGCTTCCCTTAGCTCTTTGCCTTATCTGAAAGATAGGGATTAATGAATAGTTCCTACTTCTTGAGGTTCATGCTGTATTAAACTACACAGCACACGTAGGGAAAGTGCGGTTCACTTTGGTGCATGATACGAGTTAGCTGCTGTTACTCCTGGGAAGCTTCTGGCCTAAGGGAAGTCATGTCTTCAAAGAAGCCCTCCAACCTCCTCCCCAGATGAGCCAAATGGTCCAGATGTGAAGCTCTTAGAGGTGGGGCTTCCATGTGTGGAACAGCACCCTGGGAAAAGTTAAGCTGCTGCTGCTCTGGGGAGGGACTGACTCATGGAGTTGGAGGGCGTCCAGGGCTCCTGCAGCTTGTTCCACGGCTGGGGTCCAAAAAGGTTCACAGTGACGGGGATGTGGGCCCAGCACAGCCTCCCTGGCCGGCCTACAGGCTTTGCAGCGGGCACTCGCGCTGGACGGGCTGTGACAGGAGAGACTGGCTGATGTCAAGCAGCCCTGGGCTGGAGTGTCCCTCTCGGGGCCTGAGAGATTGGCCACCACACAGAGCGGGCAGCAATTCCCATGAGTCCCACCTTCTTGGGTGGATTTCTCTCACCAGAAGCTTTGCTCCCTGCTCCTGGGTACTCCCTCCTGTGTCTGTCCACAGACCCTGTGTCTTTCCTACAGGAAGTGGTTTTTGACTCTGGTTCCAGAGGTCCTGTCCAGGGACAATGGAGATGCTTGATTGTGAGTGACTGCTGTTCCCCAAGCATTGGGGGCGCTGGTCACCTCACTTGTTCCTTTGCAAGCGATTCAACTCAACACCACCTCAGTCTCTCCCGCAGTTGCAGACTTACAAGGATAAAACTCTAAGGACAAGGTTGTCACCACTTCCATTTGAAGCCTCCCTCCTACCACACTGCTTCCCCCATTGGTTCCCTCTTCTCTTCCTTGGCCTGTGCACTGGCATCACTGGCACCAGCGATGGGCTTGCCTTAGTCTCTTCTCCCTGCTCCTTACACTTCTCTCCCAGACTCTGCTCTGAGCAGCAGGACTTTGCTCCATGTGTGGTGCTCTGGAAGCCGCCTCTTTCCTCTCCCCTCAGATTCTCAACAGGCTTGCACCACTCTGTCCCTTGCACTCAGCTCTGCTCATGGTTTCCTCCCCTGGGCTAGGCCTGAGCAACAATATCATCCCCTTCAAGTCTTCGCAATTTATGCTAGCAGTTTTAAAAAGCAGTTAAAGCCCTTCAGACCACACCATCAAAATGCCTGGACAACTCAACTCCTGTCTGAGGGTCTGTTCCAAACTTCTCATTTCCTTTTGGGAGAGGAAATTGTCGCTGATTATTTTCTAAGCATCTAAGAACAGAGAGAGAGCTGCCTGCTCCACTTTGAAAATCAAATTCCCCCACTAGCAAGAGCCCAGACATCCACCCCGGCACCCTGGAATGGGAAACCCCCAGCAAAGCCTTGCCAGGTCCATGGGGGCAGAGCTAGTGCTCTGTGGGTCCTAGGATTGCTCAGACATGGCAAGTTTATTAAAGCACCCGTTCCAGAGGAAGCCAGACTGGCGAACTACAGGGAGGGGCATAAAAACAAACTCCATAAATTAAAAATAAAGAGACGGCAATCCTCAGAGACGATTCTTCATTCTTTCCACTCTTTTTGAGGGCAGATGGGAGGATGGATGGCTTTGGGTTGGAAGCAACATAGCTGGTGTCACAGAGGCTACTGAACAAAGATCAGCTATGGGTGGAAGCAAAAAACTAGGGCATTTCAGTAATTCACAGAGCAGAAAAGAAGCCACACTTTTGCCCAACAACCAAGTTTAATGGAGCCATTCCACCACTTACCTTGGAACCCCATTCAGTGTCTGACAATTCTGTCAATGAATTCTTCCTGCAAGCTCACCTAAACTCCTCTTGCTCTGTCCTTGGGATAAGAGGGAGCACCATTTTTCACGTAATCTTTTGTAATAAAATGTACTAAAATCTACCATCATTACTTCTCTCTTCTCCAAGCAGGCACAAAAGGATATTGTCCAGACTTTGGTTCTTGTCTCAGCTGCCCTACACTGACTTAGGGCCGTGGGCTCACAGGGAAGCCCTTCATATGCACCCCCTTCTCCTGCTAGCCCTCCTCCCTCAGCCGCATTTAATTGAGGGACAGCAGGTTCCCCTGAAATAATAAACATCACCACAAAACATCATGTGGGTGTGACAATTATTTCCAAAGCTGTCTGTTCTTAGTTTTCAGAACGTGCCACCCATTACATGCTATTTTCTTCTCATACAGCCAGCCTCATTTTAACTTTACTTTGTCATTATTTAACTCCTTAGCGAATTAACTTCTGTCAGGGAGATCACCTCTGGATCATTTCTTTCCTCTGTTTAGTTGGCGAGAACGTCTCAAAAGCACGTTATAGAAAGCCTCCTGGGAAGACACATCTTTATTTTGTAGTTACTAGCGGCAGGGATTTGCTCCAATCATGAAGGAAAAACCATAAGACTCCCAAATTTGTAGCTGAGTGGAAACATTTCTTGTTTTGGACATCGACATTTTACTGGAAGCCTCTGTATTATCTGTCAAGATGGTAACCAAACTTAGAATTCTCCCAGAAACGCTGGGCTCTTACTTCTGATGAGACAGCCCTGAGAAGGAGGCAGCCAACTTGCTCTGCCAGCGTGATCGTGTCTGTCTTGTTTGTTGTTATCGACCCCAACGCACGCCTAACTCTTCCGCCCTACCGAGTTCCCATGAATCCCACTGAGGCCCTTTCAGAGTCCTGCCAGGCAATGCCTGGACAGCATCTCCACCCACTGTGCCCAACCCTCCTCCCTCTTCTGAACTCCAATTCATCCTCCAAAACCCAACTGAAATGTCACTTTCCCAGCAGAGCGGCTCTGACAGTCGTCCTCCACCCATTGTGTTAATCTCTGAAATAAAGCCGTCCTGTTTGGCAGTCACCTGCTTTATGTTGCTCCTCCATTGGATGTGGGCCCCACACAGCAGTAGGGACTTTACCTACTCCTCTGAGCGTCTCAGTGCCCAGCACAAAGCCTGCAGCAAGGCAGTGTTCACAGCCTAGTTTTTGAGATTAGGGGGAAGCTTGATTTAAAAATTCAAGCAGTCACTGAGATCAACGAGGATTCTCTCTTTGTTGCTGCTGCTATTTTTCCCCAGGAAAAAGCTCTTTGGCCTCGGACCAGTATCACAGTATCTCAGTATGTTTTGATGAATGGATAGACTGACCTGTAGCACAAAATGCAAGATGGACACCTCCACTCTCTCCCATTGGGGGCTCTCTTCCATCTTTCCGTACCTTGGAATCCTTTCAGCTAACATACCAATGCCCATCAGTTTAAAACAACCCTCACTGCGCAGGAAGGGCACAACCACCCTCCCCTCATTTGCCATGGGGATCACATCGCAGTTCCCCCTGACCCCCACCCACATCCTTGGTCAAGGGCAGACCTGGGAATCTCTGCAGTGCTGGCCATTGAAGAGTGCCTGCGGAAGCAATGGACAATCATATCGTTGAGTTAAGTTTTTTTTTTTTTAATTTTTCACGAAGAGCTCCAGAAGGCAAATAGTTTATCACTTCCCGCCCTGAAACAGCATGCAAGACAGATGATGCAGTGTGCTGGCTGTCCGCTGTTTCTGGTTCTCCAGAGCTCCTGCAGCAGGCCTGAGTGAACCGCAAGCGGGGCCCATGCAGTGCGTCCCCTGCAAAGCGCAGGTGTTCAGTCCACACACAGCAGCACCAGCACTGCTGACGTCACGGTTGTCTGTCCAGAAGATCCCACGTTAGATCCCAAGAGGAATCCAGACAGGCTTTAGCTTCCAGAGGCAGAGAGCGGGTGCCAGGGCCAGATGCAAAGGCCTCTATACTGACGGCCTCACGTGACACTGCAAAGGTCAACTGTCTTGGTTTAGGACTATGAGGGAGAGATGTGACAAATAATGAGGTCGAGGAACCTCTGGATTGCTAAAGAGATGACTTTAAAAAAAAAAAGTCACATCTTCAGCTCACAATGTTCACCAGAAAAGAATACTGCTTGAGATTCTAGACCTGAGCAGGGAGAAACAATCCGGGCTAAAGGAGCCAGAACTTCACAGTAGAACAGTCCTAGTCTAAAATGCTAGAATGTAAGTCCAATGTCTTTTAAGAATGAGAGTTCTTAAATCTGTCAGACCAGCTGACAGGGGAACAGGAAAAAAAAAAAAAGTCTTTATTAAACAAAACACCACAAAAATCAACCCAAACTTCCTTCAACCCCAGCACCCCAGCCACCTCCCACCCCATTAAAAAAATCATTAAAGTCATGCACACATGCACACACTCAAATATGAAAACAAAAACCAGATACCCAAGGAAATCTTAGGAATCACCTAAGGAATTTTCGCTCACTCCCCAGATGCGCTTTCTGTTTTTCTGGGGGTGGGTGGGAAAGGAAGTCACACTGACTGCTAAGCCTAAGCGGCACAATTTAGAGCTGGGCGAGAGCCCTTTCCTCAGCGGCCTGGCTTGCTGCTCAGCGTAGAACGGTACCCACAGTGAGTCGGGAAGGAAGGCCGAGGCTGGCGTCTGGTGGAAGGCAAGCTGCCTATTGTCCTAAACTGGGGACCCGCCCCTCGCCTGGGGAGGTGAGGCTGCCTGGCTGCCTTGACTACCTATTTGCTGATGGGACAGCTTGGTGATCACTTTCTCTAGACTCTGAGCCATGCTGTTCAACCTTAATGTGGGAATCAGTATCACATGGACAGTGAACTGAAGAATTACGTGTCTGGTTTAAAGTTTATCTTACACTCGTACACTAAGCTTGTGTATGTAACACCACCCGTCTGTGGGCTCTGCTCTGAAGGGCCTTCCCCATGAGTTTAAGTGTGAAGCTCAGGATTTGGGGTGTGCACGGCCCCCCATATGGCTGCATGGTGCATGGACACTGACGAGGAATGGTGCTTGTATGGGATGCCTGGGAGGGTTTTTCTGGAGACAAAAATTTATAGATTGAGGGCGTGAGAACATAAACTTGAGGAAAACCACCAGGATCTATACTAGGATGACAGATTGTGGAGTGGGAAGAAATCGTGTAGTCCAACTCTGCATTTTACATAAAATCAATCTGTGAAGAAAGCAGAAAGGACTCTCAGGGGATATCTTTTGAGAAAGGGTGTCTGCCGGGATTCTGATTCCAAGAGCTTCCCTGGCTGCTGGCCTAAATCAGCTGACCAGCCCTTTGTTTCTGACCAGGTTTCTCACCTGAGATAGAGAATCATTTGTTTCCAAACAGTTCAAATCCCCCATCCACACGCCTCCCTGAAAGAACCTGGCTGGGAAATTCAGGAGAATCAGATTGCCGAACCAATGTGTCCACACCCACTTCTCCCCTGGGTGCCACGGAAGTCTGCAACATCTGTTTCTCTGCCTTATCCTAAAGACAATGTCTTCGCCACATTTTGCAAAATAAATAATTCAAAATATAAAGAAAAACCCTGGCAAGAATAGTTGCTGGCCTGAAAATGTGCTCTGTCTCCTAGCAGTGACTCATAGAACTCACACCTGCGGTGGGTTCTCAGGCTAAGGGGTGGAGCGGAGAGCGTGAAGCTCTGTAGCAGCGCGCAAACCCGGGACAGGGCAGGACGCACAGCCAGCCCTCACCCTTCATATATTACATTTATCTTTATAAATAGAGCATCCTGACCCAAGTGGCCATAATAAAAAAAGCCAAATGTTGAGTTTTTTCCCTCAAATACCTACACAAACTGTCAAACGTCTACTAAATTATATCCACATGGCAAACTGGTCACCTCTATATGGGAGCTCCAGCTGTCATGATGGTCACAGGCCAAGTCTCAGCCAGACCCAAATACCCATCCCTATTAGATAACAAGGACTAAGTTTTTTTTTTTTTAATCGACTTTTCAATAAGGCTCGTGACAGAATCCTTTAAATAAAAAGCCAAATAAATATGATTTTTAAGTGATTGATTCCTGTCCCCCAAACGTTGCATACACAAGTTTTCAATGTCATATAAAACGGAGAAACTAGACCAATGAAGGTTGTCCAATTGGTTTGGCGTTTTCAAGGTCCCATCTGTCACATAAAATGGACCAGCTAGACCAATAAGTGTGGGTCTAGTTGGCCTGGCTGCCTTGACTACCTATTTGCTGATGGGACAGCTTGGTGATCACTTTCTCTTAAACAAGACTCTGAGCCATGTTGTTCAACCTCAATGTGGGAATCAGTGTCACATGGGTAGTGGACTGAAGAATTAGGTGTCTGGATTACAGTTTATCTTAACAGTTTCCAGAAAGCCTGTCTTTCAGCCATCTTGGGAAATTTGTGTTGAATTTCCTTATTTCCCTCCACTGTCAAAAGTATGTTAATTTCGATTTATCACATGAGATCACTTTGGTTAGATGACTGTGACCACTAAAAACAAAACAGAAAACTGGAGCAAACGGATGAATAGCCCTTTAGAAAAACCAAAGGATGTTGAACCGATGTGGGTCACACTCCCAGGGAGGCTTCATAGCTCATCCCTCGAAGGCACAGTGTCCAGGGAGGTTGGCGGTGGCAGGGCCTCTGTGTTCTTGGCACTGCTGTAGATGCGACTTTGCTTCCGGGACTTCCAGGCATGTGTCCTATCCCAGTCGGTGGCCACTGTCTCATTGTCCCAGATGGTGGAGGTCTCGGTGTCACTCAGGTACCCCGGCTGGCCTGTGTAGTGCGTAGGGTAGATGAGCAAGGGTTCTGCAGAGAAGGCTTTCAGGTCCCTGGATTCATAATACTCCTTGTACTCAGCTCTGAAAACAAGAAGGTGGCCGGACACATGAGGGGGTGGAAAGAAGACTTACGGAACAGGGACAAAGAGTGAAGGAGCCCTGCTGGCTACCTCTTAAATTGTCATGAGTTCATTATTTAAATTGTGTCATTTGTGACACACTTTAGCCTACAAACACAAAGATTTCTTTAAAAGATTTCCAAAGACAAGCTCCCAAGCAAAAAGGTCAGGATATTTCTGATGTATTTGGATAGACTAGTTTAAAAGATGAATTTCAGGTCTGACTCCAAAAGTTAAAAAGCAAGCCCTGTTAGACCATAATGATAAATATTTACGATCACTTTACAAAAAATGTCCTGCTCTTGGATTAATAAATGAGACACCCGAGATCTGGACAGCATCGATGGGGCATGTGGCACGTGGAGGCTTGGAGGCATGCAGGCTTGGCTTTGTGCGCTAGCTCCCTGCTCACCACTTGGGCTCCAGCAGGTGTAAAGGAGACGGATAACTTGGCCTCCCTCCCAGGGCTCCTGCACAGAGTATATGAGATGACATCTGAATGTAGTAATTTCCCTTTTGTTTAGGGGATAATGGTTTGACCTCCATGTTTCTGCCAGGACACAGAGATAAAGTCAGTCTCTGACATGTTATGTATACGAAGGCAAACAGCTCCATTTTTACTGAGGACAAGAGACAAAATGAACTGGTGGCAGCATAGGAAATCTCAACACTAAAATGAAGGCCATCTAGTGAAGAGATCACCCAGCAACTGAGAGAAGGGGCCAAGGTTAGAACTTATGCTGCTCCATTAATGAATTTAGGAATCATTCATTCATGATTTAGGAGCTGCTGTTATGTGTAGCATTTGGACTAGGCTCTAAGGACACAGAGGCATAAGACTGTTCCTGCCCCAGAGGGTATTTAGAGTTTACTGGGGAGACTGACAGGTAAACCATTAATTGCCACACTTTTTGATAAGCGCTAGGTCAGGGTAAGCTCCTGGGCATCACACTGCCCTTCTTCCATGGACATCATGCTCAGGTATCAGGTCCACACTCTCTGAACCTCTTATACATCCCTGTGATTGCAGGAATTAAAATATATCGTGATGATTTGTTCACGAGTCGGGGTTCCTGACCAGATTGTGACCTCTTCAAAAATGGGTATCTCTGCCTAGCCAAAAGTACACACAATGACCTGAACCAAAGGAACTGGAAATTTTGAGGTGCTTAGGAAGATGACCTTCACCTTGAGGTGCATGAGGTTATGGAAATAAGAAGAGCAAAGACAAGGAGGGGACCAAGCACATTACATTCAGTGCAACTACAAACTGGGTATTACAAGAATCCCTGGGCAGGACACTCACCATCTCTGCCTCACCTTCCCATCTGTACAAAGGGATAATCATCTGAGTTAGGCTCTCTTAATCATAATTATGAAAAGATCATTTAGGAAAGCAGTACAACTTTAGAAAATATCAAGTACTGCCAGAAATGGACAGCATCATTCATGAAGAGGCTGTACTTAAGGGAAGGCAGTCAGTTCAGGGAGACTCACACAGGATGCTTGTTGTACATGATTGGCAGAAACTCATCCACTGGCAACATCTTCCCAAAAGGATCGGCTCCAACCAGCTTCTGTGCTCCTTCCAGAGAGATGACGTAGCCCAGGGTCCAGTAGGAATAGTCGGCTTCGACCAGGTTTGCCACATTGGGCACGGCTTTCTCTGGTTCCTTTACTTGCATCCTCTTCCTGCCAATATAACTATAAGGAAACAGCAGAGGAGAAAAATTCCACCTTGACTATTATGCCATGATAAGGATGGAGAACAGCTTTGGCTTACATAGATACCTTTGAAATCCTGGACTGACTCTTGTCTGTCATTAAATGATGTATCACACCCTAAAGTGGATCCAATCACCAGTCATGACTGCCATCTGCCATCACTGGGGCCATTTTGCTGGCTGCATTTATCAACACCCCCACTATTCCTGCCTAGTGAACTGTTTTCAAGCCAGAAAGTAAGATGTAGTAAGATTAAAAGATATTTCAGATAATTTCTCAAAGATGGGATGAGGCTTCCAGCTGTGTTTACAGAGGTTGGAAAGGCACAAAAAAGGCCAGATGGAAGAATCCTGAGGCTGCTGTCTTCAGGTCCCCAGAGTGTCAGCCTTGGATGCCTTCTGCACAGCGCTCCAAGTACTGGTGGGAAACACAGGACCAAATAAGCTGGGGGAAAGAATCAGTCTGCAGTGAAGGTTCTGGGAACCCAAGAGCGGCCCTAAGGGGTTCCTTTTGGGTAGTATGAATGACAGCTCCTAACAGACATTCTCCTGCGTCACACTCGCCCAGCTGTGGCCAGGTTTCCTCCCAGACATGCTGCTCAGAGAAAGTCCCCTCAGGCACCTTCTGTCCTCCATGAAGAACTTCTACAACACGGGATGCACCTTTGGCCACTCCCATCTTCCCTAGTCTACCCATGGGTCTGTGCTTCATTACTTTTGTCTGGAGCCTATTGGTTTGGGCTTGACCGGAGCAAGCTGAGGAGTTGCCTCCTTCTTGCCTGCCAGGTAAAGCAGTACTTCCTCTATTTTGCCCTAAAACAATCTCTTTCAACATTCAAGGAATTTCCCCTAGTGAAAGCATCCCAGGATTTGTAGAACAAGTCTATGTTCAACCTTCAGTTCTTCTGAGGACAGCAAACATTTATCCCCAGCCACTGTCTCTTCAGATTACGGAGTCTGAGCTTCTCTCGTATCTCATCCACTGAAAGGGAAACTCTTATCGAGCACTTGAGAGGTGCTAGAGTGACAGAGGTACTGAGTCAGTGCTCTAACTTTACTTAATTTAATTTAAAATGTTGAAGCTGTGTGAAATATATTTATTTTTTCCATGAAACAAGTTCATTGTTTTGGTAGGACTACAGTTTACTTTAACAGCTGAAAATTTAGCTTCTGGATTGAGATGTGTTCTAAGTGTAAAATACATACCAGATTTTGAAGAGTTGGTACAAAAAAAGAGAAGATAAACTATGTCATTAATGGTTTTAAAATATTAATTACATACCAAAATGATGATACTGTTTGGATATATTTGGTTAAATAAAATATATTAAAACTAATTTAACCTAATTTATTTTTACCTTTTTAATGTGATTACTAGAAAACTGAAAATGACATATGTGGCTTGCATTATATTTCTATTGAACAACACTCCCTCGATGATTCCAATGACTTGTTCTATTCTCCCCTTTTATTATTCTCTTTTCTCGGAAAAATGTAATGTGGCAATCACGAACAGCTTATTACCTTTCATGTTTCAGGTTGAAGTAACATTTGTTTCTTTTTTGTTTTAGAAAATGACAGGTACAATTTAAAACTGTTATAGTTCTTTGAGACTATATAATAGATTTTAAGGGGATATTTTGACAATCTGTGAAATTTAGAAAACGTTTTTCTTTTCCTGTATCCTTATCAAGACAACTGTTCTTCCTTCTTGGATCTGTTGGTACTTTGTCCTGAGAAATGCACCCACCGAACTACATGTGAACAGGAACATATGCCAGCTCTAAACCTTATATTCCCTGGGTTGTCTTCTGTGATTATCAGGCTTAAGTGAAAGTTGCCTTTATACAAGTCACATAGGCATCAAGCAGCTTCCAGGCCTGTGAGGCCTTAACCATAGGCTGCGGAACCATCCATTGAGAAAGGTTGAAGTGCAGCAACTTCCAGAGGATATAGGAAGAAACAGTGATCTTAAGGGACTGTGCAGAATGCCAGATCTAACCACATGACCACATGATTGAAATCTGACAGGGCGCAGGTGTCTTCTTATTACACAGTAATGCATTAGTTGAGCCATTGCTAGGTTTCTTCTGAGCTCACAGTGGCCCATTTTCTGAGGGAACAAGTATTCCACCTGGGCTCATGGTTAGTACCCCCTGCGGGTGGGAGGAGCAGGGACAGCTCCTCTGCTGCAGCTGCTCCAAAGAAGCAGGCTCAGGCCGGGCGCGGTGGCTCAAGCCTGTAATCCCAGCACTTTGGGAGGCCGAGACGGGTGGATCACGAGGTCAGGAGATCGAGACCA
>NW_012105187.1:1634735-1636626 GCF_000951045.1 Mandrillus leucophaeus
TCCAGCACCTGTTGTTTCCTGACTTTTTAATGATTGCCATTCTAACTGGTGTGAGATGGTATCTCATTGTGGTTTTGATTTGCATTTCTCTGATGGCTAGTGATGATGCTGGCTCTGCCACTTCTTACCTAGACAAGCTACTTAATAATTTCTTCTTGGGTAAAAGTGGTCTGTCCTTCCCAACCTACCTCACATGACTTCTGTGTGATTTCTTGTATAAAATCACTTAATAAGTGACGTCATAATAGGTAGAATAGAAGGCATTCCTGCTCATGATGAGAATGAATTAATAAGAGTGTACCATATAGGATATGGGTATCTCCCCGTCCCCATCCCAAGTGGCACCAAAGCGACTCCTCCTTGCCCATTTGTTGCTGGTCTTGGGTCAGAGGGAGACACAAGGCAGGAGCAGCTCTCACACACACTTCCAGAGCAGTTGTGGGCTCATTTTATATCTGGCCCTAATTCACCTGCGATAGTCTGCTTTCCTTTCTCCTCGTCATAAAACTGCAATCTGAATAAAGCATTATTTACCTCTTTCCAGACTGAGTAGTGGCTGAGAAAGCAGCCAATTTCACCCCTCGTTAGAGGCCTGGAGGAATAGGGATCTCGATAGCCAGGCAGCATTTCAATATTCAGTGCCTTCAGCTGGCTTGTGTTGAGTGCCCTGCATCACAGAAAACACGTCTGGAAATTAACAAGTCAAAGGTCCCCACCACAAAGGCCAGAGAAAGAGAGAGTTAGTTCTGCAAACACCCCTCCCCCACACAGACAAAGACCCAGAGGCTTCCCTTTATTCCTTACAAGTTCCTCCGGGCTAATGTGTCACAGTAGTGTTATGAGGTCTGGGAAGACAAGAGGGTATCATATTTTTGTGTATCCTTCATAGTGCCCAACATAGTTCTAAGCATCATCAGTTTTTTGACAATGTTTAATAAGTACACTCCTATGGAAATTAGCTAAAGTATTGCAATAATCCAAGGAGTGTTTGATCCAGACCCGCAGCTGAATCTCTGTTAACACAGTGAGCTTTGTGAAGTTCACAGCTGCTCTAATCTTAACCTGTTCCCCCCAGCCCTACAAAAGTCTTGAAAACCAGTAGCCTCACAACTATGACAGCTGCAAACCCTACCAACCCAGCACCACTGGCAGGGACAAAATGGACTGAGACTCCCCTAAAGACCTGCCCCTAGAAAATAATCTTTATTCAACCTGTCTAGTAGCTCCTTGAAAAGCTACATTCTCAGAGCTTGTCTTGATTTGACCTGGCTCAGAGTTCATTTTCTGTGAACAGTACTATCTACAGGGCATTTGTCAAAACCCATGAGCAACAACTGTTTAACATTACATTTGTTTAAGCAGGATTATCAGTTGATGCTAACAAGAAGCCAATCAAAAAACTTAAAAGGAAAAACCGAGGAATAAGAGATCCATAGGGAGTTTGATTTGCTCCAAAATATCCCTGGGAATCTAGAAGACCCCAGGCATATTCAGGGCTGTCCACATGCCCAGGAAAAACTTGAAAAGTCCCTAGTCTCTCACCTCTGGCTGAACTTAAGGATCTGGAAAAAAATGTAGTGATGGCAAATGAATAAAACACTGCAATGAAGGAAGAATTTGGCATAGTGAGTTTTAAAAATTAATACAACCATGTGGTGTCTACAAGAGGCAGCCTTTAGATTAAAAGACAAAAATAGGTTGAAAGTGAAAGAATAGAAAAAGATATACCATGTAATCAGCAATGACAAGAGAGCTGGCAGAGCTATGCTAATATTGGACAAAATAAATCTCAGACAAAATTCATGCTAGAACCAAGGAAGGACATCTTTTAATGACAGAAAGGTCAATCCTGGCCGGGCACGGTGGCTCATGCCTGTAATCCCACCACTTT
>NW_012105187.1:1639047-1640947 GCF_000951045.1 Mandrillus leucophaeus
AAGCAGGCTCAGAGTTGATGAATTGCCTTTGACACACAGCTGGGAGCAAACACAATGCTTGGGAACTTTCTGCTTCATTGGAGAGAAACTGAAAGTGTCATTTGTTTTAAAAAGAAAGTGAGAGAGAGAAAGAAGGACGAGGCAGAGGAGGAAGAAAAAAAAGAAAGGAAATGAGGGAGGGAGAGAGGGAGAGGAAAAATGAAAGGAAAGGGAAGAAAAGAGTAGAAGCCGCTCAATTCCCAGAGACAGTAGACAAAGAACATTAACTAAATGTCAGCTCAGAGCCAGCACTCACTTGGTGAGCCTGGTTTTCCTGCGTCAGCCTCAGACCCTTCCCCAAATCTAGTTGTCCATGTTCTCCATGTTTGTGCAACCCCATTTTTCAACAGAGGAGCTCCCTGGCTGACCCTCTAACCTCCCACCTTCTCGGAACTTGCAGAGGCAACCTGCTGTCCTGGGAGCTGAGGCTTAAATATGACACAGGACTTTTGCGCTTGAATAAATGACCTCTCCTCCCGCTTCACACCCACTCCATGTGCCACGTTGCTTGAGGGTGGATTTCTGCTGTGCTCCTAAGTAAGTGCTCAGTGCCACACCTTGGTTCTGTCTGAAGGCCCCTGATCTGCAGACAGACTCCAGGTCTCACACAGTCTTCCAGTTTCCCACCCTGAAGAGTAGAAGGATGCAAAATCCAGCGGCTAACCTCTACCCACTTTTATTTCTGAGAACAGTTATGGAAAGAAAACTAGGTAAGTAGAAGCTTAAGCTGTATCTCTACTGGCTGTGGAGGTGGGGCTCTCTGCCCACTGGAAAGGATTGAGTGCCTCTCAGAGCCCTCTCATAAGATCATCTTGTCACTCACATTAGTTCCCAGTCCAGCTGAGCCTGGTCAATGTCATCCATCAGCTTCATCAGCTTCTTCTTAAACTGATGCTCAAAACGCACATCATCTTCAATTACAAGAGTCTTCTCTAGCTCTCGATCAATTACCTGCAAAAGTCATCAGTAGGAAGATACCCTATGAAAAGCTTGATACCCAATTTTTATTAGATAAATAAGTATTAAAAAGTCATGAGTCTAGTAGCATAGATTCATAACTGGAATCTAAGCAAACGGCCATCAACAGTAGAATAGATAAATAAACTGTGGCATATTCACAGCAGTGAGGATGTATGATCCACAATTAAATGCAACGTTATGGGTGAATCACCTAAATGTCATGTTGGGAGAGTCCACATACTGCATGGCTCCATTCATATATAGGAAAGTACAAACAAAGGTAAAGCTACTCAATGCCTTTAGAAGTCAGGATGGTGACTACCCTTGGGGACTGGTTACTAGAAGGAAGTACGGGGTCAGGGGGTGCTTGTGGGATGCTGGTGACCTGCTTCTGGATCTGTGTACTGATTAACATGGGTGTGTTGTTCTGTTTGCGAAATTTCCCTGAGCTGTATCTTTTGATCTATAGACTTTTATACCTATTTAATCACATTTCACTTAAAGTTTAAAGAAAACAAAGGCAGGCATAGACTGGATTAAAAGAGAAAGTGTTCAAGGGGCCTTTCTTCAGGGACTTTCTGTTTGGTTGTGGAAACTGTTTATCAGGAACCCCACCCAATACCCCCTCCAGATATGTCTTGATCTGTAAGACAGGGGTTCCAGTTCTGGCTCTGCCACCTCTTTTTTCTTTTCTTTTTCTCTTTTAAAATTATACTTTATGTTCTAGGGTACATGTGCACAACGTGCAGGTTTGTTACATATGTATACATGTGCCATGTTGGTGTGCTGCACCCGTTAACTCGTCATTTACATTAGGTGTATCTCCTAATGCTATCCCTCCCCGCTCCTCCCACCCCACAACAGGCCCTGGTGTGTGATGTTCCCCTTCATGTGTCCAAGT
>NW_012105187.1:1643487-1705698 GCF_000951045.1 Mandrillus leucophaeus
AAAAAAAAAAAAAAGGTCAATCCATCAGGAAGACATAACAATTATAAATACATATGCACCTAACAGAACCTCAGAACCATGAAACTGGAAGAACAGAAAGGAGAAATAGACGACTTAACAATAATAGGGGAAGATATCAATCTCCCACTTGCAATAATAGAATTAGGCAGGAGGAAGACAAGGAAACAGAAAACTTGAATAATATCTTAAAACAATCAGACCTAGTAGACATCTATAGAACACTACACCCAACAATAGCCAAATACACACTTTCAAGTGTGCATGGGACATTCTCTAAGAAATACCATTTTTTAGACCATAAAGACCATACAGGTCATAAATTAAGTGTCAGTATACTTAAAAGGATTGAAATCACACAAGGTATGTTCTCCAACCTCAATGGTATGAAATTAAAAACCAGTAACAAAAGGAAACTTGGGAAATTCAGAAATGTGGAATTAAACAATACACTCCAAACCAATGGGTCAAAGAAGAAATCACAAGGGAAATTAGAAAATGTTTTGAGATGAATGAAAACACAGCATACCAAAACTTATGGGATACACCTAACATAGTACTCGGAGATATAGTTACAACTGCCAATGTCTACAGTAAAATAGAATATCTCAAATAAATAATCCTCCCATCCACCTTAAGAAACTAGATAAAGAGAAAATTAAACCCAAAGCAAGCAGGAGGAAGAAAATAATGAAGGCTACAGTAGAAATAAATGAACTAGAGAATAGAAAAACAATAGAGAAAATCAACAAAACCAAAAGTCAGTCCTCTGAAAAGATCAACAAAAGTTGATCTTGAGGTCAGGAGATCAGGAGATCGAGACCATCCTGGCTAACCCCAGCTCTACCAAAAACACAAAAAATTAGCCAGGCGTGGTGGTAGGTGCCTGTAGTCCCAGCTACTCAGGAGGCTGAGGCAGGAGAATGGCATGAACCCAGGAGGTGGAGCTTGCAGTGAGCTGAGATGGCGCCACTGCACTCCTGCCGGGGTGACAGAAGGAGACTTTGTCTAAAAAAAAAAAAAAAAAGAGAGAGTAAACTCATACTATTAAAGTCAAGAATGAAAGAGGGGTTACCCCTACCGACCTTATGAAAGTAAAAAAGATTATATGATAATACTGTGAACAATTGTATGGCAAAAAATTAGATAACCTAGATGAAATGGACAAATTAATAGAAAGGTACAAACTACCAAAGTTGACTCAAGAAGAAACAGAAAGTATAAATATACCTATAACAAGTAAAGAAGTTTAATTAGTAATAAAAAAAATTTTCCACAAAGAAAAGCCTAGAACCAGATGGCTTCACTAGGGGTTTCTGCCAAATGTTTAAAAATTGTTGACACGAATCCTTCACAAACTTCCAAAAAAAAAAAGAGGAGGAGGGAACACATCCTAGCTGATTTTATGAAGCCAATATTATTTTGATACAAAACCAAAAACATCATAAGAAAACTGCAGACCAATTTCAGTTATTAATATAGATGTGGAAATCTTCAAGCAAATACTAGCAACAGAATCCAGCAATTTACAAAAGGAATTACACAGCATGACCAAATGGGTCCCAGGATCATCCCAAGGTTGCAAGTTTAGTTTAACATGTGAAAACCAATCAAAGTAACATACCATATTAACAGGCAAAAGTCACATGTTCATCTTAATAGACACAGACAAACCATTTGACAAAATCCAACACCCTTCTATAATAAAAATGCTAAACAAAATAGGACTAAAAGGGACCTTCCTCAACCCAGTAAAGGCCATCTGTGAAAAATCCACAGTTAACATCATACTTAGCAGTGACAGACTGAATGCCTTCCCTCTAAGATCAGGAACAAATCAAGAAACTCTCGTCTCACCAGTTCTTTCAACCTTGTACTTGATGATCTAGCAAAAACAGTTAGACATGAAGAAGAAATAAATGGTATCCAGGTTTGAAAGGAACATATAACACTATCTCTACTTGCATGTTACATGGTCTTATATGTAGAAGATCCTAAGGAATATACACACACAAAGGAAAAAGTACTATTAGAACAGATAAAAGAGTTCAGTAAGGTTGCAGGATACAGGATCAATATACAAAGATCAATTGTGTTCGTATTCATTTAGCAATGAACAATCTGAAAATAGAACAAAGGAAACAGTTCCATGTACCATAGCACCAAAAGAGTAAAATACTTAGGAGTATATTTAACAAAATAAATGCAAGATTTGTATAGTGAAAATGACAACACATCATTCAAAGAACTAAAGAAGATCTAAATAGTAAAAAGACACTCCATGATCATGAATCAGAAGACTTCATATTGTTAACATGGAAATATTCTCCCAGTTGATGTACAGACTCAATGCAATTCCTATCAAAACCCCAGCTGCTGTTTTCTTTTTTTGTGGAACTTGACAAGCTAATTCTAAAATTCACATGGAAATGTAAAGGACCCAGAATAGCTAAGACAAACTTGAAAAAGAATAACAAAATTGAAAGACTCATACTTCTTACATACAAAGCTACAGTCATCAAGACAGTAGAGTACTGGCATAAGGATAGACATATAGATCAATCAAATAAAATTGAGAGTTCAGAAATAAACCCTTACATTTATGGGCAACTGATTTTTTACAATGGTGCCAAGACAATTCTACGAGGGAAAGGAAGTCTTTTTAACAAATGGTGAAGGGACAAATGGATAACCATGTGCAAAAGAATGAATGTGGATCCCTGCCTCATGCCATATACAAAAATTTACTCAACACAGATCAAAGACCTAAATGTAATAGATAAAACCATAGAACTCTCAGAAGAAAACTTCATGAAGTAAATCTTCATAGCTTTGAAATTGACAATGGATTCTTAGGTATAACACCAAAATTACTAGCAACAAGAACAAAAAATAAACTGGATTTCATCAAAATGAAAAACTCTTTTGCTTCAATGTACATCATCATGAAAGTGTGACAATCTATAATGCATAAAGTTAAAGAAAATATTTGACAATTACATATCTGATAAAGGACTTGCATCCAGGTTATATAAAGAACTCTCACTACTCAACTAGTTTCCCTGGTCCATGTGGTCTATGAATGGGACTGGGGCTCTTGGAGGTATTTGAAGCAGTGGTTCCTAAACTCTACTGCACCCAAAAATAGGGCTGACAGATTTAGGAAGTGAAAAACACAAGACATTCAGTCAAATTTAAGCCTTAGATAAATAATGAATAATTTTTTAGTATAACCAAGCCCCATGTGATGTCTGGGACAAATTTAACTGGCTATCCAGTATTTTATGTGGCAATCCTACCCAAGAATCACCTTGAGGCTTCTTAAATGCAGATCCTGGATCTAGCCTCAGAGAGCATAACTCCGCAGGTCTGAGATGGGACTGGGGAGCTGCCCCCTTAACCATCCCTGGGGACTCTGATGTGAGTGTCCAGGTCATACTTTGAGAAACACTGATGAGATTCTCTAAGGGAGTCATAAGAACTTCAACAGCTGCTAGCCATACTCCTCAGCTGGGGTTATGCAAATAGAAAACAAAGCTACTGATATTCTAAACCAACATATAACACGGAAAGGCACATTTTATAAAAATCTATGCTTAGAAATAGTTTAAGGTGTCAAATAAAAGGGCAAAGCCAAACAAGATAAAACACAAAGAAGGGATCTAACTAGGTTCCCTGTGTTCCTTTCCTGCCATATTTCCAGGAAAAGTAGCCACTATGATCGGTCCAGGCAGATTGTAGCAGGCATCTCATGCAACAGGAAATGTAGACCTTTATGCATTTTTCCATCCATTTTCTTCCAGTTGCCCAAGTTTTAGCACTTTATGCTCTAATTCAGCTCTGAACACAATTCTGAACACATTCCTTCTGTTACACTACAGAAAGCTGAAAACCACCACAACTGTTGCAAGAACCCCGAGAGATGGGACAATCACATCCAATGTGAGCCTTCAGTGTAATGAAGACCAAAGACCACTGGCTGGTGAGGGAACTTCAGGCCTGCTCTACAGGATGAAATTAACTTAAATGCTACTGTAGGTGGCCGTTTTAAAAACATGACTATCCTCTAATGACCAAAGAGACTTATAGCCCCACCCGGGACTAACTCTCTGTCAGAGAAGGCACATCCCCACTCCAATCACATCTGCAATGGGAGAAGAAACCCAACTCACTTTCCATCCACAGCCTCGACAATCTTGACCTCAATCTCCTGCTCATACAGTGTGCGCAGCATCCGGTCTCGCCTGTCCTTTCTGCGTTTGAGGTTTATCATGAAAATCTAATACAAGAAGAAAAAGGGAAAAGACACATAAATTACTCAAGTCTTCTTTTAGGCTATTTGAAAAGTTTAGTAAATGTTTTAGATAGAAGAAGGAGTGGAAAGGATAGGAAGAACTGTGGTGAAAATTCATTTCTATCTCATATCAGTGTTTAAGGTAAATGATATTAATTCAAATTGAATTATTTTCAAAACTCAACTCTTTGTAGTGACTTAACTCTCTTTGTTTCTCTGATGTTCATTGATAAATATGTTCTCCCTTCTCTTGAAATAGGAAACTTTAAAAAACTCTTTAAGAAGTCAAAGGACAACATGATCCTATGTTTAGAAAAACCTAAAGACTCCACCAAAAAACCATTAGGATTGATAAACAACTTCAGTAAAGTTGCAAGATACAAAGTCAACACAGAAAAATCATTAGCATTTATATATGCTAACAACAAAAAATCTGAAAAAGAAATAGAAAGAGCAATCCCATTTACAATAGCTACAAAAAATTTAATAATACTTAGGAATAAATTTAACCAAAGAAGGTAAAGATCTTTATAATGAAAACTATAAAACACTGATGAAAGAAATGGAAGGACACTAAAAATAGACAGATATCCCATGTTCATGGATTGGAATAATTAACATTGCTAAAATGTCCATACTATCAAAAGTGATAAACAGATTCAACGCAATCCCTACCAAAATATAAATGACACTTTTCATAGAAACAGAAAAAAAATCTTACAATTTTCATGGAACCACAAAAGACCCTGAATAGCCAAAGCTGTCATGAGCAAAAAGAACAAAGCTCAAGGGAGCACACTACCTGCCTTCAAAATATGCTACAAAGTTATAGTAACCAAAACAGCATGGTACTGGCATAAGAACAGACAACACATAGACCAATGGAACTGAATAGAGAACCAGAAATAAGTGCACACATTTACAGTCAACTCATTTTCGACAAGGACAACAAGAGTTACAGATAATGAGGATGTCCTCACTATTCCCAGATTTAATGAACCATAGAAGTATCTAAAACTTTGTGAATGCCATTACAGGTAAATCAATGTTTTAATAAAGTCCTTTTGCTATAAGCAGTAAGAAACTCATTTTAAATGTTAAACCAGTGACTTTAACTGTCAGTGAGAAATGATGATGACACATAGCATGGTAAAGCATAAACCTATAGAAACAAGTCAGGTGGTGTTGACTTCATCCTGACTAACCATTTGGATGACTTTGAAGAAGACATTAATGTTTCTGGGTCCAGTTCTATAAAAATAGGGGGGGTGAACAAACTCATCTTTCAAATTCAGTACAGATTAAAATGTCTAAGATAGGTGGTTTATAATAAAGTTGGCTTTCTGCTATAGCCAGAATAAAGGAGAAACATTGCCTTAGAACCAGTCTGGAGTTCAGATTGTACTGTGTCAAGGTTTGGTTCACATGGTCATTCTGAATGCAGTCACAAATATATGTTTTACTGGAATTAAAAGCTACACTAACTAAAATTTCAACTCTTCCTTGCAAAATATTCTCATTTCTATCCGTTTATAGATCCCTGGGCATAGAAACTGATGTAGGAGCAAGACGTTCCCTTTGAAGAAACTGTCCCCCTGATTTGGGGCCAAGTAGATTAAGTGCATCCTAATTTTACTACCTTCCTTGTTTACCTAACTGGGCAATTATTTTGTAAAAAACATAATTTTCTGTGGTGACTGTATTTGTCTTATTACTTAGGACTTTGTAACTTAATGGGTTGTGTTCTTTTAGTCAGAATCATACTGTGATGGGTCATGCCTCATTCCCTAATTTTCCAGATATAGAAAGGAAAGGGCATTTTCTCAGGTATAAACATGAAGCCACCTGAGGTCACTCTAGGAGAACAAAAACAAAACAGAACAAAAAATCAACAGAAATAAATCCAAAAAGGTCTCCCAAACCAGAGACCTCCAGTCTGGGAAGACTTTTAGTAAATAACAATCCAGTTCCAGTCCCTGCCAGGACAAGTGCAATAAAACTGTAGCCACGAAGTAAAAACACAGACGGCTCGCTCATACTTAGTGAACAGTAAACAGAGAAAAGAGTCTCACAGCCAAATGCAGCCCAGACACCACCAATGAGGTCACAGAGTCCGAGGAGGATTGAAAAGTCCCTGAAAAGCCCTTTTTCTACCATGCTATCTCTGTTCCATACAGATGTGACTAACCCCAGACTCAGGAAAGTAGAGTCTCCAAGCCTGTGCTACTTCACGGACTTGGCCTTCTCCTGAAGGGCTCTAGGAGTGACCCAGTCTTTACACCGTGTCCTGCCCAAAGAAGACCAGAACTGGAAGGTCCTGGTTTTGTCTTATTTTATTTGCTTTGGTTTTGTCCTCATAGGAATGTTTTTAGGAGGAAAAATGAATCTATGTAAGGACATGGGTCCTTTCACCTAGGGAACCAAGAGAGAGGTGTGGGGAAGGAAAGCTACAGTAATATGTGGAAGCTGGTCCACTGTGGGTGTGGGACAACCTTCTCTGTAGCTCTGATCATTTTTGAAAACTATTTGCAAATGAGTCTTATTCCTCTCTACTACATGTGGCTCGTCTCTTCTCATTCTGCCCTCTGTGGAAACAGCATAGTAGCTGTTAACTCTTCCCCATTTAATATTCATGAAATACCCTTTCCCCATTCCTGAAGTATAGCTCCAAATCAGTTTTATGGAAGAAATCTCAACTCCCAGTTCTAGCGTCAAATCCCTTTGAGAAGACTGTACACTGGGGACTTGTATGTATATGTTACCATGTGATAAACAAGGCATTTTCCTTCGATTAAGCAGTGGAAATGAGCACCAAGCTCAAAGCCTGATCTGTTACATATCCAGAGTCCATGGAAGAGTTCTCAGTTTGTGGATTCCTGATGCACTGCCCTAGCTTCTAGACCACAAAGCTCCTTCTGAATACTGTTCAGCAGCTACCGGAGAGACCCATGAGAGAGATGGTGACGTGGAGTCACAATCCCTGCCAAGTATCTGTTATGCATATCACCAGGAGGGGTACCTCTTAATATTTCTGCTTCATTCTTTATACAACTAAAACTTAATAACAAATACTACCCTTAGAATATTATTAGGAAGTTCTTGCCTGCTGAAAGGCAGAATTTTAGAACAAATATGTTTTTTTTTCTTTCTTTGTCCTCTCAACCCTGCTCTCCAACCTTTTTCCATGGAAGAATAGTAGAAAGAAAAGAAAGCACAGAAAGTCTCAGAATAGTTTCCACTCCTTCAGATGTGGCAGAATAAAGCTAAAGTCCTCCATATCTAAAACATGTATCCTCTCTAACTTACTCTTGAACTTTGATAAAAAGGTTGATTAAAAAATCACAATATTTGCTCCTAGAAAATATCAAATTCACTTTCATTACTAAATGGTAACTTCCTTCTGAGTAAATGATTAACTACCTTTTATCATGATCCTCCCTTTTTTAAGATAAGGAAACTAAGGAACAACAAAAACCAAGTAGTTTTCCCAAGACCTCAGAGCCATTTCAGTAGCCAAGCCAATCTTGCTGGCTCTCAGATGCAAGCTCAGGTTTGTGTTACAAAATGAACACATAAGCCTGCACACGCGTGCACGTGCACACACATATAGACACCTTTCCTACCTCATCAAATCCCATCTTGTCTGGATATTTAGGGACAAGTGAGACATACTTGGAGGGTTCCATTGGAGGACGGTCAACTGGAAGACACAAGAAACATGCAGAGTGCTTTGTTAATGAAAGGGTCAGAAATCAGAATTCCATCCGCATGCCTGATCTCTAGGGCTGGAATACAACTTGGAAATACAGGGCAGGGGACAATGGTAGCAGTTCTCCAGGACTAAGTAGCCACACAGGAACCCTGCTGGTCAGGGCACTGGTTTCAAGAGCATTTGTTTATATGGAAATTGCAACATTTGCTCCACTTCCCTTAAGACTTATTTCAAGAATATTTGGGAGGCAGTTTAGGATAATGGTGGAGAGGAAGAGCTCCAGAGTTGGATGATCTGGGTCCAAATCTTGGTTTGTGAAGGAGTAGGAGAGGTAGGGGACCTCTTTAAGCTCATTTCTTTGGTATGAAATTGGGATAATAGAAGTGTATCTGTGTTATAAAATTTAAATGAGACCTGCTGCAAAACACTCATCACTTTAACATGGTAAATGCCCAATAACTCTTAGCTATTGAAAAAGCTCAGAAATAGGCTAGAATTTTTACTGAAAAATACTTTTTTCTCTACATTTAAAATTGTCAAAGTGTGGGACTATTTTTATCCCACCTGGGCAGGTTTAGCTGTGGGTGCGCAAAAGGTCCTTTGCTTTAACAGGATCTAACCACGGAGAGCTAGCCCTCATCTAATGGGAAGATTCCAGCTGGGAGCGACACTACTTCTCCAATAATGACAGTTTTATTTATTTGATACTCTAAAAAAGCTTCCTTTGCAAACTGGGTATTTTAAAGTTTAGAAGTAATATTGGTTAAGAAACCTGAAAAGGCCTTGAAGAATGTTTAGTATTATACAAATTCAAAGTCCTCATTTGATTTTCCTTGAAGGGATAATACAAAGAAAATTTAAAATGAGAGCTGATAACTGGGTTGTTGAAAGAACTATGGGTGATAGCCATGACTACTGTAACGTATCTGTTCCCCTCCATTCCAGGCACAGGAGAGGAATACACTCTCTTGCCCTTGAAATTACCCAGGGCTATATGACTTTCTGGGGAAAGTTTACAGTGTAATGCTGCTGCTCCACTCTCCAAGAGCTCCCCTGACCCTGCCCCTGGTCCCACCACAGTGCTCGTAGCAGCATGTGTGGATATGGAGCAGCTGCGAATTGGAAGCAGCCTGGAACGTGGAGCATCAACACATGGAGGGCAGCTCCCAGGAAAGACACCAGCTCTGCAGACTTGGATAGCAAGAAATAAGCCATTGTTGTATGATGCCAATCAGATTTTTATATTCCAGCATAACTTTGCCCATCCTGAGATACTGTCCAAAGGGTATCATCTGTTTAACTTCACTGAAATATTATAGAGAAATCCTGACATCCAATTTTACTTATTGGCGAATGATGTGAAATTCCAGAACACAGTGAGACAGAGTTCTTAGGCCAAACACAAGAGCTGGTCTTATTACTTCAAACTTGACACAATCATGTTTCTGTGCATATGCAGCGCATGTGTTTGTCTTCCTAACAGCAGCCCAGAATATTCTGGTCCTTTCTGCTCCATTCCACTCCTTATCAACAGGGAGGGTCCACCATGTACAGGGTTAGGTTTTTAAGAGAAAGAAGCTTAATGTACCAGCTTCCTCCTGTTCATGACATTGTCTGAGGAGCTGTCTCGCTCTCTCTCCTGGGGCCTGAGACTTGGGAGGACGTTACATTTTGAGTTACCCATTCTAGGCTGCTGGTCTCCTTTGGACTCACATGGCCTGTGTGGCTTTAACATTTCAGCCAAAGAGACTACTTTTAGCAACTTTGTTTCCATCAAACACAGGCAGTCATTGCATTCACAGGACAAGTGTTGCAAAAAAAGCCACAAGTGGTTGGCTCCCAAAAGTCATCACTGAGCAAAAATATCAGAGAAGTGTGCTTGGGTTTTGCCACTGAAGGCAGCAGTGAGCCATAGAGGAAAACAGGAAGTGATACAGTGAGTCACCTAAGAAACTTAGTCTGTGGGGAGAAGGATGTATCTTTGCTGACAACAGACTTGAAGGTTAGGTATATCCTGGCTTCTGTTTGTAGTCATTTCGGACTCCATCATTCATAATTCATCTGATCTCTCATTAAATCCCTTCCTGGAAATAATCCTTCCCTGCACTGCCACTTGGGACAACAGGCTTCATTGCTTTCGGGAAAGTTTCAAGATCTAGTGTGAATAATTACAGCCATTGTTACAGGGATCTTATCACTCACAGAACTCTGGGTTCTGTGAGTGATATATATGTCACATATATACTTGACATATCTAATCACAAATATTTAATATTCACATGTACTATGGGATATGTATGAGTGCCTCAATTTTTAGAGACAAGGTAACAAACATTAAATAACTTGCCCAAGATCACAGAGCTGATAGAGCTGGTATTTGAACCCAGGTCTGACTCCTGCACTGGAGCTCTTAATTCCCATTCCACATCATCCCCAGAGCTAGTCCTTGGTGGCCACTGGTATTAGCCAACAAGGCAACTGGGCTTGGTCTAGAGTAGCTCATTTAAGCCCAGTCATGTCTGGAAAAGTACCTGATAGATTGTACTTGGATCAAATTCTATCGCTTCTTCTCTATAATTTCTCCTAAACTTCTTCCATTGTTGTAGCCTAGCTTGGGTGCTTACTCACTGTGTCTGGGCTGTTTTTGATTTTTTTCAAACACTAACATGCTCTCAGTCTTTCCTATTCTAATTAATCATGTTCACTGTTGTCAGAATAATCTTCTGCTGCACAGCTCTGCTCTCAACCATAACAGTCACACTCAACGCTACATTTAAGGGTTTAACAGGTTGCTAGGTGTTTTCATAGTCACCATGTAATTTTATCTTCAATTTTTTGTGGTGTTTTTTTTTTTTTTTTTTTTTTTTACAAATAAAGAAACTGAGACCAAGCCAGATGTAGACTTGTCCAAGGTCAAATACTGAGTTACTGGCAGAGCTGGAACTCAGTTTTAGACCTGACTTCAAATCCAATTATCTTAGTAATTTTTACATGAGGTACTGTTGTTTCAAAATGTCAATACTGAGAGCAGGTACCTGAGCCTTCCTATCACCTTATGCTGTAATTTGCAAGAGTAATCTCCTCATGCTTTATAAACCATTAAATCTAACATCTTTACAAGATCTGGCCTCCTGTCATTCATCTTCCAAAGGCAGCACACCCCCAAATTCTCTGTGCAACTTCTAATGTACTAAATGAGTTATCACATGAAAAGAGATGGGTACAGTGCTTTTAATAAGTGTCAGTCATTGTCATCATAACCCTTCCCTCACCTCACTCAAATTCTTCAACTCTGATTTCTAAAACTCCAGTCTGCAATTCAGAAACTTCCTGACCATACCCTTCACAAGATTTTCAATTCTCATCCACTGATGCCTGATAAAACCCTAATCCTGGTTAAACTCATTGCCCACTTACTCAGCACCAAGAGGACTACTGTTAGAAACACACACTATTGTGCTGACTGAGTCACTTCAGAGCTACAATCACAGATGTCAAATTGGCACTTGACACCACCAAATGATGTAACTCTCCTTTCATAGTAAATTTATTTTCCCACTCTTTGAGAGATTGTATCTTATGCCTTCTCTCTCCTGAAATCTCCAAAATCTCTGTCTAGCTCATGACTGGCCTATGTACTTCAGAAAGAAAATATTCAAAATCAAATTAGATCTACCTTTTCAATCCACCTCAAGTCCACAAACCAAACTGCATGTGTATCGATACATTCTGCCATCCTATCTGCCACAGTAGATGAAATGTCTATCTAGTATAGCCTCTCCAATATTGTCCTGGGCTGCAACCAAGGATAAAAACCCTCTTGTTTTCACCTTACAATTACCTTCTCTTCTACATCATCAAGCTCTCCTTATATATTGGATCCTTGTGATTAGCATACAAACATACTGTTATATTTCTATTTTTTTTAAAAAAACAGTGCAAACAGACAAAACCAACCCAACCAGAAAAATATTTCCCTTGACGTCCCACCTCCAACAGCCTCCATCTGATTTCTCCATTCCCCATCCCATCAAGATTCAGCTTTCTCATCGCCCCATTGGCTTCTCTTCAGTCCACTTGAATGGATCTGTGTCCTCATCATTGCACTGAAGTGGCCCTTATCAAGGTCATCACAGACCTCTGTCTTGACAGAACCAATGACCAATTTTTTATCCTCATTTTCCTTGGCTTCTCAGCAGCATCTTGGCTCCATCTTGAAACACTTCTCAATTTTTCCTCCCAGCTCTCTGGCTGTTTGTCTTCCCCAGGGATCTGTCCTCTTCTCGTCCTGTGTTATTTTACTGCATGAGTTCACACTGTTCCACGGCTTCAAATATCCTTCCGATGCTGATGATTCTCAAATGTCTGTCTCTAGCTGGAGTTTCTTCCCTGAACTCCAGACTCATATATCCAACTATCTTCTGGCTTTTCTATTTAGATGCCTAATAAATATCTTAAGCTTATGAGACCAAAACTACCTCCCCACCCCTGAGTCTTTTTCTGTAAAGTCTTTCCTATCTCAGTAAATGGCATATCAGGCTAAAATCCTGGACTCATTCTTGATTCCTTTCTTTCCGTCATGGACTACATTCAGGTCTCTGTATGTCCTATTGGCTCCACCACCAAAATATATCCTCAATTTGTCTGTTTCTCATCACCTCCTTGCTATCGTTCACATCCCAATCATCATCATGTCTCACCAGGAGAGAGGTACTGGTCCCCTACACTCTGGTATCCTCACCACAGCCCAAATGATTCTTCTAAATGCACAAGTCACATCAGGCCAACCCCCCATCTTCCAGGGATTCCCATTACTCTTGGAGTAAAATCTAAATTCCTTACCATGGCCAGAATGTTCGGTGGGATCTGGACATTTCTTCTCCCATTACTCCATCTCCCTTGACCCAACTCATTCTTTATACCCCAATCACGCTGGACTTTTGTCCCTGGAACACCCCCAAGCTTTTCCCGTCTAACAGTCTTCACATGTGCTATTCTTTCTACTTGGGACATTCTTCACCCAAATATTCATGTGGCTGCTTCCCGGATATTTTGTCTGTTGTCTAACTCTCTGTGTTAGAATATAAGCTCCCTGATGGCAGGGTTTCTGTCTGTTTTGTTCACTGCTGTATGCCAGCATCTTGAACAATCTGCGGGGTACGGTATGTGTTGAATAAATCCTTACAGCCTGATTATCTCTTCTAACACCTTCACTGGTTCCTTAAGATGGCCATTCTTCTTGATCTGAGCATCCAAGGACCACAACAATGAAGCCACCCCACCCTCTCAAACTTTATTTCTGCCTACTGTTTTAAGTCAGCTCTCCTTCAGAGTGAGAATACTTTGTCTTTTCTTGGTCTGTTTCCTCTGCCTGTAGAGTCCTCACCATACCACTCCTCTTGTTTAAATTTTACACTTCTACCCAAGCTTAGCTTAAGAACCATTAGGACTTGAGGCTCTCCTGGATCACACAGGCCATAGCAATCTCTCTCTATCCCAAATTCCTATTTCTTTGATATTTTCTCCTTTCTCAAAATGCTATACTGCATTGTGAGTGTTTTTTTTTTTTTTAAACGTCTGTCTGTTTCTCCTATTAAATCATAAGTACCTGAAAACAGAGAATTGATCATAAAATGTTTTGAATCCCTAGTACTTTCATAGAAGACACATACATTACAGGCATTCTATGTTTGCTCATGAATAAAATGCATGTATTAATGCAAGCTTGTGTAACCGTGGCCTGCCGGCCACATGTGGCCCAGGATTGCTCTGAATGTGACCCAATACAAATTTGCAAACTTTCTTAAAACACTATGTGATTCTTTTTGTGATTTTTTTTTTTTTTTTTTTTTTTTTAGCTCATCAGCTATTGTTGTGTTAGTATATTTTATGTGTGGCCCAATACAATCTTTCTTCTTCCAATGTGGTTCAGGGAAGTCAAAATATTGGACACCCCATTCCTATTCTTCAATCAGTGCAGTCTAACAACACTATTAGCAGCCATTTATTTGCTGCTCATTGGGTTCCAGGCACTATGCAAAGTAGTTTTAACAACTAGTTAATCTTTTACTAGAGAAGGATACTTGACTGACAGGATTTTGTCATTGCCAACTTTTTATTAATCTTATATGGACCTCTAGGCCATATTTCTGCATTATACCCTTCAAAATACGATTTTTCCAACATTTTCTTATTCCGATTATGCTCTATATTTTTAAAGTTCAGAAAAGGAGGTAAGTATAAGAATAAAATAAAATGTGATATGTAAAGTGCTTAGCACTAGAGGTGGCATGCGTTGGAAGATCAATGATGAAAGTTATAATTTACAGGTTCTTCTCAAATGAACTCTACCTGGCTAGCATGGTAGTGTGCATATTTGTAATTTGCAATCATTAAAATCTTTATTGATGACATGTGTATTTCTATGTACTGAGAACTTACGCTGTCAGCCCTGTGGAAGAAAACAAGAGAACATAAGGTCTGGCTGGCCTCTCTCTGAGCTCAGAGAGACTCTCCCTACTTGGGAGTCAAGACCAAGAGCCATGAAACAGGGATAATAAGGGACAGCACTTTATCGAGAGCTAAAAGGAGTCATAATAATAGCAGCACCTCACGATTTTATAGAGTTGATATATTCTTTTGTTTGCTCCTCTCAACATTGCAAAATCACTCTATAGATGAAGAAACGAAAGTCCTGAAATCTGATTCTCTCTTCATAAGTGACAATGTCTAAGTTCAAGCCCATTATTCTGGCTTTGGTTTCAGTGCTCTTGTCAATACAGTTTTCATTCATTCATTTGTTTATTTGTTCATGCATTCAGCAGATATTTTCTTCGTAACAACTACATGCCATGCACTGTGCTAAGTGCTTGGGATTCAAAGCAATAAGATGCCATCCATATCCTTTAGGGCCTAGAACATAGGGAAAGCGGCAGAAAAAGTACGTATTAAAGAAATTCACAAAGGAGATTACTGAGGGCTGGTTCAAGAAATACTGTCACAGTGAACCAGCTTCTTATTCCATCATTTTATCATCAGTCATTCAGTCATTTAACAAATATTTACTAGGCATCTACCAGGTGACAGACAATGTGCTAGGTCCTGAGACTAACATGATGAAAAAGGAATTTATAGTGTAGTAGCAAGAGAGTGGGAAACAGATACTCATAGATAACTCAATGAATCTAAAAATAAACTCATGGTTTCTCTTTTCTTTTCTTTCTTTTTTTTTGAGATGGAATCTCACTCTGTCACTCAGGCTGGAGTGCAATGGCGCAATCTTGGCTCACTGCAACCTCCGCCTCCTGGATTCAAGCAATTCTCCTGCCTCAACCTCCTGAGTAACTGGAACTACAGACATGCACCACCATGCCCGGCTTATTTTTGTATTTTTAGTAGAGACAGGTTTCACCATGTTGGCCAGGCTGATTTCGAACTCCTGACCTCAGGTGATCCACCTGCCTCGGCCTCCCAAAGTGCTGGGATTACAGGCATGAGCCACCACGCCGGCCATGGTCTCTTTTCAAACCTCTCCTTTATTCTACATGCCATATTCCATTTAAAGTTCCTAAAATCATCCCCAGACACTGAAGACAGAACTTAAGAGTTTTCTCTATGCCTCCCTTTTGCTCATCCACCTACAATTAACTCTTGGCTGTGTCCTTTCAAGACTATGTCCTAAGCTTCTGTTCCTTCCTCTCCATTCCCACTGCTACTGCTCTAGGTCAGGTCTTCACCACCTTTTGCCCAGTAGCCGTGAAATGTCCAAAGTGGTCTCTTCACCTCTGGTCTGAGACCAGCAGCCACTGCCCATGCATCCCATGCATGCTCCACCTACACTTTTCTAACCACTACAGTGACCTTTCTAAATCCAAATTCAACCTGACATTTCTGTGCTAAAATCTTTTTGAGAGCGCCCATCCTTTCAGCTAAAGCCCAAATACCTTCTTATACATCAGAGCCTCTTGGCGGGGCTCCTGCCCACTTTCTAGCCTCAGTTCCTGCTGTTCCTCCCTAACAACCTCCACTGCCCACATATATACCTCCTATGCTCTACTGATGAATAATAGAAAATAGTCCCCACTTTGGGAAGCCATTTCAACATCTTCCCCTAGGTTAGGTGGATTGGTTACTTTCTCTTTTAGCTACCATTGTACATCACATATAATAAAAAGCATAGCTACTGATGACTGAGCACAGCAATTCATGCATCATGCCAGACCCAGAGGCAATAACAATAGTGTTTAAGGACATGAACTTTGGAGATAGCAAGATGGGTTCAAATCCCAATCTGTCATTTGTTTAGCAGAATGCTCTAGGGCAAGTTACTTAAGGCAACATCTCATTATTTTTAATCTTTAATATGGGCATAATAAAACCCCTTCATTGAGTTGTTGCAAGGATTAATGAAACAATGTACAAAAAGTGCTTAGCACTTTATGATGTAACAGTGGTATCTGTTACATCACGAGCTATTGTTAAGTTGAAATCATAATTACTGTGGCTGTATTAGACATTTTACATATATCATGATGAATCTGCCCAAAAACCCTGAAAGTTTTCATTATTTCCATTTTACAACTAAGGATATTATTTACTCAAAGTTATATAATTAGAAAGCAGCCAAGTTAGGGTTTAAGTCCACACCACAAAACACTGTTATAGCACTTATCAGACCTTTTGGAAAGTATTGACTTGTGTACCCAGCTCTCTTCCAGGATGGGAAGCTCCCAGAAGGCAAAGACCTTGTCATATTCATGTTTCCCATAGGAAAAGTTTAGGAAACAATGAACAAATGAATAACTATGTATTCAGCCAGAGGAGACTGACGGCTGTGAGATTCCAATCCTGGAAGAGAAGGGAAGTGGCTGGTATGGTCACTGTGGCAATGGAACGACAGCCATCCCCCCCGCTCCTGGGTCACTCACTCATTGCTTCAATCTGCACATGGATGAGGTTCTCGATGTCTTCCTGCAGTGTCTGATGGGACTTCAGGGGGATGGGCAGGTAGCCATAGTGCTCTCTGTTGCAGAGGTACATCTGGATGCCTGAGGATCCGAGAGAGGGACAAAGCCAACAATCAGAAAACACACTGCTGAGTGACAAGTGAGGAGAAGGAACCTGAACTGTGTCTGATGCTGAGTTTGACATTGCAATTACATAAGTGGTTGTTTCAGGTATGTCTATAGACCTTAAAAATGCTCCTTTATTCAAAAAGTAAAACACAGCATTGGGGACTAATAAAAACACTGGGCTATTCTTCAACCCAGAGGAAATTGATTTTTTCTCTCTGAAGAAAAACCAAACTCGTGGCCTGGAATGAACACAAAAGGCATGAAAGGATCAAAAGGGAGGCAAGGAATTCCCATTCCGGAGAGCAGAATGGAACACTGTAATCCACCTACAGGAAATAACGAGAAAATGAGGAATGAAATCCACATCTGATATGAAAGCAAACAGGAAAATTCTGTAACCCTGATAGATTATTAAAGCTAAATCTAGGCATACATAGAACAAAAACCGAAAAAAACAAAGGAAATTTAAAATTCTCCAAGATTCTCCTTGGTTTTATTGCTTCCCTTAGCAGGCATGGATTTGGAGCCAACCAACAGATATGAAACTTCCAAAATCAGTTCCTATAGAGACAAAAGAGTCTGCATTTCAGAATGTCCTTTTAAGAACCTGTAGTGTGACAATAC
The DNA here is from genome assembly GCF_000951045.1 of Mandrillus leucophaeus. NCBI lineage: Eukaryota > Metazoa > Chordata > Mammalia > Primates > Cercopithecidae > Mandrillus > Mandrillus leucophaeus. The sequence goes on from NW_012105187.1 coordinate 1,661,210, forward strand.
CAGAAACATGCAATACCCTTCTCATATTCAAATTGGTCTTCATAGCCCCACCTGATAACTTGCACAGTTATAAGGCATCTGTGTTTAACCAGACAGCTAGAAATATAGGAATCAGGATGGTCTTATACAGATCATTGGTCAGCAATTGACACTCCTGATCAATGAAAAGACTGCTTAGTGAAAAGGATGAGTCCGCCATGTATCCAAGCCTTTGGTCCATGTATCCAAGCCTCTGATTTGTTAATTGTGATAATCATCACTGTTTTCTGGAGAGAGAATTTTCTGCATAGGGACTCCTCTATTTTGTGCAGATGAAATTTCCTCCAGTCGGCTACATCATCTGTCAAATCAGGTGAAGCTGTCTCATGGAATTAACAGAGAGGAAGGAGAAAAGCAAATAACCTTTATTCCCTGCTTTTATGGAATCTGGCTTGAATCAAGGTTGGTCTACCAAGCACTGTCCCTTCTCTTGCCTTCACCGAGCAAACTTATTAGCTCTGCTATTTGCCCACATGAATGCTTCTGGGGAGCTTCAAAGTGCACCTTCTTGTAAAGTCATGATGAATTCAGGAAGTGGAAGGAAAAAGATATTAAAGTTGCATCTCCACTCTAATTAGGCAAACCATTTTACCAATTAACTTTCTGAGGCTTCCATAAAAAAATGATATGATACATATCCAAACTATCCATCAAGTATGAGGGTACAAGGAAGGCATTTTTGGACATGCAAGACCATAATATATTTACTTGCCATCATACTTTTTCAGAAAGTTACTGGATGATGTGGGAGAAGGATGAGGAGGAAAGGAAGGAAGAGGAGGAGGAGGAAGAAGAAGAGGACGATTATAACCAGCAAGAAAGATTATAAACAACACGAACAGAAGAGTCAGTGTATAAGAGAAGAGAAATAAGTCTTAGGTTGATAGCTGCAGCACCACTCGGATTAGAATATATTAGAAGGCTCCAGGACAGACATCTTCACAAACATGCAAAAAAGGACATCTGACAAATCTGAACATTCTGAGAGGAGTTTGAGGTAATTAGTGATTAGTTTTGGATCATACTAGTAATAATACAACTAAGCAAAAAAATGGCAATTATTAAAGGAATTGCCTCCAAAGAAAATTAATGGCAAAGGAAAACTAATCATAGCCTATAAATGACCAAGCTTGGAGTTAGGCTTGCATGATTACAACAAGAACACTGACCATCAATCTGTTTGAAATGACATTGGGAGAACAGGGTGTTGAGAAGAATGTGTTTGCATGCAGAGGGCAAAAGGCAGAAAGAGAGCTAACTCCTCACTGTCTACAGTGGAGAGTCAATATATAATGCCTATGGTGAAGCCAGAAAATCAAGAAGTAGTAATGTATGCATATTATTTAACATGGATGTAAATATTATACTAAAATGATCACTTAAAAGAGATAACAGTGGTTGCCTTCTGGAGGAGAGAAATGATGCAGGGTGATGTGCAAGGGACTGTTCTTTTCTTAATAAACCATGGGGAACTATAAGAATACTTTCAACCATGTGCACGGGCAGTTTGATAAAAGAAAATGTATTAATAATTAGATAAAGTCTATGAAAGAGTCTGCACTCCCAGCGAAAGCTGCTTCTGGGGAAGACAATTTTTCTTTTGAAAAAGAAAAGTGAATTACACTACATTTTGAAGGACTTTGTTTTTCTTTTAAACATATAAAACATTTTCTTGTACTCACATAGTAACTTAACATTGCAGATTGATAAAATTATCCCTATCTTTGGTGATGAAAAATCAGACTCAGGCTGTCACTTGTCCAAGGCCACATAGTAGGTCATTAGTGCCAAATCTTTGTCCCTAAAGAGCCAATGCCAAGTGCTTTCTACCCACCGGGTAATTGGAAACTCAGTTCCAAGACCATTAGTCACTAGGGGATTGCCATCCCTCCACATGGGGACTGCCATCCCTCCACATGGGGACAAATGTGACCACTACCAGTGGTGTCCAGGATCTGTCTGCCTATTGCCCATATCACTTGCCTCTTTTGACTCACATCAGACATTTGGAAGATGACTGACTGGCGCCGGGATGGTTCCTGTGGCCATAATACAGAAACCAGATCATGGGCCACAATGGGAAGTGAACTCTTGACCCTGGACTCATTACAGTCACAGAGACTCACCTGTGACCATATGTGCTCTCTTCTTGGGCTAGCTGGGTGGCCAAGTCCCGCTCACCAGCACACTTGGATTGCCCCTCACTCATCACCCACACGGCGCAATGGCTAGAGTCTGGGGTGAAAGATTTAGGACCGAGGTTTGTGGTTGGATGGTCCTGCCTGGGACATAGATGATACACAGCTAGGGAGCTTCAGAAGAGTGAGAACAAAAGAATACCAATCATATTTCATGAAGAAAGAGGGAAGGTGCTTTGTTTTAAAACTAAGGAAGAAGAGCCTAGAGACATGCCCCGGGCTGCACATGACTCCCAGGCTCATTCACGTTTCTCTGGAAAATACTTAGAGATAAGTACACTATTACCTTAAAATCCACAGTTGTCAAGAAATACCTTTCATTTCCCCAAAATGACTGAATCTTTCCTGCCTTGACTCCTGCCCTGTTCATGGTCTGAACCGCCAATCTGGCCCTTAGCTTTCACTGCTTCATGACTATTAGTTGTGTTTTCACACATAAAAATCTTAACTCCCAACTAACACAGTGCCAGGAACAGAAGGAAACACTTGGGAGTTCATCTCTCGCTTTCCTTTTCTAGTTCTCCTCTTCCCAAATGAGTCACCAAACAACTGTGGGTGTCTACCTGCTTTCAGTGTTCTAAAAAAGCCTTTGCAAAATCTGACCAACAGCACACAAAGTCCTGGTGAACAGGCGAAGCACAGGGCAGAGCTGAAAAATTCCTGCTTAACCTGAATCACTTTTTCCCACCCCAGTATCTAGGTATTGGTTTCATACAATGTATCATCATAATTTAGTGCATGGGTTCATAATAACGCTTTGTGCAGTGACTATAAAGGAGGACTCTGTTAGGCAGTGCCATTCGTGTAATTGTTAATATCTCACTTTCTTGGAACATCTTAGCTTCAGCCTCTGAAGGAAAGAGATTGGCACTCAAGGACTCAGATGGCTCTGTCTTTGTTTCCTATCCTGGGGAAGTCAGAGCAAATCACAGACCAGATGAAAAAAGCAGGTTCCATTAACATTGACAAGGAATCTTTGCAAAAAACTTCCAATCATATGAAGATTGCTTTTGCCTAAACACAAGGGCTACAAAATGCCTGCACCTGGCCAAAGGGTCTAAATTGCTCTAGCAGCCAAGGGGGAAATCAGCCTGATCCATTTCTACCAAATATTCTCATTCTCAGCAAATCTACAACTGATGAATGGGACACCTATGGCTTTAAGGAGAATCTGATGTGTGAACTGTAGCTTGAATTTGTATTAACATTCTCATCTGCCAGCCACTTTCTCAGCTGCCTGAAGATCTTTGCACCATGTTTTCCACCCTCAGTTATATGGCCACACTGAGTTTATTCACCATCTTCTTGGTTTATAACCTATTTGTGCTAGTAGTTAAGTGACACATTTCTGGCACATTAATAATGGGACCCAACTTCTGTCAGGAAAGTCTGAATTATCCTAATAAAGCTTTGCTCTGTTAGATGCCATGTGTCCTGCTGTTGAACTGCTCTTGTGAATTGTGTCCTCCTGAAGCAAGTGTAGGGTGAAATGAGAAAAATAACTTTCCTTCCTGTTGACTTGTCTTTCTCAAAAATCTACAGGCCTCACTAGAAATGCTTTCCCAGTGGTTCATAAAAGACTTCAGTCTCGCTTTGCCTCTCCTTCCACAGGGACTGAGGCCGAGACTGTTTGGTGCCTCTTTATCTGTTCTTTCCTTCTTCTGGAGTGTGAAAATTGCAGTGCATGCATGCAGAGAATAAAGATGACATTCTGAGCCTCCCTTACAGTGAGGTATTGTCCTGTAACTAAGCTCTGGCTAACGGGATTTGCATGGAAGTGCTGCATTCAACTTCTGGATTGCACCCTTCAAGGGACAGGGAGAGTTCTCCCTGCTGTTTCTGCCTTGCTGGCTGAAACGCATCCGTGGTGGTGAGACACCTGGGACTCCACAATTAAGGGCAGTACCTCGTGGAGAGTGAGAAGCCTGGGACTCTGAACACTTTGTGGAACAAAGCCACTATAGCAACTCAGACTTCTTCAAGAAGAAATAAACTTCCATTTTTAAAGTCTGGGATCTTTGCCAGTGTTGTTTTAGGCCTCTGTGATAGTTTCCTAATTAATAAATGGACTTCTGTGATAAACAATTGCAATGCAGTAGCACCATAGAGAACCAATCACCTTCCCATAACTCCCAACATCACCACCAGTCCCTCCAACCCAAAACAGAGTGGGTTCCTGGGTAGAGGCCAGCCCTGGCTCTTGGTAATTGGTGCTCCCAGGGACAGCAACATAGAGGGTGCTGGTAAGGTTACTGCAGACAATTTATTGCCTCTCACTACCCGAAATATGAGGGTATTTTTAAAAATAAGATGCACAAAACAAAGGAGCTGGTCATTTTGCTGTGTCTCCATGGTGGTACTACAACCAAAGACAAACGGTACCTGCTTGCCTGCTGGAGAAGGCAAAGACAATGATGTCATCAAAGGTCCAGGTGTAGTCCTGGTGTGGGGGGTAGAAAGTCAGCTTGTCCGAGGCCTCCTTCCTGAGGTCAATTAGGAAGGTGGAGTGGACCATGGGGACGGGGAAGCAGCCTGACCTCTTCCATTCTCTAATCTGAACGTAGTCTGGGGTCCTCTTATAGAAGCCCTGTAAAAGAGCAAATAGGTGGGTTGTGTTTTCTGACCTGAAGTCTTCATCCTTCTCAGTCATTTGCTAGACTGATTCCTTTCAAGTCGTCACCAGCTAAATACAAGCTCCCAAACAAAGCCACCTTCACTCCTCTTATCATGGCCTATGAATTTCCAGGTGAGCACAGGAAATGCTATCTACATATAAAATAATACTAAAAGGGTCTTGATATAAGAAATCACTTTGATTTCAACATATCTCTTGATTTAATAATTTCATAAAAGTGTATTTTATGTTGACTTATGATGAAATATGAAGCATCAGTATTAAGAAGTGACAGAGCAGTTAAGAGCACAGGTTCCAGTGTCAGACTCCCTGAGTTCAAATCCCACCTCAGCTACTTATTGTCTGTGGGTATGGGGCAAGTGACTCAACCTTGCTGCACTTATTTCCTCATCTCCAAAACAGGGATGATGGCACTATCTACTCCACGGGGTTAGCTGTAAAATTTAAGTAAGGTAGAACCTGAATAGTGTTGAGTGTACTGCCCAGCACCAAGAATGTATCAACAAATATTGGCTCCTATTAAAATGACATTACACTATGGTTAATATTTGTAATTAAACATGCATTACTAAGATATACAAATGAGGGTCTTCTTTCAATGCAGTTACTTAGTCAATATACTGGTGAAGCTGCAGCTGCTCCACAGTTTTTGGGGATTCAACTTCTGAAACTTCCTTCTGCACAAGCACACGGGACAACCAGTTTCCTTATTCCAAAGCTCAAGTCATTTCCAGAAAAGATGAAGATATATCTCAACAAAACATGCTTACGAAACATACTTGTGGAAGCTTTGCCAGGCATTTTGGAAAACGTTCTAGGTGATGGCAGCTCACTGGGATGAGTGTGAAGTTTTGCAAGGCCAGCACTCTGAAGGGCACGGCACTCTGGATGCAGAAGTTCTTATGTGCTCATTAATCAATTGCATCACTTTATGGTCACATTTCCTGTTGTCATTCAGCATCCACACATAAGGCGCTACAGCCTCATCTACTTCTCTGACATTCCCTTCAAGTTCTAGAAGAGTGTCCTAGCTTAGCTAACCCTAATGCTGACCCCATGATAAGGGAGGAGGATCACAAATGAGGACTTAGAAGATGTGGGTCTCAGAGTCATCTTAATCACCTTCTAGCTGTTTGATCTTAGCCCATGGCTACCCTCTTTGAGCCTGAGCTTTTTCTCCTGAAAAACGGGATAATAGCTGCTCTGTCAATCTCAAAGAGCTGCAGAATGAATCACATGTGATAAGGTCTATGAACCTATTTTGGAAACTGCAATTCATTATATGAAGTATTATTATTACTATAATTTTTTATTAGCCTTTAACTTAAGGATCATTTAACATCCTCTATGGTTTCTCCTAATACTTCAGTTTATGAGCAGTCTTCCAAGGGATAAAGGGAACTTGGGTTTTTAAAAAGGCTGCCTAAGTACTTGTGTCAAATACAAAGTTCTAGATTACTTAGGAACAATATTCCCAGAATGAGAAGCTTGGAAAATCCATGATGATGATGAATCACAGAATATCCTTGGGGTGGGGGTGAGAAGGAAGGAAGCAGGGAAAGTGAGAGAGAATAAATATGCCTCCTGCAAAGAGGCAGAGATGATGAATGTGTTTCTTTTTCCATATAAATTGAATCTTGTTGGTAATAATTCCTGTTCACTGGCCAGACAACATCAAGGTCATTTTATTTTGAATGCGTTTAAAGACTCTGGGAACCAGGCCCTTACTTGAGGTTATGAAGTCACTGGCCTTTTCTAATCCTGCTCTAGTAGAGACTAACTGGGATGGTAGAAAGCCAAAAATAAATGGAGGAAAATAATAATTGTCCCTAAGTTGCTCAGAATTTAATTTTACTGTACAAAATAAGTGAGCACATTTCTCCTATTTGCTTTTAAGCCTGAAAGCAAATAAGGAGATAATACAAATTTGTAGGCTGTGGCCACTAGGATAACCCACCCTTGTTGCTAGTGTCAAAGCACAACTCATTAAAAGCAACCCTCAAGTGACTCTGCCATGTGAAACACTGAAAGTGTATGAATTTAAACCAATATAATGTTTTCTCCCAAGGAAGTGAGGAAGTGAATGGCCTTTAGAAATATGAACATATTACCTTCCCAAAAGAGACATAGAAAATAGCACACATTCAAAATCTCTTACAACTAGAAAAAATAACTACAACAAAAGAGGAATGTTTCATCCAGTGGTATACCAGACCACATATTGTTAAATTTTCAGAAATTTTGCAAACCAGTTGACATGTTGATAGCTTGGAATCCATAAAAACAAAAATCGCGTTAATCCCCAACACTCTAATGACACCTCAGGTGGCAGTTTTGCATATTTTTAATAGCTATATCATCAAGTGGCGATACTGCAGTTTACTTAACCTTTCCCTTAGCTTAACAACATTTAAGTTGTTTGCATGGTGGGAGCATTTAAACCATAAAAATTGGCAAATGCTATCAACTACGGTTTTTCCCACAAAAAGCCAGTTATTAAACATTTATCAGCACACTACTGGCCTTATTTCTCATCCAAAATAAAACCAAATATAAAGGGGAGACTCAAACTTTAGCCCTTTGGCCATGAGAATACATTGAACATACTCTCCGTTTTTTTGAGACAGGGTCTCAGTCGCTTAGGCTGGAATGCAGTGGTGTGATCATAGCTCACTGCAACCTCAACTTCTTGGGCTCAAGCAATCCTCCCTGCTCAGCCTCCCGAATAGCTAGAACTACAGGTGTGCACAACACCACACCTGGTTAATTTTTTCATTTGTTGTAGAGACGAGGTTTCGCCATGTTGCCCATGTTGGTCTCGAATTCCTGGGCTCAAGTAATTGTGCCTCCTTAGCTTCCCAAAGTGTTGAGATTACAGGCGTGAGCCACTGCTCCTGGCCAATATACCTTATTTTGCTTAGCACATTTTTATCCTACATTGATATATATTATATTAATCAGTTGAATTTATCTCTCTAATTCTTTAATTAAAGAATAAAAAATACAACCAGCCATGAGCATTCACTAAAACAGACCTCTAGACCTTGAAGATTTTACTATGAAAAAAAGAAATAATAAAAATTCAAACCTTTTTTAACTTGAATTTCATAAAAATAACCTAATATGGTAGTTTTCATTATTAGAACTCTTTGGAAATAAATTTGGCAACATACATCAAAGGTCATTGAAATATTTATAGTCTTTGTCTCGGTAATTCCACTTCTGAAAAGCTATCCTAAGGATATAATCTTAAATGCTGAAAAATTATATTAATCATGATGGTCATGATAGTTAAAAGTTGTGAATAATTTAAATGTTTTTCAAACCAAGATAAAGGTTAAGTAAATTGGAATATAGCCACTTGATGATAATACAGTTATTAAAAACGTGCAAATTTCTATCTATGATGTTGTCACAGTGATGGGGATTTAACATGTTTTGTTGGTTTTCTTTTAAACTTTTTTTAATTTCTAAGTTTTTCTATAGTGTTCTTATGTTAGTTTTGTAATGGCAAAAAGAATTAATTAAAAATAGTAATTCCTGAATTGGGTGGGGGGAAAGTACAAATTCCAGCATGCTTTATTGGCTAATTTGAAGTTTCTAAGGCTAAGCTCTTTAGACTATTTTCTTCAATAATTAATTAATACAGAAGGGCTCAACTGGGTGGTAGCATTGGACCTAGATTTACTGCCCTTCCTGAAACATACTTGCTCTGGGAACACAATGACATGCATGTTTCAAGGGAGTAAACAGGAGAAAGGTGAATGGGACTACATTGACCCGGTATTGCCTTGTTAAAACTAGTAGCCTTAATTCATTTAAGCAAAAGACTTGCCTTAGGGGTGATTCCGCACCAGAAATTAGAATACAGGCCCCGAGACTCCAGCATGGGGGCCACAATAGTTTTGTTTTCTGCAATCAGTAGATTGAGGGTCTGTGGATTAGTCAGGAAATTGTCAACATCTATGAACTAGGAAAAGAAAAGGATAATGTTAGGTGAAAAGGTACTTTTCAGTAATGAGTTTGAGAATAACCCAACCCTTCTGAAGGATCCCAGAAACTTGCTCATGACATATGGAACTAGTTATCTATGTCCTCCTTATTGAAACCCATTGCAGCTAGGTGACTTTCATTCAGTCAAAATACATTTAGTTTAACTTTCCTACGTTGGGCTCTGCATAAGGCACTAAACAATAAATCGGTGCTGCTACACTGGGCACAGCCTCAACCAGGACCCATCCTACACTTTGGCTAGTGTTTTAGGCACAAGATATTAATGGTTCCCAAGCCATTAAAGGTTTATTCAAAAACACTTATTGACTGCCCAGTCTAGGTACAGATGGGCATACCTACTTAGTTTTTCTATAGTAATGCCAAAGTAGCTCAAAACAGATCTATCAATGTAGTTTAATGTTATAAGTAGAATTTTTGTTTAAGTACATTATATCAACCCATGCTAACCAGTGAAACTATTTCCTATTCTTAGAAGTCCATGTTAACGGTGATTTATTTACAGAGACAGTATAACAACAGATTCTAACATATAAAAGAAATAATCATACTGAACTGTACACTGAAAAAGGGATAAACTGACAGATTTTACATTTTGTAGGTTTTATCACAATAAAAAAATCAGAAGTCTTCATTTTTATGATAGTCCATCTGTTTACCCAAAATTTTGTGATTTAGCATTTGTACACTTCAATGGCATTTAAACAGCTACACAACGTTAAATATTGTCAGTACAATTTGAAAACTTCCATGAAAGGATTTGTGTCACAAGTGTGCATGACACATTATTGGGCAGATTTTCACTGTGGTGGAGGGACTGGGGATGGACATAAGTTCTCAAAGAGAGCATCACTGGGAGCAACCAGGAAGCCAAGTAACAGATGCTACTCCCCAGATCATTCAGGAGCAAAAGGGAACTGTTTCAGAGCTGTTCGGCTCAATTATTTTTTTAGATAATTACTTTTCATATCCCCAAATTCTTCCAAAAACTTATAAGAACAACTTACATTGTTTTACCTACAGCATTTCCCATGAACTAGAAATATGCAGAGTTCTTATGCCTGTTGCATGACAGAGACCAAAAAATTCAGGCGCTTCTTCGCCTACCCTCGAAAATGCATGTGGGCCTGAAGATGAAGTCCAGGTAGCCCAATATTAAACTACCAAAAATTTCCTTGTTCCTTTCTTAAAAAGTCGGGGAGGCACTGCCTAAGCCAAAAGTTGTTTTGATTGCTTCCATGGTTCTAGTTTTTGGATGACTGATTTGGATACATTCAAGATGACAGCTGTCAAGAAATCAAACATCTGTTTTTACCAGAATGTAGTCTGACCATTTTTCCCTCGCAGTTCGAAGGGCTGCCTGTCGTAGTTTCATCACATGGGCAAACCGGGAGCTTGGCCAGTGCTTTGGTCCAATTTCATCAGGGTAAGACCTAAAATAATAATGATAGCTCATCATTATTGAGTACCTACATGTACCAGGCTCTGTCCTAAATGTTTATATGTATTCATTCAATCTTCTATCAACCACAGGAAGTAGATACTATTATTACAATCATCCCTATATTACAGATGAGGAAACTGGAGCAATGAGAATCAAGTAACTCACTGCTCACTGTAAACAACAATCTTTACATGAAATATTTCAATGGGTTCTCATGAGAGCCCTTTGAGGTGAGTACTACTGTTCTCCGCATTTCATAGGTGAGGATATTGGGGTAGAGCAGTTAAGTCATTCATCCAATGTTACACAATGGGGCACAATCAAGATTTGAATCCAAGCAAAAAGCTCATGTTCCTAGACAATTTTTATACATCCCAACATCAAATAAATTTAGAGAGTATGCAGTGTAAAACATGAGTTTCCCAGGAAAAACAAAGGTTTAATTTACTTGCTGGTGTCTCCACAAATGATTCCACACAGTCTAACACATTGATCTGTCTTAGATAAAGTGAGGTCATGGAATCTCTATCAAGATTCACAAAACAGCCAGGCCAAGACTCCTCCATGGCCACACAGGCAAGTGGGTTGGAGCACACTCCAAAATCCTTCTGAAGGCACCCAACTGGCACGGACATTGATACTGTTGCAGTAACCCAAAACTGGCCACCACTTCAAGATCTCATAGCTGCACTGGCAGTACACTTGTTTTAGTGAACAAAAAACTGCAAGAACAATGAGACTGTAACTCTACAAACAAGGTTAATAAAACTATATACAGCACAGGAATTCTCTGGAATGTCTTCCCCAATTATTGTTTCAATGAAAATCAATGGAATTCTCATTTTTCTAAATATATTCCCCCCCAAAAATGCCTGCTCTAATATTTTTTCACACTGACCTTGGCATATAATAGATTTAGTCAAAACCTGGCTGCAGAGAACATTACCAAGATGCAAAGAAGGGACACAAAATATTTCTATGCCATTTTTATTAGGCCAAACTCCATTATAAGGCACTCTAAACGAGTGTTTACAATCTTTTACGGTGTTCAGACTTCACTGTTAAATTTTGCTTGAATTTGAGAAATAAATAGGTATATATTATATTATATTGTATATATTTATTTTATAATATAAATATTTATAAGAATTCTTACATATGGAGAGACTAGAAGAACAGAAACTTGTTCTGGAATAGCATTTACTATTACTATAACACAAATTTGACTTTCAATAAATGATTTATCTGGGGAAGAAATTCAGGCAACTCCTTCATTCTGTTTCTACAATTGGTGAAGGTAAAATTGTAGTAGCTTTGGGAACATTTATAATAGTAAGTTTGAAACACATTTATTCTTGTTCTTATTTGTTCATCCAACCAGTATTAATTTAGTGCCTGCCAAGAATATGGCTCTGAGGGGATAGGGGGAATGTAAAGTGTTTATATATTCTAGCCCCTGCCAAAGAACTTACAATTTATTTAGGAAAAAAATACACTAATTGCATAGTTAATTAACCATGTTAGTTACGTATATCATTGTGCCAAAAAGGATGACATAGAATATAAGCAATACAATTGTTGAGACAAAGGTAGATATTTATAACTGAATGATTAAGAATAGGTTTCTATAGTAGGCGTGATTTAAGGTAAGAGTTAGTTATAAAGAAGGAAAGGGTCTTCCAGGACCTGCACAAGCAACAGTGTGGGGTTTGGAAATAAAAGGAACATTCTGGATAAAGCACATTTTCTTTTGGTGCTAAATTCATGGATTTTAAAAATATAAGTCTTAGGTGTTTGAACTTTGTTCAGGTCCTAAAGAGTAAGTAAAGTATTTTTAGTAAAGAAATGAAACCATTTCATTTGTATCTGAGGTAGATTGATTTGACTGTATGGTACGTAGGATGACTTGGAGATAGAAGCAATTAAGAAATTGCTATGGTGGCCAGGTACGGTGGCTCACGCCTGTAATCCCAGCACTTTGGGAGGTCAAGGCAGGCAGATCACGGGGTCAGGAGATCGACACCATCCTGGCTAACATGGTGAAAACCCCTCTCTACTCAAAATACAAAAAATTAGCCAGGCGTGGTGGCGCACACCTGTAGTCCCAGCTACTCAGGAGGCTGAGGCAGGAGAATCGTTTGAACCCAGGAGGCGGAGGTTGCAATGAGCCAAGATCGCGACTCTGCACTCCATCCTGGGTGACAGAGCGAGACTCCATCTAAAAAAAAGAAAGAAAAAGAAAAAGAAATTGCTATGGTAACCAAGCACAATGGCTGACACCTGTAATCCCAGCACTTTGGAAGGCCAAGGTGGGAGGATCGCTTGAGGCCAGGAGTTCAAGAACAGCCTGGACAACATAGTGAGATCATGTCTCTACAAAAAATAAAAATAAAATTAGCCAGGCACAGTGGTGCATGGTTGTGGTCCTAGCTACCCAAGAGGCTGACTGAGGAGTACTGCCTGAGCCCAGGAGTACGAGGTTACAGTGGAGCTACGATCATGCCACTGCATTCCAGCTAGGGTGATAGAGTGAGACCCTGTCAAGAAATAAAGAAAGAGAGACAGAGAGAAAGAAAGAAAGAAAGAAAGAGAGAGAGAGAGAGAGAGAGAAAGAAAGAAAGAAGAAAGAAGGAAGGAAGGAAAGAAGAGAAAAGAAGGAAAAGAAAGAAAGAAGGAATTTCTATGGTTAAGATAGGAAATAACCTAAATGAGCATCAGTAGGGGATCGATTAAATAATTATGGTAAATGCACACACAACAATGATTATGCAGAAAAAAGAAAAAAAGAAAATTAGCTCCTTAACTATTGCTATAGAATGATTACCAAGATATAAGTTGAAAAAAGCAAGGTATATGTAGAAAGTATACACATTTTCACTATGATGCTTCAAATATAAAAGTTTATGTTTAAAATATGAATAAATAATATCAATATTTAAAAATATACACTGTCATGTCAATTTATTTATGAAGTAATGAAAACCTGAACTTGACTGGCAGCTGTGGGAGTAAACAGGAAGAGAGTACTGTGAAGATCTCTAAAAGGGAGAAATCGCAGATATTCAGAACTCACATAGGTGCAGAAATGAAAGACAATGAAAAGCACATGTGCCTCCAAACCTGGAAGCCCTAGAGAGCTAGTTAAAGAGGAAGGGTAAATAATGAGTTTACAAATTTTGCTCTTGCTACTCACTCCGGTTCATCCATAGGCCTCCACTCGACATAGTGATAGAGTCTCTGTACATTTTTCAACCACTCCCTGAGTATTTCTGTTGTATTATCCACATTGTGATCAGTGGCTGCCCTGCATGAGAGAAAGCACAATATAGTTTAACTATGTCATCCACAGAAAGAGAGGGAAATCCCAAAGACACCAAACTAACTGAAAGAAGAATGGCTACTCCTGGAAAAAAAAATTGTATATGTGAAAGTAACTCCCTCATAGTCCAAACTAGGCAATAAATTTCTAAAGTGAGAGACACTGCTTAAAATCATCTTTGTGTCATTAGATCCTTAAACAGGGCCCAGCCAATTGAAGAACGTGTAAATAGTTGCATTAATAAATGAGCACATGAAAACACCAAGGATAAAATGAATTAACTGAGGGTCAATTAATGAATCTTCTTGGAAATTTTTCTATATGTTTTAATTTTCAGTTACCCGGGATGTAAACTCCACTTTTTAACTTCACTAACAATGACCCTCAATTTGAGCAATAATTCTGCTTTATCTTCATTTCAAGTCAATTTCTGACCACAACAAAATATCTAGTCAGTGCTGCTTTAATCATCGTGAAGCTACAATAATAATTCTCAATATAAAACTCAAAAATTAAGGTATCTTCCATTATCTATTTTGGATTAACTTTATCATCACATTTACAAAATAGAGCATTTTCAAAAGTCTTTAAATAATGTATACAAAACTTGTGCCTGTTCTATCTTGAAAGTTTAACAAATGAATTCGCTTGTAAAGGGGCTTAACTCATTTATTAAAAAAGTATTTTCAAATTGTATCACAAAGCAAAACCCAACACATGTAAAACAGTTATTCAGAACACCTATAAATGAAGAGATAATGAAATGAAAAACAGAAAAAGAGAAAAAAGCAGGAGTTGTAATCCTGACAACAAACAAGGTAGAATTCAGGACAAAGAGCATTAAGATGACAAAGAAAGAGACTTTATAATACTAAAGGAGGCCATTCACATCAAAATATACCAAGTGTGAATTTCTATGCACTTTCATATATTACAAGAGTTGGCAAACTTTCTTTCAAGAAATAGATGGTAAACATTTTAGGTTTACAGGCTATATACTATCTGCAACTACTACTTAACTCTGCCATTGTAGTGATACATCAGCCATAAACAATATGTAAATGAATGAGCATTACTGTGTTCCAACAAAACTTTATTTATAAAAACAGGCAGCTGGTCTGTAGGCTATAATTTGCTGACCCCTAATATAGTAGAAAGTATAGAAACTGTAAAGAAAAACAGAAATAACAATAAGAGATACTAACATACCACTTTCAGTTAAAGATGGTACAAATGGGGAAAAAGTAAGTATATATAGGATCTATACAACGCACTAATAGAGACTTCTCAAGTGCACATGGAACATCTACTAGTACTGACCAACAATTACATCCCAAAGAAAGCCTCCATAAAATTGAAATTATATAAACAACATTCTCTGATCTAAATGACATATACATAGAAGTTGATAATAAAATAAAACCCCCTAAATCCACTAAAAACTCTCTTACAAAGTCCTTTTTTAAAAAATAAATACAAGACAATTTCAGAACTTCCAAAAATTAATAGTGAAAACACTACATACCAGAATTTTGGGATACAATTAAAGCAGTAATTAGAGAAAAATTCAGTTTTATATGCTTAAATAAATAAAAATAAATGCGTTAAATTTCTACTCAAAAAGCTAGGAGAAAAGCAACAAAGTAAACATATATAAAGAAATTAATAAACATAAGGGTAGAAAGTTGTGAGATATAAAACAGGAAAAGAGTAGAAACAAACTAAAATGCTGCTTCTTTGAGAAAAATCAATAAAAGACAAGCCCTAGTTAATCTACCTAAGACAAATATAAAACAGTAAGAAATGGTAAGGATGGGAAACAATATGATTGATTTGAAAGAAAAATTTTAAAAATGTGTAATCAACTACTTTGTACAACTCGATGATAAATAACTTTGAAAACTAAATATAATAGAAGATTTTCTTAAAAAATGTATGTTAGCAAAATTAACTCCTGAAGAGATATAAAGCTTAAATGAATAACTTCCATGAAGACAGTAAGGAGGAAAAAAAAACCAACTAGGCTCATGTGTTTTTACAAGGGAATTCTACCAAATCCTACAATAGATACTTCCAATGCTCTACAGCTTGTTATCCAGAGTGTAGGGAAAAAAATGAAAATTCTAAGTTCTTCTAATATTGCAAGTATAATATTGATGTCTAAACCTTATGAAGATTTACACACACACACAAAACTATAGGCCAATATCCTTTAATGCATATGCTGCAAAAATCTTAAATAAAGTATTAGCAAACAGAGTCCAACATCTTATTAAGAAAATATAGCATGGTCTAAGAATGTTTAATATGAAGGAATTTCATTGACATAATTCACTATGTTAATGGACCTGGAGAAAAATCATGATTATCTCTGTAAATGTGTAAAAAGTCTTTAACAAAATTCCACACCTATTCCTGGTTTTTAATAACCACACAGAATAAAATTCAAGCAGATACTAAAAAAACAAGCCACTACAATTAAAACTGCGTGGTAATGACACAGGGATAAATGACACAGGGAGCCCAGCGGCACAGAACAGAAAGTATAGAAATTTAGTGTATGATAAGGGTATTATGTAACATTCCCATGTAACAAACACGCACATATACTCCCTGTATCTAAAATGAAATTGGAAATTTAAAAATAAATAAAGTTTCACCAAAAATATATATACATGTAATACAGGTTTGAAAAATGATCAGAGGTACACATGAAATAATTTAGTTTTTATTGCATCATTACTTCCACTGTGGTTTGTAGGATGATTTAAAATAAATTGAAAGAAAATATAAATAAAGGGCGAGTGCAGTGGTTCATGCCCGTAATTGCAGCACTTTGGGAGGCCAAGGTGGGCAGATCATTTGAGGTCAGGAGTTTGAGACCAGCCTGATCTACATGGTGAAACCCATCCCTACTAAAGAAAACCAAAAAATTAGCTGGGTATGGTGGCACGTGCCTATTAGTCCCAGCTACTCAGGAGGCTGAGGCAGGAGAATCGCTTGAACCTGGGAGGTGGAGGTTGCAGTGAGCCGAGTTCGGTCCACTGCACTCCAGCCTGGGTGATAGAGTGAGACTCTGTCTCTATAAATATAATAAATAAATAAAGCATACACATAAAAAACAGTGCTTTTCATTAAAATGAACCATTATAGTTTTTACTTGATTTTAAATTGCCTCTAAATATATTCAAATTTCTTTATCTCCTAAAAAAATAACATTTAAGAGAGGTAATGTTCAGAAATGTTCAAGAGAGAAAAATACATTGTTAAGCAATGCATGGTGGAACTCTATTTAGATAGGGAATACATTTCTGTAAAATACCAAGTAACTTAAAACTATGTAACTTAAGTCATAGGGTATAGAAAAATGGGACATAGAGGTACATAACTAGTATTTGAAAATATTATGTTGTAAAATAGATACTTAAACTAAAACTAGGCTAATTAAAAACATTATCCAATAACTAGAGATGACACCAATGGCCAACTTGATCTACTTTCAAGTGTCTTCTTGAAATTAGATGAGAACCAGCTCCTCTCTTCACGGCAAGGTCTAGGAGGGAGAAAGACCCACAGGTCCACCTGGATATTCGATGGCCTGAAGAGGGAGAGAGGTGATGTGTGAAGCTGACAGTTTTGAGGGATGCGAGGTGAGCACCTTAGGACCAAGATGGGGTAGGAGGAGCCCTTAGCAACTCACAGAGGTGGGAAAGTGGCCCAGAAAGCAACGTGGAAGAAGGCCACAGGCTCCACCGAGTTTGTGATTGTGCCAAAAAGTGCAAAGTCAGCAAAAGTCACGTCCATTTTGACTCATGGTCACAAGCTACCAACATCCAGGGTAACAGGTGGCCATGAAGAGCACAATGAGAGTCCTACCACTGGTCTTGTAACAGGAAGCATGCAGAGAGCAATTCCTGAAACTCGGAATTTACCATAAAGCACCTTATTCTTCACTCAAAACATTATGAAGAGGAGTAAGTTAAAACTAAACAAAACAAAAATTCCTCATCACAGTGTTAGCCAAAAGTTATGAGAATTCTACATTATTCTTAAATTATTTATAAATGGTGTAGGAGAATTTGCCAGGTGCAGTAGCACACACCTTTAGTCCTAGCTACCTGAGAGGCTGAGGTAGGAGGATCACTTGAGCCCAGGAGCTCCAGGCTGCAGTGAGTACAACTGTGCCTGTGAATAGTCACTGCACTCCAGCCTGGGCAACATAGCGAGACCCCATCTCTTAAAGAAATAGTCTAGGTAATTTATACATCATCTACTTCTTTCCCTGGTTGTTGTTTCTTCATTACACAGGACTTCTTAAATTCTCTTTGCCTTCTCTACATCAATGCATTCCCATTTCCTAATCCTTTTGACAGAGTTAGTCTTATTGTACAAAATGCATTTTCCTGGTGTACAGATTAAACAACTCCAAAACCTGCCCAAGCATCCACTCCTGATGAACATCCTTAGAAATTAGCTGCCTTAGAAGTATGCAGAGGTAAAGATGTCTAATTAAAAACAGATGCACAGATTTCAAATATTCTCTTTACTGAGTTAAAAAATTGTCTGTACTCTTACTTCCCTGAATTAAGATTCTCTTTGTTCTCAGGCTTCTGAGGAAATGAACATGTCCTCCAGTTGTGGTTGGAGACAGGTGCATCCATCCTGGTCTTTGAAGTGCAGGGCCAATCTCTCCTACACTCATTCCCAGAGGAGGAAGAGGCCCTGGCCACACCAGCCCACCGAGGAAGCCTCGCAGCCCCACTGAAGACTGAGTTTCCCTGCTCCTCCTCCCCACCGTCAAAAAAAGGCAAAAACGAAGAAATCCAGGCAGACACTCCTAACTGCTGCCTTGTAATCGCTCTGACAAAAGTATGTTTCCATTTGAATGCATAATAATGAAAGCATTACAGGCCCTGGGCTATTCAGAGGGTTGGACAGAGAGAGATACCAAAGGCTCAGATGCAAGCTCTCTGGAGGAAACCCGAGGCTGGTGCTAACGGTTCTATTTTCAGAGCCCTGTAGCACAAGGCAACAACAGCGCGGTGCTTGTCCTGCTGCAGCACTCCACAAGCAGCTAGACACAAAAACCTCTGCGGCTGAGGTGGATTTTTCCATGAAGCTAGGAAGCTGAGAACCCAGAATGTGTGAGGCCCCTCAGGAGGAGGTGAGGCACAGTGGCCCCTCTCTCAGTCTGAAGGCTCCTTGCGGTTCCTGTGGAAAATGAGTACTGCCTCGAATCTGTCATCCTCCTCCCAATCAGACCAGAAAAGGCACCCGGAAAAATTGCAGACATCACTAACAGATTACTTGAAGAAAACAAATAATGTGCAAGGACAGCTGGACATCTGGAGAGGTGATCTGCAAGTAATTGACAGTTAGTAATCAAACTGGAAAAATACAAACATGGGCTGGCTGGGTGACCATGTTTCCGGGAGGCTCACACAGCTCAGTCTGCCTCCATTCTCCTACTAGAGTGGATTCACACCTAAATCAACACCTCCACTCACTCTCTCTTCCCTGGGTCTCTCTGACTCAGGATAAGACAGCAAGGAGAGGCTGGGTGCAGTGGCTCACGCCTGTAATCCCAGCACTTTGGGAGGCTGAGGTGGATCATCTGAGGTCAGGAGTTCAAGGCCAGCCCAGCCAACATGGTGAAACCCTGTCTCTACTAAAAATACAAAAATTAGCCAGGCGTGGTGGTGCGTGCCTGTAGTCCCAGCTACTTGGGAAGCTGAGGCAGGAAAACTGCTTGAACCCCGGAGGCAGAAATTGCAGTGAGCTGAGATCATGCCACTGCACTCCAGTCTAGGTGAGAAAGCGAGACTGTCTCAAAAGAAAAACAACAACAACAAAAAAGACAGCAAGGAGAGCTCAGCTCTTGAGCTGTTTTTAATTTTCTTTGAAGGTCACATTGGGACAATAACTTTCCTTTACCTCTAAGGAGCCCTGGTACCGGCCAGCCCCAAGGTCTCTCCCTTCCACTTTTAGGGGAGCTGTGGCCCTGAGACAGCTTCAGTGCTCACAGTTGGCTTCCTCTCTGTCCATGAGTCCTGGCTTGCTTTCTTTGGAGCTAATACTTGAAAAGGGAGCGCTGGTAGAAACAGGTGCCACATCCACACTGGCCACCTCTCACCCTAGTGCTGCCCGTCTGCTTTCCCTCTGATTCTGCTTTTAGTTCCTATTTCCCCTTCTTCCTCTTCTCCAGCTGTGCAAGTTAGTAAAGGCCCATGAGTCTTGAATTCAAAAGCGAATTGGGACTAAGGGAAACACGTATTGGAGGTGTGATCACAACATGTGTAGGGATCCCCTTAACTGATGATGCTCCCAGGTCAACAGGTGCATTGTCACCACTACATGGAAGGGAGCACAAAGAGCAGGCCAAGAAGTCAACATGTCTGCAGGATGAGACAGCTTGGAAGGATCCTTGCAGGATGCTTGGCTGTGGAAAAAAAAATATTGAGATTTATCTGGCAATGTCTAAAAACACTGAAATTTCTCCTTGTTCCAGAAGTTAGTTTTCATTTCTAAGTCTTGCCTCTTGAGACTCAGCGCCAACTAGAAATAATTAGAACTGACTCATTTATTTTGACCACAAGTCCTACTGAGGTTGTTAGGGCTAAATTCATATTGGTAAGCATGGGGCCACTGGAATCATATTAAAGATGCAGACTGGATCTCTCAGCAGGTGGCACACAGAAATTGAGGACACAGTACTCCCTTGTTTTATTTTATTTTTGAGATGAAGTTTCACTCTTTTTGCCCAGGCTGGAGTGCAGTGGCACAATCTCAGCTCAATGCAACCTCCGCCTCCCGGATTCAAGTGATAATCCTGCCTCAGCCTTCCAAGTAGCTGGGATTAGAGGCATGTGCCACCATGCCCAGCTAATGTTGTGTTTTTAGTAGAGACGGGGTTTCACCATGTTGGTCAGGCTGGTCTCGAACTCCTGACCTCTGGTGATCCACCCTCCTCAACCTCCCAATGTGCTGGGATTACAGGCATGAGCTGCCGCGCCCAGCCAGGACATGGTACTTCTGATCACTTCCATCTGTACTGAGACTCAGGGAATGTCCTCAGCTTCCCTGTCACACCCCGGAAAGTCTAGACCTCTGTCACTATAGAAGAGGTCTGCGACTGGTGGAGCAGCAGGATGGCAACACTGGACAGCGACTGATCTATTGACCTTGGTGCCTGAGAACCCACAAAATACTTTCCCCAGAGGCTCAAGGGAATGGCAATGGAATGAACAACAAAGTTAGTCACCACCTGGACAATCCTCACCATGACTAGTGAGTTGGCAAAGGTAAATTTTCCAATTCAAGACTTCAAACACTGAACTACCCTCTCAGATGCTTCTTGTTTTCATCCAGCAAAGAAGACTCATTTGTGTAGAAAATAAAGAGCTCCACCTAAAAATAAAATTCCACTAATGAAAGCAACTACTGTAATTCATTTTCAAGAGAGGTCATATTATCGAGTCCCACCACCTCTGTGTCCAGTCTCAAGGAACGCCTCCCCAGCAACAGACGTGCCAAAGGCAGAGACATGCTCAGCTACTCAGCAAAATATGCCAATTGATTCTTGCTTCTTGGTTACCGGGTAGAGTTCTGTCTAAAGATCCGGAACCCTTCTTGTGGTTGGAAACTAGATATGGATATGGTTAAGGCATGAATATGGATTGGGGACCTGGGGATTCCTCCCACAAAAAGCCTTTTCCTAGATCCTATTCATACCAAGTCAATTAGTTGCAATTCTTCACAATGAACTAAGAAATCAGAAAAACTCACTTCTTATGAAAACCTCCTCACCAGCAAAATTAATGTTTATACTGCCTCATCATCCCTCCTCAGTATGTCTCATTTCATCCCAGAAACAATCATAGACACAACACACCTGAAGTCTGGGTATGTGTGATGTAAAAATAAATATTTGATTCTAGAAATTCAAGCAACCAATCAATTTCATCCCTAAACAGCATACCTAAATTTTTCCTGATGGTAAAATTTGCTGATTGACCAGTTAACAGTCAATTCAAAAGCCCATTATCATCTTTTAATAAAATTAATAAACTTAATTAAGCATATTATAATTGAGCTATTGTTGATACTCATGATTCTGAGATATATTTTTCTTGTCAACATTATGTCACATACAAATCCATTTTTAGCCTTATGATTAACTAAATTACTCATTATCTTTATTTCCCCCGTTATAGAAAAGAAGGCTGAGGATGAGAGGTTATGACTTGCTCAAGTCATGCAAATGGTGCGTACTAGAGCTTGGCCTTTTTATTTAGGCCTTCTAATCAGTCCCTCAACACCCACCCCCCGACCCCAGGCTCCCCACCACACCTGTCCAACAGAGAGTAGATGACCAGGAAACACTGTCAAATTGGAAGTTCTCTACCTTGTCAAGAATATAAATCAATATGACCAATATGATCATCTCAGGATGACAGGATGGAAATGTCCCAGCAAAAAAACAAAAGAAAAATGGGAAGATTCATCCATTCCCTACAAGCTTTGCTTAGGTTTACTTTCAGCATAATTTTCCTTGGAGTCACAACCCTTGGAATTCCATGAAAATATCAGTGGGAGCATCTGAGACAAGACAAATATGTTTCTCGTTTGTCTAAGTACCCTCTTCCTGTTTTTGTTCTCCTTTGTCCCTTATTTATTCTTCTTCCCACCCTTTTTACCCACTCATCATGGCCCGTTTTCTCGTCCCTATTGGATTTTCCAATTCTGATAAGTTCTTTGTTTTGTGGATGTACCCTGAAGACATGTAGTTACTAGTTAAATGTAGCACTGGTACTAAAGAGAAGACACAGCAGGATCCAATAACATTTTCTCCAGGAGTCCTGAACCTCTGCACCCTCCAAACACATAAGGTTAGATTGGACACCCTCTTTCTGTAATTATGCAACACCAGCTTGCCGTGCTTCCAGCACTGTGGTTGCTCCTGTATTATAATTAATTGGTTCTATTTCTTTCTTCATTACTCGACTTTCTTCCCCTGAGGACAGGGACTGTCTCGGTACTTAACAGTTCACTATAAAATAAGCACTTATCATGAGTTTCATGAGTGAATGAATGAACAATTTCAGGGAACTTCTCCTCATCCAACCCAAATGCCTACAAAGGCTGAGCACAGATAACAAAGAAGTGAAATGGGCCGTGTATGAGCCAACAGCCTGAAAGGACTGTTGAGAATAGGCACATGTGGGCCCCAGCTGATTGCTGCTGCGCTGGAATGTGTGCCCAGAAATGCTAGGCTTTCAAATTGTTTCAAGAAAAGCTGGCTATCTACTTTTTAGAGATAAATGTCTATTTATAACCTGTACAAACTTTTAGGCTGAAATGCCATGAAAATATTCCAGCCTGGCAGGAGGTCTCGGAAACCAACATAAAAAACACATTGTTTTATCTCTTAATAGCCCAGGTCCATCCATCCACACATACTCAGGGCACATATTTCAGTAATTAAATATTTCAAATATGGCTGGGAGGATAGCAATAATAACTTTGCTTCTTTCACAAAACAGAAAACATCTTCCATGAGAAAGAAAAGACAAACATGCATAGATTGAGCAAGGTGTAAGTAATTCTCTCAACCAGTCTAATATCAAGAGAATTGGAAAGAAGAAAAAAAATGATGGCGGCACCACGGGATGAGTATAAGTGTACACTTCCTGCAAACACCGTACATACCTCCTCTCATTGCGCAGCAACTAAGACATGATTACTGCTGCACAAACTTTTTACTAAAAACTTTATTGAGATACATTTCTCATACCGAATATTCACTCTTCTAAAGTATAAAATACAGTGGTTTTTAGTTGTGCAACCATCACCATTATCCAATTCCAGAACATTTCCATCACCTCAAAAAGAAACCCTACACCCATTAGCAGTCACTCCTCACCCGTCCAGCCCCTGGTAACCACTTTTCTGCTTTCTGTCCCTATGAATTTGCCTATTCTCGTCCTTTCTTATCAATAGAATCATACGATTGTGGCCTTTTGTGTCTGACTTCTTTCACTTTGCAACTGTTTTCAAGGTTCATGCATGTTGTAGCACGTATCAGTACTTAATTTCTTTTTATGGCTAAATAATATTCCATAGTATGGATATGCCACATTTTGTTTATCCATTTATCAGTTAATAGACATTTGGGTGTTTTCACTTTCTAGTTACTATGAACGATGCTGCTATGAACATTCATGTACAAGTTTTTGTGTGAACATATGGTTTCATTTACCTTGAGTATGGCTGCTCAAACTTTAAATACTATGGAAAAAGAAAAAAATTTATTTTCTTATTCTTTACCCTTTGTGGAGAATCTACTATGTTCCAGGCACTAAGCTGACCATTTTACATATATAACTTTAGCATTTAAAGTAATTCTCCTGTAAGTATTATTATCCCCATTTTACAGAAGAGGAATGTGAGGCTTAGAGACTCTCTTCCAAATACTGTTTTCTTTGCATTTATACCTGATCTTTGATATGTATTTTTCTTAATTTCTGAAATTCTCAGTTTTCTGTTCCAGTGTAGCAGAGAGGAATCCTTTGCTCTGCTTCATGAGTATCTTGGTTGTACATGAGATGAGCAGATGCAAGGGCCCAGGAATGCGTGGGCAGTTGCAAGGAAGTGAGAAGTGTCAGGTCTCAGCAGAGGAGCTGGGTGGAGCAGCTGAAACAGGACATGGATGATTAAACTCTGAGGGGGGATGTCCAGCACTGCCTAGTGGTGGGGCTAGGTCCATGTAAACAGTTAGTTCTTGGGCCTGGCAGAGCGATGCTACAGCAAAACATGGAGCCTCTGAAACATGAGGTCATGGGGAACTGCAGCCAGCGCAACCACAGGGGAAGTCACAGCCCAAGGACTGGGCTTGCTACGTGCAGCAACTATTGACAGGAGGATCTCCCCACCAGGATCTGCTCTGTTATATGGAGGAGAACTGGCTGAACTGCAGTGACAATGTAAAGGCAAAGTGGTCTCTTGGATTGAGGACTGGGAGAAAGCTGAAGGAAGTGTCTGTGTTCTGTGTAGAAAGATTTACTTTGATTCATTCATTTCTGAAAACAACAGCAGTTAAGAATGACAATAAATATTTAAGTTATCTATTAATCCTGAGTTCCTTGACACTACTATTTCGCTAACGACATCCTTAATCAAATAAAAAGTATGAAGTCAGGAGGCATGGCTCTTTCACCAATTAACTCTGTAATCTTAATGAATTTACTTGAACTCTCTGTGCCTTGTTTTTCCATCTGTAAAATGGGACAATAACATCTGCTGCATCTACCTAGCTCACTGGGTTATTATGAGGAGCTAACAGCATGTGAAGGAGCTTTCGAGAATACTTTCCTTCCCCTGGCTGTCCCCAACACACACACACATCCTCAAATAAGAAATAAGACAGCTTGTTGAATACGCTCTTAAGACACATGCAAAAAAGTTCAACACATGCATTTAAGGCAAACAAACTACAATTACTACAGCCTACCATTTTTTAAGAAAAAAAGATATACATGCCCATTATCACCGAGAAAGTGAAAAAATGTACAACAAGGACTGCTAATTATCTCAATATCAGTTCTTCTCTTTCTCCCTAGTAATACAATTTTTAGCTGAGTCTAAAGAGTAAACTTTAGGCTCGACAACAGCAGGGACATTTGTCTCTTCTGTTCACTGCTCCATCCTTAACACTTAGAACAGTGCCTTGCACATAGTATGTGCTCAATAAATATTTGCTGAATGGTTCCTCTCACATCAAACTCCTAGCCTAATAAGAACTGTAAAAACACCTGTACAGTTCTCTCAGTTCAACAGACACCAGCTATGCATCTCTTCTGTGCCAGTGATCCTGGCACTGGCTGGAAAGCAACACCTTGTCACTCACATCAAGATGCACCCAGTTTCTCACAGCTGGACAGGAAATACAGATGTGTAAATAAATAACTGTAATTCGGTATGACATTGTCGACGATGGATATATGACAAGGTCTCCAAGTACCAGGGAGGAGGGAGTGGCTAGGAAGGTGTGGGAAGGGCCACGAGAGGCTTCTCAAAGGATCAGAGACCTGAACTGGGATTTGAAGATTGAGCAGATATTAAGGGAAGGTAGAAAGAAGAATGTTCCAGAAAAAGGAACAACATATGTGGAGGCAGAAAGGGATGTAACAGTCTGATGTGTTTGTTGAACTCCACGTAAATTTGTTGGGCTAGAACTTAAAAGCCGAGAGGGCGAGATGGCTGTGAGGTGTCAGGGCTGATGCAGTTGTCAGGGATGGGGTAGGTACAGGACACAGTGAAGAAGGGTGACCCCCTTTCATGGGTCCCTAGCATCCTGCCCTCCTTTAAAAAAATAAACTGATGTATAATTCTCTGAAATTATGTATTTTTCCAGATTGTGACAGGTATTGCCGTTAGCATGAGCATGCATTTATTCTCTGATTCCTCAGAGGAAATTCAAAAAACACGTGATGTGCTGGCCTATTTTATTCAGTTCCAATTCCATCCACAGGTGCAGCTGCCACATAGTCTGGGTTTTCTGGGAAAGGTGTGATTTCTAACATTCCGACCCATTTTCTTCACAACTTCATTTGTACCTCCCAGATCATGTGTCCAAAGTAAACACTTAACATGTGCTTGTTGAATGACTAAGTGAACAAATAAATGCTTGTAAAAATCAATGACATGAACGAGAATAAACTGGTTATATTTGTTAAGGGTCTATTACTTAATGAAAAGCACCAGCAAATCGGTAATAGAACAATATTCGAGGCATATAAATCATTTTGATTTTTGTAAAAAGCCATCACACTTTTCTCTGCTATAGTATTTGTTTCTCCATTGAGAAAGCTGGACTAGAAACATGAACAAAGAGAAAAAGTATAAATTTACAAACTGAATTCAAGGCTGTTTTCCCACAGAGTATCCCAGAATGAGAACTTGGACCTGACTAAAAAAAAAATGTCAGCCCAGTCAGTCACTGTTATCCAATACCTGTTGCCTTGGTTCCAGGAACAACACTCCTGGCCATCTCAGGAGGGAGAGAAAAATGTTTGCTTTGCGTTTACCTGCCTGGAGAAGTTTTCAGTCTGGCCTTCCCATATCACTTCATTTGTGGTTCCTTCACATGTTGGGGTGGGGATGTTGTGGGAGACTACAGTTTGGCAGGTGTTAGATACATGTTCATATCCTATACTCACAGCCACAGGTCAGTTGAACAGAACCAAGTCATATTTTTGAGGAGTTTTGAGTTATTTTACTTAGTCGTAGTGTCAGGGCAAACAGGAGGCTATTCTGATGGGTTTTTTTTTTTTTTTTTGGGTTTTTTTTCCATTTCTCTTCTGGAAAACTACCGTCAGAGGGAAGGAACACTGTGTGCTCCTAACATTCTCAGGATCTGTGTGGCTTTGTCACATGCTCCCGGGAGAGGCGTATGCATAAATACACAGCATATACATGTGTTGCTATTGCCTTTACTACTCACTGCGCTTCTGCAGAGAGGGGCGCAGTGAAAGCAAACCTCAGCTAAGTGCTCACTCCGGGCCAGGCATTGACCTAGAACTCTAGTAATATCTCATTTAATCCTCACAACAACCCTATGATGTGCTATACTTACTATCTCCATTATACGGCGGAGGAAAATCAGGTCCAGAGATGTGACACATCAGGCCCAAAGTCTCAGAGGTAGTAAGAATTAGAGCCAGACGTGAGTCGGACAGCTGGACTCATGACTGTCCCATCTACCACTACTCCAAGAGGCTTATTTTGAAGTTATCCTTTGGAGTGAAGTTTAAAACAGAAGGAAATATTTTTAAAGACAGTAGAGGGTAAATTCTAACTTTGTCTTCGAAGTGCTAGGTATATCAGCAGGCTTTACATTATCAGTAAAACTGCTGCAGCCACAGGCCATTTAAGTTAGCTTAAAGCCCCCATGGGTCATGGGCCTCAGAAAGGTAGTCAACGAAGCGCTCATAATTTTCAGTGGTGTCTTAAAGAAGGAATGACACCTAATGATGATTGATTGACTCTCCTCTTTAATATTTCTCAAAACCTTCAGTTAAGTCGTTTATCTGGTATCTGACAGGTTTAAGAATCTTTGCTCTTGCTGTGAATAGAGTAATCACTTGAAAGGATGCCTGATACACTAGCTTTTTAAAAGCCTGCTCCAGATTTCATCTGGTGACTTTGGAAGGTAGGACACGGATACTGGGCTCTAGACTTCCAAGGTGCTCAAGCCTTCCCCAACCTTCCCAAATGGTGAAATCCCCCAGTTATACGGCTTTTGGTACTATGTATCTTTTCCTTCTAGTACTTATCAGAGTTGTAATTCTACATTTATTTTTATGGTATTCAATAATTTATTTCTCCTCCAATGGTTTATAAGCTCCATGAGGGCAGGGATATGTCTGTCTTTGCTCATCACTGTATCCTCAAGCCCAGGACAGTGCCTGGCATCAGCACTGGATAAATGGTTGCTAAATGAATAACCTGATGCAAAAATGCTGTCCTCACTTTTTTAAAGAAAACTCTAAATATTTAAAATATGTATTTTTCACCAGTAAAAATGAAACACACAGTCAGATAAAGATGATAAAATGTCTTTTGGGGCACTTCCTCTATCTTTCATAATCCATATCTGGAAAGTTTGCCTTTCATGTGGGCTCTGGAAACAGGAGGGAATCAGATGCTGTTTGGTATTAAGCTGCTGAAGGCCAGGGGAGCCCACTAACCTATCTAAGAGGAAGTGGGGAACGTAATCAGTTGCTTTGAAGGCAGCACCCAGGAAATATCTGGCCAGGACAGAGGTTCAAGCAAATATATTGTGGTAGATGGTAAATATGGTAACAGGTGAGTAATTCTTCTTCCTGGCTTTCATTGGGGTGTGTCTTTTAAGCCAAATTAGAAATCCATCAAGAGGATTTGGTATGCATCATTATAAACAGAGTCCAGCTCCAGCCAATGCAGGGAGAAGACTGCAACCCACCTTTCAGACACAAAAAAGGACCCAATGACTCCCTGAGGAACAAGTAGACCAAGGGCAGCTCTGAACACCCTTCCTTCCCCAGCCCCAGGTCAGGCCATGTCTAAGGCATGCTTTAGTCTCTAGGTGCCACCACGTTCTTTTGGAGGTGCCATGTGAAGGAAGCCAACAATGTTCAACATTCAAAGTTCACATCCCCAGACTTTCCTAATTTTTCAATTGCCTCTGTAAATTATTTCAGAATATTTCACTGTTAAAATTCTTAATTTCATTCCCATATCCTGATGTTTGGAGAGGGAATTAGGCATTACCAGAGCTAGATTTGAACTCACTGACCCAAGTTTCTTCAGCAGAGGATCCAAAAGGAACCAAAATTTTCATCAGGACTATTATGTGTATGAAGACATAACAGAAGCCTTTCAGTATAATGTAGCACTCAAGACAAGGATTCAGTAAAATAAATCATATTCATTTTCTCCTTTAATTCTTACAGCATCCTAGGAAGTAGGTATTCTCCCTATCTCATGGATGAGAAAATAGTTACAAAGCTGGTAAGTAATGGTTCCATGATTCAAGCCTAATTAACCTGCAAATTATTATTATTATTATTATTTTTTGAGACAGCATCTTGCTCTGTAGCCCAGGCTGGAGTGCAGTGGTGTAATCTCGGCTCACTGCAACCTCCGCCTCCCGGGTTCAAGTGATTCTCCTGCCTCAGCCTCCCGAATAGCTGGGATTACAGGTGCGTGCCACCACGCCCCACCAATTTTTGTATTTTTAGTAGAGATGGGGTTTCACCACGTTGGCCAGGCTGGTCTCGAACTCCTGACCTCCAGTGATCCTCCCGCCTCAGCCTCCCAAAGTGCTGGGATTACAGGCAAGAGCCACCACGCCTGGCCTTAATCTGCAAATTAAAGGTGAGTTTTCAAAAGCAAGGAATGAAGAGATTTCTTTTTGGTGAGGTCTTATGAGGAGTAATAACAAAATATCTGGCATAAAATCAAGGATCTTACATCTAGTCAGATTTTTTAAAAACAGAAAATAAAGCCAAATGTATCTGACTATACTGCCTATAGATAAATTCCATTTTATCCAGAAGGCGGTATGGTAAAGTGACTTCTGAAACCCTTCAGCTATTTAATCCTGGCTAAATTACTTAACATCTCTATAAGCCTTAGTTTCCACATTTGCATTGTTATAAAGACTAAGAAATCACATATGAAAAGAATAAACGTATTAGAAAAAAAAACAAAGAGAAGAAAAACAATAACATGAATACATATCAATAGTCATTTTTGAATACATAAAATTTCCAAACTTGTAGCAAGAAAATTGCAAATATAAGTACTTCACCAATAAAAGAAATAAGTGCTATAATCCAATAAAAGGCATTTGGCCCTGATTGAGAGAAAAAAATTTCCCAAACAAGCAAACATTTTTAAAAAATCTAACTTATTGGCAAAAGTGATTTTGGAACTCCAAACCTATAATGAACAGTTCAAAACGCACATAGACATGTCTGAACATAGACGAACAAAAATCTTAAAACCGTAGCAAAGTAGAATACAACAAACATGTCAAACTCAGTAAAATAAACATCCTCTTGAGTGAGCGGCGAGTGGGGGGAGAGGAATAGGAGAAATCCCTAGGCACCATCCAGAGAGTTCTTCAAGCAGGACGTTGTGCCAGTGGAGGCGCAGCCTCCGGAAGCCAGAGTCATGTCAGGCTAGCAAGCGCTCAAGGGCTTCTTGTATACTACCTTGTATGTTTGCTTCCAGCTGGTGTGTACTTTTTTTTTTTCTTTCTTTTTTCGGTTTGACTATTTGTTTTTCTAAGGAAACCTTTGGGTTTTCTTCACATTTTTTTCCCCTTTAATATCCCAATTTACTTAAAATATTCCAATTACCTTAACACATACAAGTTTATTGTCTTTCTTTATCCCTTTCATTGCACTTTTATGGGGTATTCTAATTTGTCATCTTATCCTATTCTCCTTTTGAATCTTACATTTTACTTTAAAAATTATGTATAGCCCATTTTATTATGATACTTTTACTCCTTTTTACTCCTTGTTTATTGTCCTTATCTTCAATCCCAACTATAATATGTTTTTAACTTTTCAATCGTATTGAGTGCTGTTCTTTTAAACTCTTTTATCTGAGCTATCTCGGTAAACGAATCTTGTGTTTCTTGTATTTTAAGTCTTATAGTATTCTTTTCTAGCCTTGTCCCAACTAGTTTGACCTCCAATGCCTTGTACAGTGCCAGGCCCATGAAAGACAGGCCACAAATGTTAGGAAATAAAGAGCTCTCCACTGGACCACAGCGCGCCCGCTTGCTGGGGAGGAGGCGCACACGCTTCTCCCACCCTTTCCTTGCACCTCTGATAAACCCTCAGGGAAATCACCCTGTGATCTCTTCAGGATAACAGAAGAAAATCTATATGAAAAAGAGAAGGCAGAAAGCTGAAGTGATAACGATGTTTAGAATCCCTAGAAGCTGGAATGCCCATCTAAAGATAAGGTGATTTAAACATGTAGACAGTGATTGAGCTTCAGTGCTGAACAAAGAGATCTGAAAATCAGGACTGATGAGGCATAAATGGTCAGAAAACTCCATGAAGATACAATAAGGAGACCTAGCTCAAAACATTTTTTGGACTCTGGAGCTCTGAAAAGGGATATTCTCTGCCAAGTTATCTATCCTCAGACAAAAGTAAATGTTTTGACATTCCTGTAGGCTCTGTGAGTTCCCCATCTGGTGAACAAAGGCCTGCCAAGAGGTGAGGACCTGTCAGCTGACACTGCTTATCTGCCTTAAAACCTCAGTGCAGTGGCCTTCTCTAAACACAGGGTGAGGGTGCTAATTGGAGAAGCCTGCAGTTCTCTCTCGAGTGAGAAATACCTAATGAGAGAAACTGAAGGTCTGGACATACAGCAGGTGTCCAGACCCTAAGAAAGTAAATACTACGTGGGCTGAGGAAATGACCTGTTATAAATGGGGTGAATATGCACCCAGAGGGCACTGCCACTTAGGCTTTTTTACATTATTGAGCTTATCCTTGAAAGAATTTCAATAGTATAGTGCCTGAGTCAGGAAGGGGCTCAATACACATGAGGTGAATGAGTGAATGGACAAGTGAACAAATGAATAAACAAATTCATGGCATGGATCAGGGGCAGGCAGTGGAAAAAGCTCTATAGAACAAGAGGCTTACGGTCTGATCAAAGGCCCATCATCAACCTAGCATGGAATTTCAAGCAAATCAATTTACTTCTCAAGTTTATTTTCTGTAGAAAAAAGCTACATTTTGCTTAACAGAGGTGTTGTGAAGATAAATATAAAATAAAAAGATTCCTCCAACAGTCATCTGTATAGGTAAGACATTATAAATTGTTATATGTCTTACTATAAATTTTATAATGTAAGATTATATAGATGTTTAAGAGAATGATAAATGAACCCTTATACATACCACCTAGCTTAAGAAGTAAATTTATTTGAAGTCCCCTTTGTGCCTTCCCTAGTTACTCCTCTTCCTTCTTGGCCAATAATCTCTAGTCTGAATTTTTGGTTATTAATTCCCTTAGGATTTTTGATAGCAAGGGTGTCCAATCTCTTGGCTTCCCTGGGTCACATTGGAAGAAGAAGAATTGTCTTGGGCTACACATAACATACATTACCACTAACGAGAGCTGATGAGCTATTTAAAAATTGCAAAAACAACCTCATAATGTTTCAAGAAAGTTTACGAATTTGTGTTGGGCTGCATTCAAAACCGTCCTGGGCTGCATGTTGGACAAGCTTGCTTTATAGTTTCACTACATACGTATATAACCGCAAACAAACTATACTTTAGGCTGTTTTTGAACTTTATGTAAATAGATTCATGTTACATGTGTTTTCTGTAACCTTAACACTGACATAAAACTTATACATGTTGATACTTGTATCTGTAGTTAATAAATTCACTGCCAATGCTGTAATACTTCACTGTGTTATTATATTATAATTTAGTGATCTATTTGACTGCCAATGGACATTTAGCATATTTCCAGATTTTTGCAATTACAAACAATGCTGCTATGACCTTTGTTGCATGTATCCCCTGCTGTATATGAACAATAGTGCATTTAGGAGTGGAATTCATGGGTCAATCATAGGTCTGAACATGTTCAACTTTACTAGGGAATGCCAAATTGTTTTCAAAGTAGTTGCACCCATTGCTAGTCCCAGCAGCAGTATATGCAAGTGTCTGTTGTATATAGATCCCCAGCAATGCTAGGGATGTTGCCAGATTTAAAAATTTTTGCCAACCTGGCTGCTAAGAAATGATATATTATTGTGGTATTTATTTGCATCTCCTTATTACTGATCAGGTGGTGGAATGTTTCATATATTTACAGTCATTCATGTGCTTCCTCTTTTGTGAAACCTGTTTGTATTTTTGCCCACTTTTCTGTTAGGTTTTTTGATTTTTCTCTTTTATTCATGAGTTCTTTGTTGATTCTCTGTATTATTCCTCTGTTGGTTGATTGATGCTCAATACTATTCCTCTGTCAGTTGCAAAAATAATTTCCCACTTTATTGGTTGTTTGTTCACTATTTTTAGGGTGTCTTTTGATAGAAAGTCCCCTCATCTTATTGTTTTGCTTTTTGAATGACTTGAGTATTCTTGGTCCTTTGCTCTTTCAAATAAATCTTACAATCAGCATCTCAGAGTGCATGAACAATCCTCTTGGGATTTTTATTAGAATTGCATTAAATTAATAGTCAGTCTGGAGAGAATCATTATCTTTATCAATTATTCCTATCCATGAATATTTATGTCTCCACATTTATTTTGGACTTCCTTAATGTTTTTAATAAAGTTTCAGAATTCATAAAGTTTTTTTGTTAGATTTATTCTTATGTACCTTACATTTTTGGTTTCTACTATAAATAATATTTTTAAATAAATGGACTCTATTGGTAGCTAACAGAAATGCAGTTGACTTTCATATGTGAATTCCGCTATATTTTTCTACCAATTTGTATAATTTATCTGCAAATTCTATTGCATTTTCTCTGTAGATAATCATATCTAAATACATACATAATGATTGCTTTACTTCTTCCTTTATAATTTTTAACCTTTTACTTCCTTTATAGCATTTCACCATCAAATATGATATTTGTTACAGTCTGCTTTGGTGTTTGGCTTTTCTTATTGTTTTGTTTTGTGGGTAGCATTTATTGGGTTGAGAAAATTTTCTTGGTGAGAGTTTTATTTCGAATGATTGCTGAAATAAAACACTTTTTGCATCTATTGAGATGAACATGTGGCTTTTTCCCATTAATTTGTCGATATGATAAAATGCATCTGTAGATTCTCTAATGTTGAGCTAATTTTCCATTCTTGGTATAAACTCAACTCAATGCAGTATCTTTTTGCCATGTCGTCTGATTTGGTTTATTAACACTTTGCTTAGGATTTTTACATTTATGTATATGGGTAAAATTAGGGAGTATTTTCTTTTATTATACTGTCCTCATATGGTTTTAGTATTAGGTTATGTTAACCTCATGAAATAAACTGGAAAAAGTATTCCCTGCTTTTCTAATCACTCAATGAGTATATATAATGTTGGAATGATCTTTCATGAAATAATACAACAAACCTATAAAATCTTCTGGGCTTAATGGTTTCCTTGGGGGAAGATTTTTAACTACTGACTCAATTTCTTCAATGTTTATAAAAACATACAGGATTTCTTTCTTCATAAGTCAGACTGTTATATGTATTTCCCTTAGAATTTTAAATATTTTACCTAATTTCTCAAATTTATTAGTATAAATGTATTTATAGTATTCTTATATTCTCAATATTAGTTACATCATTACTTATAATACGTATTCTCCTTTTCATCCCTTAGACTGTTTGTATGACCAGTATTACCAGGATTTTATTTTATTATTCTTTTCATAGAACCATATATTGGATTATTAGTCCTCTTTGATATCTTCAGCTTCTATTTCATTAATTTCTGTCTTTATATGTATTATTTTCTTCCTCCTCTCCTTGGGTTTATTCTGTTTTTTTTTTTTTAACCCCCCTAATGTCTTAAGTTCACCACTTAGTTTATTTAGTAAAATAAAAGTCAATGCTTTCTAAATTTCCATTATTATTTCTTCCTTGATCCTTGACTTATTTATAATTGTGACTTTTATTTTCCAAATACATGGCAATTTTTGAGTTATTTTGTTTTCGGTTTCTGTCTAGTTGTGATATATTCTGAGAATGTGATATGATGCGAATTCCTTTCAACTTTTCAGTCTCATTTTTTGGCCTTTTTGTGTCTATTTTTTGTAAAAGGTACATGTGTGTCAGAGAAGAAAATATGTTCTGCAGTGGTGGTACTTTTTTTCAATTTTTCTTTTCTTAACTTATTGATTGATTGACATGTTTTCCTCTCATTTTATATTTCTCCCTCAGTAGTTAATGGTTATCATAGAAATAAGACATGTATGTCTAACTTGCCAAAGTCTAAATTTGATGAAAATGTTACCCTCTCCGAATCAATACAAGGAACTTAGAATGATTTAACTCCAGTCACCCCCATCCCAAATGAAATATTGCTATATCATATTTTAGTTTTATCTTGATTTTGATTTTGTAATCCCTTAAATTATTGTTTTGTAATACTTTATGTGTATTGTACTGTAATGACAACACAGTATTGTTATCATTTTATAAAGTCAATTAATTTAAGATCCACCCACATGTTTAATATTTTGTTTGTTCAACATTGCTTTCTGCATCTTAGGTCTTTCTGGTATCATTTACCTTTTCCCTGAAGTACATGGATTTAGGTGATTCTTTACCTATTAGTAGTAAATTCTCTCAATTTTTGTTTATTTGAAAATGTCTCCAGTTGACTCTCCTTATTGACAGGAAGTGTTGCTAGGTGTCCAATTCTAAAAGGATGGTGTATTTCAGCACTTTAAAGATGTTATTCTGGCTTTGATACTCGCTCTTGAAAAGTCAGCTGTACTGTGTTGTTCTTTTTTGGTAACCTATCCTTTCTCTCTGCTGTTTTAAAGGTCTCTTACTTCTTTAAAAAAAATAAATATTTTTCAGCTTAACTATGATGCATCAAGTTGTGGCGTTCTTCTTATTTATTCTGCTTGAGATTCATTGGAATCTGGGCCTGAAGATTGGTATCTTTTATAGATTTTGGAAAATTCTTAGCCATATTCTGTCCAAATACTGTCTATCCCTTAATCTTTTAAAAATAGACTTCTGAAATTACAACAAGCATATATTAAAGCTTCTCATGTTTTCTTCCATATGTCTAAACCTCTCTTTCATAGTTTCCATCTCTTTGACTTTATGTACTGCATGCAGTATAATTGTTTAACTCTATTTTCCAGTTTGTTAATTTGTTCTTGTGCTGTACTTAAAGCATCATATTTTTTCATTTCTAGAGATGACTAATATATCCCTATTTCACATTTTCATATATGCAGATAATCAAATTTTCCCCAGCACATTCATTTCACACCAATTTAATTTACATACTTATTGAACTATGATTCTTGGTCTCTTGGGTTTTAGGAAAGTCAGTTGAAATCACATAGCAATATTCTGTATCATTTATAATATCCCATGAAATGCCCTACTTCCTGCTTCTTACTCCCTGAATCTCGTAGTCATTATAATCTGTAGGTAAAGTTGGAAGGCCAACTCCTTAGGTGTAGTTGGGAATACCCCACAGGTCTAAAAGTTTGGGCCTAACGTTTCTCTGGCAGAAAATTTCATTGTTTTTTAAGGTTCTTCCAAGTACAGCCTTTGAATGACAAAGTTTAAACCCTCTAGCTATGCTACCCCTTGCTCCTATTTTATCTTCCTCGCACCATTTTGAAGATTATGATTTTCCCATTTTGCTGCTACTGAAAGCAAACACTAGACTAGTAGAAGTTTGGGTTGGGAGCCAGTCCAGTGCTCACTGTACATCCATCCTGGGCTCCTATCTAGCCTGTCCCATGGGCTGTGCTTCTATCACCAGCAGGGTTTGAGGGCCTGGCCCCATCAGTAAACGAGGTCCACTTGGCCTGGAGAGGACTACTGCTGTCAGGTGACGGCTGCCACAGACTGTGAGAAGAAACCTCGGTTGGACTCCATGCCAGGAAATAAACTCATGGCCATCTGCATTCCCTTTCATGACTCAGCCGTTCTTTATGAAAGGATTTACTGTGTGAGGAGTAGGAGGCTAGAAGATCTGAAAGAAGAAACAGCAAAGGAGATTACTAAGCCATTCAAATCAAGGTGAAAATGAAGCTTTTCCTAGGCTGACTGCAGCTTTATAGAGACAGGAAGAGAATTTTCCACTTAAAGAATAATTATTATAGAGAAAGTCAATCTTTGTATATACAATGCAGATACCACAAATATAAAATAGGGCCAAATAACCTTAATAGGATCTGAGAGACAAGCAGTAATATTTTAGAAGAGGCTGATAAATGCTGAGTTTATAACTTAGTTCTATTCTAGTTTGGTACAGTGAAAAAAGGACTTAGGTTTGAATTCTTATTCCATGCTTTCTGTCTTTCTATCTTTATGTCATTGTTATTTTGGATTTTTCATCGCTCTCAGCCAAAATACTCTTGATGCAAAAGACTGGGCTTAATATCTAACAGAATTTAAAATTCTCATATTTTTAACCCAGCAATACTACTTATGAGACTATATCCTATAAATACACTGGAATAGCATTAAAATATATAATAAAAATATCAAAAGACTGTGCTATCGAAAGAATGGAAACAAACTAAAAAAAGATATAATAAAAATATCAAAAGACTGTGATATCAAAAGAATGGAAATGAAATAAATATATAATAAAAATATCAAAATACTGTGCTATCAAAAGAATGGAAACAAACTAAATATTCAACAGTAGGTGACTGGGTATGAAAATGACACATACATTATTAAGTAGCCATAAACAGTCTCAGAGATCTATATGGAATAATCTCCACATTTCAGGGGGAAAGATCATATATTGAACTTTCCAAATACAGCTGCAACAATATCTCTCATCTCATGATATGACCTTGATATTCCTCCTATCAAAAGATAGGGTTTAGGTCCCCTCCTCTCAAATCTGGGAAGCAGAAGTGACACCGTCTGACTTCCAAGGCTAAGTCAGAAAAGGCAAGGCAGCTTTTTCTGTGTTGGGCAAAAAGACTCATGACTGGAGTCCAAAGTCACCATGTAAGAAGCTGCCATGCTGTGAGGAAGCCAAACCAGTCAAACCACATGGAGAGACCATGTGCTCTACTACTGAGTAGATGATCTATTACCGAGTAGATGATCTACTCCCAATAGATGCTCTACTCAATAGTCCTCATCTTCAAGTCCATCCAGTCCAGGGACCAGTCATGGGAGTGATGAGCCTTCAGATGGCTGCAGCCTCCCTGCCTTCCAATCTTTTAAGCTAAGGTTCCAGATATCATGGAGTAGGGAAAAGTCATCCCTGCTGTGCCCTTTATGAATTTCCAAATCACAGAATTGATGATTGTAGTAAAATAGTTGTCCTTTTATGATACCAAGTTCGAGGTGGCTTCTTGCACAGATAGTATGTTTTAAAAGACTTATTCTTCACTGTTTGCTTTTTCATACCATTTCAATTTTTCTATTACCATGTACATACATCATTACATTTTCCAAGTCTATGTAAAATAAGGACATTTGTTAGGAAACTCTATGATGCCAGAGACAAGCAGGTCTGCCGGCTTCCACTAGTAACATGACTCTAAAAGCACAAATCCCCACTGAGCACATGTGAAAAAGTTCAAAGAAGATGAAATGGATATTCCAGGCTTTCTAGTTTTTAAAATCAGATATCATATTCCCACAACTACAGTATGTCAACATGATACAAACCTTATCAGTATTTTCTTTTCACAACAAATTATTAATTAAAAAAGAAAACCACCACCACACAGGATCTAAAATGGCATTATTTTAATCATAGATTAAGGTGCAGGTTGAATATAACCTTCACTTCACATCTTCCAAACGGTAAGCTAGCTACAGTGTTAAAATTCATGTCTAGTTTATCCAAGGAAGGCTTTGGGAGGCTAAATGAGAACCTAAGATTTAAAAGGCTGTCACTCTGCCCTAACCATGGCAAGGTGCAAGAAAGCAGCACAACTTTGGAATTCATACAAGTGTCCTGAAGTCTGGTAATAATAGGAGAAAAAAACCCATAACTACCCACTTTGCAAAACTTTGAAGTTAATGGAAAAAGTAGGAGGTAACCAGTAACACAAAGGATTTATTCCAAGTAATATCAGAAATATGCAAAGAATAGCAAAGCGGAGCAATCTACATCCTTAACTGTGTTCTATAACATTTTTAGGCATTTTTAAGTTTCTCTATTTCGTTTAATTTTAATTAACCCTTTTAGAAGGAGATGTAACCAGAGGCAACCAGTTCTCTATAAAAATCACTCAGCAACTAAACAGTATATATGATACAGAATTTTCTATTTCCTTAATCTCTGAACTGGTACCGTGGATGATTTACAAACATCCTGAGGGACAATGGCCCTTGGTAGACACCATAGAGAACATTAATGTTCTGGGAATTTGGTAGAAAAATTATTCTAGTCATTGGGAACATTCAACTTGTTCCCAATTTTTCGTTTTGCTGGACTGCAAAACAGTCTCACTACAGAGCCACAGGGAGCCACTGCACAGGACAAGAGGAGGGGGAGGTGGGAGTCACAGAGAGATCCTTCCCTCGAGGGATCGGTGGTTTGTCATGGAGTTGATTCTGAAGGCCATCAAAAACCTTCCTCATATCATGAAGTTTGCGAAAATCATCGGGAATAATTAATGTTTTACACTCAAAGGAAGCTGTTGTTTCCATTAACAAGGCAAGAGTCTCCACACTGGGGGAGGAGGCCCCCGAAAACAGAGGCATGATGGAATGCTGGCCAAGGGCTCCTGGAAGTGCTCCACAGCCCTCTTTGTCTCAGCCTGCCTGGAACCATGACAAGGACCCAGAGCACGCCACTGAGTCGGGGCTCAGTCAACATCTGTGGAATGAATGACTAGCAAGGAAGCCCCAAACTTCTCCAGGCTCCCTGGGCCTATGGATACAGACCTGTTAAAAAGTGTCAGCTCCTCAGAAAGCTTGGCTTTCTCCTTCACCTTCTCACACAGGACCTCTAGTCCTGGCAGAGGCTCCCTGACCCCATGACTTCATGTGAGCTGGTTATCTTAATCTCTCCTAGTTGCTAAACTGCTCCCTTGACATAGTATTTCCTTGCCGGTGGCAGAAGGATGCGGAGTGGGGATATTTCTGGTAAGTGGGGCAAAAGCCTTCAGTGTGACACAGAATGTGGTCTCTAAGGCCCAGACAACTCTGTGGGATCTAGGCTAAGGATCGATTTGAAAAGAGTCACCTGGTTATACTCAGAATTCCCACCTATGCTCTTCCTGCCTGGAAGTCTTTGGTAGGAAGATTTTTCTCCTGCAAGCTTTCTCAGCACTCTGCACAGCCCACCCACATTCTGCCTCTCCATCCTCATTCCACCGAGTCACCAGTCATATCTCTGCAGAGCTGGCCCCTGAGTGCTGATAGAACTTGACTTATTTCCCAGGAGACGCCTCAGCCCTGGTACGAATCATGAGACGTCTCCTCCACTGGGCCTGTCTCAGGAGTTCACAGATGAGGCCAGTGGTGCCTAAACCCCAGCATGAGACAGAAAGTGCAAGTTACTGAATGGATGAGAATGTCAGAGACAGTCAACAGGACCCAGTGGCAAATGTTAATCTGTTGCTGCTATCATAGAAACCTGGGAAGAGTTTTAGGTATATAAGAAATAAAAGCTCTTCCCCTGCTGTTGGAGGAGAGTTGTTGGAAGGAAACCATCTTTATACCAGTTGCTTTCTCCATCCCGCTATATTTCTCTCTCCCTTCTCGTACATGGTTAAACAAAATTGGGAGCATGCTATATGTACAGTTTCGTATGCTCTAGGGAGCACTTGTTCATATAATTAAATCTTCCTTGAAAACATTCTTTCATTCCACTCCCATATGTTGAACATTTAACTTGTTCCCAATTTTTCGTTTTTATAAATAATGTATGGTGAATATTCGGTTCATAAATCTTTAACTGCAACTCTGGTTATTTTCTTAGACTATAGCTAAAAAAATTAGAATATGGGCCAGGCACGGCGGCTCATACCTGTAATCCCAGTGCTTTGGGAGGCCAAGGTGGGCAGATCACCTAAGGTTGGGAGTTCGAGATCGGTCTGACCAACATGGAGAAGCCTCGTCTCTACTAAAAATACAAAATTAGCTGGGCATGGTGATACATGCCTGTAATCTCAGCTACTTGGGAGGCTGAGGCAAGAGAACTGATTGAACCCGGGAGGTGGAGGTTATGGTGAGCCGAGATCGCGCCACTGCACTCCAGCCTGCGCAACAAGAGCGAAACTCCATCTCAAAAACAAACAACAACAACAAAAAGATTATGAGGGCAAAGGATACTAACATAACTGAGGCTATTTATTTGTATTAAACTACCCTTCAGAAAAGTAATAACTTATAGTACTAGGAATGCCTGATTCCACATCTTCACCAACCCTGCATAATATCATTGTTTTAACTTTGCTAATTACTTTTAAACAACCCATATACAAGTTGTACTTTACTGATTCTAATAACATATTTTCCCTCCTGTATCTTAACATCTCTGAATTCACTGGCACCTTGCAATATCTGGCGTCTTCCAATCACTTTAGGCCAGGCAGTATATGTCACTTAGTTATCTGTGATGAGTGAACTTGGTTGTTCATTCTAGTTTTACCATTGAACGACGACTATCCCTCAAGATTTCAGTCAAAAAGCACTTAGGGACCATTTGAGGAAGCAGTGTTAGCCAGGGTTGCTAACACATCCTGGTAAGATCAAGGCAGAGGCAGCATTAAAATGTGCAGTATGGGTCTCAGTGGCTTGGAAGAAAATCCTAGAACCAAAAGCAGAGCACAATGCAATGCTGCAACCCCAAGCTCATGAAGGCACAGGGAGTAACACCATGTGCAAAGTGCAGACCTCTATGACTCTTGGAAACCAGGTGATTCTGGAGAGTTGGACTCTGCCTGTGAAGTTTTTGGCAAATCTCAATCCCTTTATTTCTTTTATTATTGTATGTATTCACAAGAGATAAACATCTATGTCTCAACAACTCTAAAAGAGATACTTTGATAAATATAAAATAAAAATTCTAAGTGATAAGAAATAATTATGTTACAGTTTAACTTGTGGCTTTCCTTTCTTTTTCTACAATACATAAAATCATGGTATATCAGACTTGATTAAATATCATATTTTAAAATATGAGATTATTCTATAATAATGGAAATGGAAGTAATTTTCAAACGATATGTAATACTTGCAACAAATCATGTGAATTTTACCTTAATCTGCGGGTAGGTCTTGCCCTCCTAATATGTTCCTTCCTCCTTAGAGAAGAGTTAGAATAGGGCACATTTCCTGGGGACTGCAGCTATGCCAAGAACCAAGACCACAGTTCTATCTGGTGTGGAGCTCTGTGAAATTGGTTCACAGTGGCCATAGCCCCCAGGGTCCTCAAGCTTATCCCAGGTTCCTCAAACATTTTGGAAAGAGCTCTACCCTACTGTTTTTCTTTATTCTTTCCTCTACCAACATTACCTCACCTTTCTCAATAAAAATCTCTCAGAACTGTTAAAGTAGAATATATACGCAGATCCATTTTATTAAACAAATATTCATCACCCACCATTACCAGGGCCCATGCTTGGCACTGGAGATGAAATAGGAACACAGAATCCTTCCTGCTAACCAGGAACTAGAAGTCTAATTTTATTAATCTCAAAAGGAAAATACTACTATACACTAGAGAAGTTGGAAATACATTAAGCAAGTGATCAAAATTAACATCACCAGAAAGGGGCAAACAGACATCAACCTTCAGATGTGATACCAAAGACACATGACTTATACCGTATTCCAAATGGATAAACAAAAGCTAATCATGAGGAAACACTGGAGAAGCAATGGAATA
Organism: Mandrillus leucophaeus; assembly: GCF_000951045.1. Lineage (NCBI taxonomy): Eukaryota > Metazoa > Chordata > Mammalia > Primates > Cercopithecidae > Mandrillus > Mandrillus leucophaeus. Next base: position 1,703,959 of record NW_012105187.1, read on the forward strand.
TTTTATAAATGACAGGCCTGTATTTTTTAAGGTCATAGTATGAAAGAGAAAGGCTGAAATTCAATATTAATTCAGATTAAAGGAGACTAAAGAGACAGAATGACTTAATGCCATAAATGATTTTAGACTGGATCTTGTTTCAGAAAGAAAATTCTATAAATGACATTAGAACGATTAATAAAATGATGATATGTAGATTGTAGATGAAAGTATTGTATCAGATCTGGGCATTATGGCTCATCCCTGTAATCCTAACACTTTGAGATGTTGAGGTGGGAGGATCACTTGAGGCCAGAAGTTCGAGACCAGCCTGAGCACATACTGAGAACTCCATCTCTACAATTTTTTAAAAAATTAGCCAGGCATGGTGGTGCATGCCTGTAGTCACAGTTACTTGGGAGGCTAAGGCAGGAGGATCCCTTGAGCCCCAGAGTTCAAGGCTGCAGTGAGCTATGACCATGTCACTGCCCACAGCCTGGGCAACAGAATGAGATCCTGTCTCTAAAAAATACATTGCATCAGTTTGAACTTCCTGAATATGATAACTGAACTACAGATGTGTAAAAGAAAATATTCTTGTACCTAGGAAAAATATACTGAAGTATTTTTAGGTAAAGGGGCATGAGGTTTGCAAACTATCTCAAATAATTAAAAAATAATATGTATAAAAACACTCATAGAGAGAGAATGATAAAGCAAATATAACAAAATGTTGGTATGTGAGAGACCGTTGTATTATTCTTGCAACTTTTCTGTAATGTTTGAAATTATTTCAAAATAAAAAGTAAAACAATAGATAATTCACATGAAAGTCTTCTGTGTATACTTGTAAGGTTGTAGTACCATTAAAGATAACTCTATTCTTAAACTAAAAAATAAGATCTAATAGACAAGAAGTATAGACAAATAAGCCTGCAAATTTCAGTGCTATGAGTTCTGACACATTAATCTCCACATCCTGAGAAATGAACCTGAACGAAGTCAAGATCAGAGAGGCAGTTGTCAGCATTAAACATGATTTGTTAAACGCGAATTAAGAGCAATAAAATTTTCCTTCTATTTCAACATCCTGAAATTGCATTTTATTAAGAGATTGACATTTTCATAATCAATGTAATTTCCTTCAATCCTTTGTGGAAATGGGTGAGGTATAAGTAAAATTAACAGATGTATGATTCTTACCTTGTCCCTTTCTCAATATATATTATATTTGGTCAGTTATGCCAGAAAGTTCCTAAACCTGGATTGTAAATGGCAACTCTTCAGATTATGTCTACTTATTTTATCCTCTGTTTTTTCTTGTCTTATCCTCCATATAAGTCTGCCTTACTTCCTCTAAACCTCAAAAGAACAGTTTTTATGATTCTCTCAGATTTTAAACAGAGAGTTATGAGTAGATCATCTTGGGGATTATATTCATATTGTTGACAGAAGACGATACCACTTTTTTCCAAATCACTGAATGCCCAGAACCCTGGTAGTAATGGTCCAAGAAGTTAATAGAGACAGAGAAAGTTAAGACAAAATATTTTTGTTTAAATTTAAAATGTGTAATTATTGTGGTATTTTAAAATATGACTTCTCTTCCTGCCTCTTGGTCATAATTTCTATTTATTTTTTTTGTCTGTTCTATTTACTTATATTCTTTTTTTTTTATTATTATACTTTATGCTCTAGGGTACATGTGCACAACGTGCAGGTTTGTTACATATGTATACATGTGCCTTGTTGGTGTACTGC
>NW_012105187.1:1707149-1734814 GCF_000951045.1 Mandrillus leucophaeus
GTATTATTTCTGAGGGCTCTGTTCTGTTCCATTGGTCTATATCTCTGTTTTGGTACCAGTACCATGCTGTTTTGGTTACTGTAGCCTTGTAGTAATTTCTGTTTATTCTACTCTTGCTTGTGTTCTGTAGACATCACAGATCTCATGCCAAGGCTTTGCCTGATGCAGAGAGCTAAGTAATACAAAAGTACTGAACATTCCAAAGACAAGTCCAGTTTCCATAAACTCATCAGTTATGACTATGTCCATGTTATAGATTCCTGGAGGTACCAATGGAGTTGCCAGCTGCTGTCACTTCATCAAGAGGGAGGATCCTGCAAAATCTTCCATTGGATACAGAGAGGTTCCCAGCATGGCTCTGGGGTCTAGATTTTTTTACTTAAAAATCTATAGGGACCAGCCAGTCATGCAAGTGAATGATGTAGTTGAGAGACTACATACCCCAACTCAAGGTACAGCCATTATTTTGCCATTTTGAAATTCAGGCCCAGTAATGCCAAAGCTTCCAATTCTTGAAGAGAAGGCAGAAATTCAGATTTTTATAGGAAATCCTTAAATATTGGCAATTTAAAAAGAGCAGGTAGGGCAAACAAAACACATTTGCAGGTTCAATCTGGCCCACAGGCACCTAGTTAAGGATCTCTGCTACAGGTATTTACCAACTGTGTCTCCTCACTAAAGAGTCTAGCAGCCTGGGAGAGCTTTGCTGTGGAATCACCAAATGTCTCCAAACCTTGAAAGGCACAGTGGGGCAAGGAGCTAACTGAACCAAAGACATCATGGTGATTTAGAGGTAAATAATTGTTTTCTTAAAATGATGAGATTTTGTTTCCATCTTTCCTCCTACCAGTCTCCCGCTCTGTTCTCTCAAAGAATGAGGTAGGTACACAGGCCTGAATGAAGGAGAATCTCCTAGAACCATGACCAAAGAACAGTGGCTATTGTGAGGACAGAAAGGAAATATGACAGAGTAACTACAGATCCAAACTGAGGGCCACCAAATACCCTGCTTTTGATCAACATCTGAAGGAAAGAGCTTCAAAGTTTCTTTGAACTCGGTCAGCCTTTGCTCCAAAAGTACTGGCCACCTTTCACAATGGCATCAATGGAATCTCCTGTCCAGACTTTTGGCTACTGAAATAAAGGATCATCAGCTCCTGGGAGATGGATGACAGCCATAGAGTAGGAAGCCAGTAGTGCCCTCCAGCCAGAGAGGAAGCAAATACAACAGACCAGTGGGGAGGGAGGCCTGTTTTTAATTCTCAGTGGCATCATGCTGTGGCTCAGTGAGGGACTCTGAATTTGGAGAAGGCCGTTACTTGACATATATTATTACCAGTGGCAGCAATCTACCAAAGAGGATTGTGGAGATCCAAGGGCTATTTCAGCTTTTTCAAGAAACAATTCAAAACCTTGTCAGAATAAAATCCACATTTCCTCTTTCTCCTTAGTGCATTTCCCTACCCAGAGTCAAGCACATAAGACACTGTTCGCAGCTGTAGAGTGAACGCTAGCTATGCAGGTGCCAGCCCCATGGTTTGCTTTGGGAGCTGATTTAATGAAAGCTGGAATTGGGACCAGTAAAGCTTTCATTTCAGGGCCTGTTCTCCAACATAGTTGTCTGACAACTTAACTGGGAAAGAGAAATTACCGAGAGAGGACAGCCAGTAGAAACCATTCTACTATGCACAACCTCCTTTTTCTTTCCAACTCACTCCAGAGTAATTCCAATCTCCAGTTACCTTCCAATCTGTCTGCTGAAAACCTTTTCCTTGTTTACTGCCATCTGCTACATAAGAAACCCAGACAGCCTCCATCCTCACTACTCTTATTTAAGGAGCCAGCCAGTAGGTACAAACCCGGCTTCCTTGTCCCAATCCGCTGTCATGCTTCTTCACTATTTAAACCTGTGGTCAGGAAGCATTCTCTTAGTAATTTAAGGGGTCACCATCTCAAACTCTTCCTTTGCTCTCAATGTCACTGTGTAGTTACGGTCAGTAGGCAGCTCTCTCGGCTGTCTGTCTTGTCTTACTTTTAGACGGTGTAAATCCTGTATGTAAAACCAACATGTGAGGTGCAAGTGGATATCAGTCTGGGCAGTTGGTTAATATGTTCCCAGACTGTTACATAAACCAATAATAAGTGTAACTGACCAGCAGGGTTTGAATGGAAATGAAAATCTTACACATTCTCTGCACTCACACTGGCCTTTACTATAGAAAACTTAATTATAATTCATAATTGTGTAATCTCCAAGAAAACTATAAGAAAATAAGGGAAGGAAAAGGGCAGAAAAGGAATGATTTTTCTTTGTCCTTTCTCATGCCTGCTGAGGATGGCATTTCTCCTTTTCTCCAAAAAAGAATAAAGAAAAATAGGATATCAAATAAAAGAGAATAGAGTTTTCCCATGATCTCTCCTACATCTAGACCATCATCGTTCACCATCCTACATTTCTGCTGCCTCTTTCTTTAGGAAGATGAGTAAAAATGATTTTTTCCAATCCACTAATCTTATAAGCCTTTTTGTGCAAATGTCTCTGTAAGTATTTAAAAACACTGTAAAATATTGTACTACTAATACAAACACAGAAAAGAAACTATTTAATCAGAGATTTTGATAGTCACCAAATCTAAAGCCAACCATGTGTGTGGAATTCCCACAGCATCTAGGATTGTTAGAGGAAAACAATGTTTTCTTTTAAACAAAATGAAAACACGATGCTGGGTCACATTTCCAAATTCTTTTTCTTAAAAGAGAGAGAAAAAAGATTGAATCTATTTTCATAATAAGTGTGGATGACTCTTGGAAACAATGAACCATTGTTTGTTTTTACTGAACTTAGCAGTAAAATCAAGAAACTGTACATTTTCAGTGTGGATATGGAAATTCTAATAAACATAAAATTCATCCTCACTGTGCATTTCAAAACACAGTCTATTCCTATCATCAAATAAGCAAAATAAGAAAAAGGGTCCCACAGAAGAGAATTCCAATTTTTCTGGTTCTCGAAAAAAGCTTTGTAACCAGATAGGCCATTGAGGAACTTGGAGGAAACCATTAGCTGTCTTTGAGGATCTCAGTTTTATCATAAAATGCAAATAAAGTGGGTATTGATGTGAAAATCTATTACAGTAACTTGTTTACCTTTTCCCAAATATTTACTGAGCAGCTTCCTATAAGGCACCTCAGTGCTAGAACCTGGGGATTCAAAAAGAAAGAAGCTGAGCCTAGGGGGCAGATCCAAAAAAGTAAACATAATTAAAAATAGTTATAAGAGTGTTGTGGGGGGCCGGGCGTGGTGGCTCACACCTGTAATCTCAGCACTTTGGGAGGCCAAGGTAGGTGGATCATTTGAGGTCAGGAGTTCGAGACCAGCTTGGCCAACATGGTGAAACCCCATCTCTACTAAAAATACAAAAATTAGCTGGGTGTGGTGGTGAATGACTGTAATCCCAGCTACTCAGAAGGTTGAGGCAGGAGAATTGCTTGAACCTGGTAGACAGAGACTGCAGTGAGCCAAGACTGTGCCACTGCACTCCAGCCTGGGTGACAGAGTCAGACTCCATCTCAAAACAAACAAACAAACAAACAAACAAAACAGCATTGTGGGAGATTCGGTAAAGCACACAATAGGTCTCAGCCCAGATTTCAACACCTGCAAGAATCTACTCAAAGAAGGTATGGTCTGTTACAAGCCTTAAAAAATAGGCAAGTCGTGTAGAGAGGCAGTCTGAATCTAAAAAGAGCATTTATAAAGGTCCAGAGGCCAGAGAGAGTTGTGGCCTTGCAGAAGGCAGTTCAACATGATTGCAGCATGAGGGAGGAATGGGGAAGGATGAGGCGGGAGAAACTGGCAGAACCCTTATATCTTGAAGGGTCTTGAATGTCATTCCAAGGTATATGGATTTCACCCTCAAAGGTCTTTGAAGGTTTGGGAGTAACAAGGCCAAGTTTTACCTAAAAAAAGGTCATGTAGCTTACAGTGGATGAATTGGTGGGGGGTAAAACAGAGACCAGAGCAATCCATTAGGAGATGGGAGATGACAGTGACTTGAACTAAGGAAATGGCAGAGCAGATAAGGAAAAGTGAAAAAAGTGAAAAAAAATTCTAGAGGATTAAGTAGGAACAACTGACAAAAATTGCTTAATAACTTGATATGGATGACGGGGGAGAGGTCCATGTTTCTGTTTTGGGCAAATGCTTGCATGGTGGTGGGAATATAGGAGACAGAGCTGGTTGAGAAAAGGAAGGAGAAAGTGGAGAGCTCAGTCTGAGATACAAATTAGAGGAATCTCTGGACCATTCACATGAAAATGCCAAGAGATCTCTAGGTCTTGAGCTGAAGAGACACCATCAGGGAGAGAATAAAGAGTTGGGAGTCATAGGCATACATTTGGTAACTGAAGCAGGAATGGACCAGACTACTTGAGATGAGGTTTTCCAATGAAAAGAAAGCCAAATCTAGATCCCAGGGGAACACCACTTTTAAGAAAAATGCAGTGAGAAATGAGTAAGCCAAAGGGAAGACAGCAAGGTAAGAAGAAAATTAGGAAGGTGGAACCATGGATCCGAGCAAAGGCACTGTTATAAAAAAGGAAATTGGTCCACATGATTGAAGGCAGCAGAAAGGAGACTGAAGAGAAAGTAAAGTAAAAGTGACACTGGATTTAATGAGGGGGATTGTTCATTAAATGGTGATCTTGGCAAGGAAACTTTCAGTGGAGTGGTGAGTGTGGAAACTAGATTATGGAAACCAGATGAGAAATGAATGCAAGTGAGAATGGGAAATTGGCAAATGTCGACCATTCTCTCAAGAAGTTGGACTCTAAGTACTTGAAGGCTGGCACTGGCACTGTGCCTCATTCTCTGTTGTATCTTGAGGTATAATATCAACAAGTGATAAATAAATATCTATTGGATTAATTATAAACAAGGGAAGAAGATGAGGCAAAGGCTACTGGGAGGATGGGTCAAGGAAAAGGATGAGATTCAGAGTGAAAATGAGAAGTTTACTTTAGACAGGATGAAATCTCTCTTCCAGAAGAACAGGAGTAGAAGAGGTCACAAAATTGAAATAATTTTCATCCACTAGCTTTAGTTTTGTTGATGAATTCAGAAGCAAGGTGATCTACTGAAAATGTCAGTGGAAATGATGAAGTAAGTAGATCTAGAAGAGTAAATAGCAAACTCACTAGGGAAACAGAAAGATCACTGGGCAGCTGAGGGCCCAGTTGAGGGTGGAGAGATTCACCCTGCGTGGCAAAATTAGCATTGACATGAGACTGGCGGATGAACAGTCCTCAGAACTAGAGACTGCAGGAGGACTGATCTGGGATTGGGCTTTTTTTAGGTGGGTAAAATAAAAAGATGCTGGAGGAAGGGAATCTCAGATATTTGCAATTGGTCCACACTAGAAGGAACTGAAGACCAAAGGAAACTTTGTTAGCAAGTAAAGTATCAAGAGGGTCTTAAAGAAGGTAAGATCAGATTATAGAGGACATGGCAGAATGAGAGCTGAAGGTTTGTTATATAGGGATATTCTATGTGAATATAAAGTAAATATACATCTATCCTGTTGCTTTAGGATCTGGCCACCATGACCAGGTGCTCTAACCAATGTTACCAACCTTATCGCATTGCCCCCCCAGCTCTCAGAACGGTGTCTTGTTCCTCAACCCACTGAGCTTCTTTTGTGATGCTGGTCTTCCCAAGGGGAGAGATGCAGTATTTTACTCATTCTAAGAGTCCAATTCCTGCCATTAGAGACATTCTTGATACCTGTAGTGAATGAATAAATGAAAGAATGTCTCCGCATGTTTGCACATCTTCTGATTTGGTGAAATGCAGACTGTTGTGCTCACTCTCCCTGTGTAGGTACCTATGGAGTATTCTAAGTTCTGAGATCCCATGCAGCAGATCCCTGGCCCTCTGCCATGATGTTCTTCTGTTGAAAGTTAGGGAAGAGGCTCTAGAAGGAACTGTGGGGCTGATGTGAAGGAGAAGTGATGCTTTAGTGGCAGTTGACAAGCCAGGGAGTTCATAGAACACCTCGCAGTGTAGAGAATTTGGTAAACTGAGTAAAAAGCTATCTACATGAAACTATAAGGAGTTCCTAAGTCCCAGCTGTAGATGCCATAGATGTGTGTGATAGTCAAACTATTAAATGTTAGATATTCTAATTCACTATAATTTATTGACAGTCACTATTAACTTTAGTGAATATGCTGCAGAAGTTAAAATGTCAAAGGTGATGCTATAAAAATGAATTCTTACTCCAGATCTCAAACTGTCATGTGTGGCTTTATTTATAGACACATAGTGGTTTCTGAGGCCATACACAGTTAATAAAATGTGACAGAATGAGTTTTTCATGCACTATAACCCCTGGTTATTAAATTTATCTCAGAGACAAAATGATTTAGAATTTTTCATTTTGATTATAAATTATCAGTCACTAAATTTTTTATCATTCACTGAATCACACCAAAGATTCAGGAAAAATTATGTAGCAAATCTGGAGTGGGACTTCTCATGCTAAGAACTGTCTAAGTCAATGTGGCAAAAGCAGCCATATGGAATGTTTGCAAAGCATTTTATTGTGGGAAATAAATGTGGGTGTTAAAATACTATGTATAACCACAAATTTAGGCATGCTATTTTTTATCAGCAGTGAGATTTCAGTGTTAAGGCTGAAATTCATTAATTCGGAAAGCTCTAACATAGAACTTTAAAAGAACAGCTGGTGTGTGAAGTAATCAAAAGTAAAAACAAGTTTTCAAAAGGAATAATTCTACCACTCAAGTGGCGTTGTGGGGCAGCAGGGCACGTGCTGTGTTTTAAAGCTAAAGACCTGGGCAGGATTGAATCTAGCTCTTGTGGGGCTGGAAGCTTATATAACCTGGGGGAACCCATTTTAAGAAAAAGGATACAAAATTCCAAATGTAAAATTAAATTTCAAAAGTGAACTTTTTATATATATATAAAAAAGTAACTATTTGTTCAAAATGAGAAAAGAAATTATAACAGTTTTAAAAGCTGAGTAATGCCACAAGCATTCAAAACCCAGAAAAATATTTTATTAGTTAACTGCCTGACATACTGCTGTTAATTTACTTCCTTAAATATTATTGTTTATATACTCTCAACCTCTTCATATAACAAATATCTATATCTTTTTGTATAGAAAGAAAAGCCATATAATTTAGTCTTCCCTCAACCAAAGTTGACTGAAATTTGGTTTTACTAACAGTTTAGAAAAGTTTCAAGCCATTTCACTGTGTTGATGACAGTTTTACATGCCATTTCAAATGGAACTGCCAAACTTTGTCAGGCTAAATGCCTTTGATCTGCTAGAACACAGTCTAACCTAAGGTGTTGTAATGTAGAAAATGTTATGTACTTGGACATACTCTCTGTTCATAGTACTGCCACAAGTTTGTGCTCTTCCAACACAGCAATTCTGGTATCTTTTACTTCATGTGATTTTTACAGCAAAAAAAGAAATGTATCTGATGTACTTATAATTATATTAAATGGTATTCACTGCATTGTCAAGCATGTTTCAGGCAGTTTTGTTTTGACAAGGCATAATGAGAAGTAAATCATTCACTTGAAATTTTTCATGTCTGAGGATTGAAAGTATTTTCCTGAGACAAGTTTCAATTGTTGTTTCTCCTCTGGCCCTCAATTACTTCTGATACCAGTCAGACGACAGAGCCTTTGGTCCTTTTCCACGTGTCAAGTGAACCACAAGAGTAATAACCTACATGTGGAAGTACCTGTAAACCACATTATTCTACCGACCGCAAACTAAATGCATCCCCAAGTTAATTTCCTCTCAACCAGATCACAGGGATGTCCAGGGCCATTCCCAGTGCTACCCAAAACAAGAAGTGTGATGGAGGGGAAGTTGGCTAAGTGGTCTTAGCCAATTGCTTATAAAACATTTCCTGTCACAGATTTTACCAAAACAAATGTGAATACGTCGTGATGGGCCCCTGGAGCAGGCAGAGTAAAGTGCAAGCTTCATTAGCTTCACAGTTAACCACTTCTGGGCCTGGGCAGGTCACTGTTTTGTCCTAAGCATGGCACTCTGGAAAAATCTTAATTTGTCTGAACTTCAGTTTCCCCTTAGTGAGATGAGGCTACTACTACTAATATGTGTTTCACAGGGTGGTTGTGAGCTCAGAATGAGTTAATTCATGGGAACCATTATCACAATGTTTAATAACAGTCAATGTTTAATAAATATTAGCTTTCATGATTAAGCAAAAGATGTTATAAATTGCAGGATACTATATAATGAACTGGTTAGAAGAATAATTCATATACCAACAAACAATAAAGACATTAAGCAGACACAATTGTCATATGTTAATTAAAGCTAATTTTGTAATTTTATTATTACCCTAAATAACTGCATATATTTGAAAACAATGAAACTACTTTTTAAAAATTATATACAACCAAAAGCTTGAGGCTGCAGTGGGCTACGATCGTGCCACTACACTTCAGCCTGGGCAGTAGAGTGAGGCCCTACCTCAAAAAGAAAAAAAAAATTATATCTGAGAGATTTAACTAGTACAGATGGAATGCCACCTCTTCCCATCTCACTATAATTGAAATGGGGGTGGGGTGGGGTAGGTGATTTGTTGCCCTATAGTATTTTAGGAGGAAGAAGAATGTTTCTTTTCTAATATTAATTATTCTAACTGGTGTGTTATATTTCCTTTCCTAGGAAGCACATAAAGAATTCCATTCCCAGAAATCAAGGTTTCAAAATATCTTCAGAAGCAAAGTAAACGAAATGGAAAACAAATCCTAACAATAATTTTATTCATAGGAAATTTTTTCATTGCTAATAAAATCTAGGAACTCGATAAACTTTTTTCAGACTATATAAATTCTTTATTTTACCTTGAAAATCTAAATATTTATTAAGTAATAGGTAATACTGCACAAAATATCTACATGAGAAGGCATGAGGTATTTTAGAGTCAAATTTGACACAGAAGCCTCTACATAAATGAATACACAATCTTTCAAAGTCATAAATTAGTATGCTGCGAGATTCTCCAGACAGCAGGGATCAGAATAAACTGAGAAGGAAGAAATATTTCCTGCCAGTAGCAAGCAGTAAAAATGCCAAATGCAGGGAAGCAAGGGAAGCCTTTCAAAAAACAAATGGGGTTCATCGTGGGACCATACATCTGCCTAAAGCAAACCAGATTATAATTCGTGTTTTATTAGAGATTAGACTTTCAAACATCTTGAGTTTCATCACTTGAATTTAAATGGCCGAGGACCTTTCTCATGGTCCCTAAAAATGTGCCTCTCCTTTCAAAGAGAAATAAATCATTGCTTTCTATTCTGATTTCTGGCTTCTCAATAGCAACTCACTTCTTGGTTGCACTCTGTGGGAGGCAGAATAAATGGCATTGACTTAAAGAATCGAAGTCCACTGAGGTGAAAAGCAGTACTTGTGAGGGCTCAGGTAGGAGACAGAAAAAATCCTGGCAGTTATCTTATTTTTCATGAAGAAACCAGAGCTGAGCTGTGCCAAGCAGACAGCTATGAGCTCACTGCTTTGAAATAATTACGCATTGAGACTTTTCTTCAGGACACAGCTAATGGGTTTATGCAGGAAACATAGCTCAAATATTGATTTACGGGGTTTCTCTTTTAAAATCAGTAATGAGTATGCTTTACCTGTACTTGGGCCTGACAAAGTTCTCTGTTATGTTAACTGATGAACTAGATTAAATAGAAAATAAATATTCAACTAAAGCAGATTGTTCTTAATACACATTTTTATGTTTGGTGGCCTCATTCCTATTTTAGGAGATGCAGAAATCAAAGCCTCAAAGAACTGAAAACGATAGAAGAGCTTTTCAGAGGAATAATACTCCATTATTGAGACTCAGAACTTAAGTACAAACTGAAGCAAACCCAAAATAAATTGCTCTGTTTAGCCCAGAGCCAATCTGAGAAACGTTCTTTTTAATCAAGATGAGATGTGCTGTGATGTCAACCAAGGAAACAGAAGCATCATAAGTGGACAGTATTCAAATGATTTCTGTGGGAAGATACAGAGCAGGATCCAAAACACTGATCTATATATTGCTGCAAATGTTTGCCCTATGCCTAAAGAAAACAAGGAGAAGCATAAGGGAACAGCAAAAAATTCACCTAAAACGCAGTGATGCATGCTGTAAATTTAGCACGTCCTTCCAAAACTCCTAACCTGTGCTGTAAGTAAGAGAAGAGATAAATGCAGATCTGTTGGTGTCCAGCACTCGCCTGGTTTTTAGACTCATTGGATGGCAGTGTAGAAAGTCTTCATTTATGGTCAAAGTGGTACATTTTGTTTAATTTTGTTATGTTCAAATAAAGCATTTTTTCATAAATACTGCCCCCCCAATCCTATTAGTAATGACACTGCCATTGATGACAGGAGAGCCAAGAAAAAGTTGAGAATATTCCACTGTGAAATAAGGATGCAGAGGATGTTAAGGTAGCAGATTTGCTAATATAATAAACAAGAGTTAACAGAGCAAATAATATTTCATTCTACTAACTGGTAGATGTTGAATAGTATAGTTAAATGGATTGGTAAGAATTAAAATGAAAAAATATTATACTGTTGTTGACGATATTGAAAACTGACCATATTTCTCTCAAGAAGCTCAAAGAGTCGCATGCTATTCTAAAGGCAAATCTGACATAAGTCCACAAAAGACTCAGCCATACAAACTTTCTTTGTTTTTTTCACCTTTCTCCATTCCTCCCCTCCCCAACATCTTGACAAGATGGCTCTTTCTATCTTGGGGCTCAAATAGCACCTTCTCAAAAAGCCTTTCTCTGATCACATTATATACAAAGTACTCTCCTATCAGAGCTCTACCCCATTATTCTGGTTTACTTTCTCCTTAATACATCTTTCAAAATAATCTTTTTTGTTTATTTATTTGTGTATCATCTGCCTCTCCCAGCGCACTATAAATTCTGTGAGAGCAGGGTCTACTTCTGTGCCACCAGCACCTCAAACAGTAACATTTATTATGTTCTTAGATTGCATGGGTCAGGCACTTATGACATTCTTGCTTGGAGTCTCTCATGAGGTTGTACGTAGATGCAGTGCTGGTTGTTGGTTGCAGGCCTTAGTTTCTCTCCATGTAGGCCTCTGCTTGGGTCTGTTTGGATGTTCTCATGGCATGGGGGCATGGCTTCCCCAGAGCAAGAAATCCATAGCAGAAACTGCAATGCCTTTTATAATCTGGCCTGAGAAGTCACAGGATCTCACTTCTGCCTATCCTGTCAAGTCACATGATTCAGCATGGGAAGACTATAGAAGGAGTGACTACCAGGAGGCAAGGATCATTGGGTCCACTGGGAGAGGTTGGTGCTGTTACAGTTCACTGTTCAAAAAAAGCAAGCCTTTGAGGTTCCAAAACCTCATATTTTTATACATTACTTCAACATTTAAAGGACTTTTAAAAATCATTAAAGCTTTCTGCTTTTCTAAGGCATTTAAAGAAAGTATGAATTTCTTTTTAGTGACTTATATGGTTTGAATGTGTCCCCCAAACTTCATGTGTCGGAAACCTGATCCCCAATGTGGTAATGTTGGGAGGCGGGACATTCAAGAGGTAATTGGGACTCGAGCTCTGCCCTCATGAGTGGACTGCTATTGTTATTGAATGAGGAGGTTTGTTATCATGAGAGCGAGTTCCTTAGAAAAGGACAAGTTTGGCCTCTCTTGTTCTCTCTTACCCTCTCTTGCCCTACCACCATAGAATGATGCAGCAGAAAAGCCGTTGCCAGATGCCAGCCCCTCAATTTTGGACTCCCAGCCTCCAGAATCATAAGCCAGTGAATTCTGTTCATTATAAATTATTACCAGTCTGTGGTATTCTGCTATAACAGCACAAAACAGACTAAGACAGTGACAGAATAAATGAAAAGAATCATAAAATGACTACTGCCCCCTTCACTTTGTATTTAATAACAAGTTACTGGTTTTGTTTTACTATCTATTTAGTTGAGAATGTGCAGCACTCAAGCTCTTTGAATGTCAATGTGGGATTAATGCCAAGTGCAGACAAAGTTGGGAGGAGTTTGAACAAGTATTTGGAAGCAAGTCCACAGACAGGATTTGCAGCCCATGTCTCTTTTGAGACAATGACATATGCAATTCTTCTACCAAAAATGATCTCACTTGTTAACAGTTGATTGTTCAGGGGTCTGGAAAGGATCTTGTATTATTCTGGCACCCAGAGTAAACTTAACTACAGGCTGTAGCCATGTGTAACCCTTATTGTCTCAGGGCTCAAAAGCTAGAGAAGGCAAATATATTTGTAAAGTTGCTGAAGACAAGAATTACCTGTCTGGATTTTTTAAAAGTCACAATCATTTTGTACAAGGTGAAAGGAAGAACACCTTCTCCCAATTATTTCATATAAGACAGTTGAATTTCTACTACAATGACTAAAACTAATTACATGAAAAAATAAATAGATCAATCCATCAATAAATTAACTAAGGAGCCTGAAGAAAGTCTGAATTTCTTTTTAGTGACTCCTCTGGCTTGAATGTGTCCTCCAAAGTTCATGTGTTGGAAACTTGATCCCCAATGTGAGAAGCCTTAAGATTTACCTAGAAAAATGCCTGTTTGGAAACACAGAAAGAAAATAATTAGAAAAGAGAAAATAGAGCCAAATAAACGATGTTAGTACAAGAGGAGTGAGATTTAAATTAAAATGAGAACTCTACATTCACTCCAAAAAATCAATTCAGGAGAAATTATTTCAGAAGGTAAAACACAGACTATGGTTCCTCTGCTCCTTTGACATCAAAATAAGGGAAACTGTTGCTTTCTGGCTCAAAGCTATAGAACAGGAAGACAATTTGTTATCTAATACTTAACAACTGATATATAGATTAGGGGAAGCAATGCTAAATCTCAGATACTCTATTACAAAGAAGAGAGAGAAAAGCTACAAAATCTATTTTGCCTCAGGGCAGAAACAGTTTCACTCTTAGTTCATTAAATCACATTGACTATGATATCAAAGTGAAAACTCATTAGGGCATTTTATGCTTTCATGCTTGAGCCCTAGTGTTACCAACGCACCCAAGAGAAATCTTCCTTCAGAAACTCAAAACAGCTGGCACCAGATTTCAGGGAAAAGAGGCAGCTGGCCTACAGCTGGAGAGTATCAGCTGAACAGACAAGACTGGAGAGGGACGAAGGAGTCAGCCAAAGAGCAGTATTTTCTCGAGATAATTCTGACCTAGCAGGATGTGCTTTTTAATTTATTAGTTATAGCTCAGAAAGGGAAGAGTGTGATTTTAGAAACCAAACCTCTAGTGTAAGTCAAAGAGTTACTAATGGGAAGACTCCTTGAAAAAGCAAGTTTTTGCTGTCTTGATTTTGATTTTCCTGTAGCATGTAAACTCAAACTCAGGAGACAAGTGATTTTCAGTCTCCCATATCTCTACATCCTTTGACTTTTGTTTTGCTCTTACACTAAAGTGTCAGCAAGGAGGGAGGTAGCCCCAACCGGCTTCATGTTACAGGGACCTTTCATGGCATTCATGCTTTTAGCCTCTGAAGGTATCGCCAATGTTTAGCATTTCTATATAATGATACTACTGTGAAGTAAAGTCTTTCCATAGGAGGAGCTATCACTTCAGTGTAATAATCCATTAGCCTGGTGAGACTTGAATTCCAACTGGCAGGTTCTTCTAACCTCCAAAGTGCACATGCAGGCCGCTTTCCTTACACAGCAGACTGAGCAAAAAACACCAGTAACTTTTGCAAAGAACAAATACACATACTGTTTCCCATCACGATGGCAAATGTCAAACGGCTGTTTTTGCTTTTTCCAAAAGTGCTTGGGGTAGAGGGGGAGCATTCTAGGGAAGATTTGCACTTACTTATTTTGCATGCATGATAAAAGTTAAATCTAACCAAATACCTGCAACACGTACACTTATGCTGCAAATATTCCACTCCTAGAGTCAACAGCAGTAGATTTCCCAGTTTTCAGACCTGGAACTATCTCCTCTAACATAGTTCTGACATAATTCTCTGAGCTTTTTTTCTTCTCATTATAACCCTTTTTTGCTACTGTTCTTCATGAAAAAAGAGCATTTTTCACTCAGGTTAGAGGGCAAATAATTGTTTACAATTTTTATATAGACATGAATCATCAGTCTAACCACCAAGGACTTGAGACATGGAAAAGTCAAAACTACAGAAGACGTCAAATCTAAGTAAAAATAAAGGAAAAAAGCTCAAAATGCCATCTTAAATAATGTGGCAATAGAGTGAGTTGTTTCATTTGTCATGGCATTAGCGGTGGAACTTCAAATACACAGCATGTGGTGGCTAGAAAAGTCTTTAAAGATCAGTCTCTGCAACCCTCATTGTACAGGTGAGGAGAGCAAGGCAAGGCAAATAATTGAAGAAAATCCGAAAATACAGTGGTACATGACATAGACAATGCAAAAGAGCAGTTAAGAAATCAGATATTACTGGTACTGGAATGCTCTGTATGGGATGTTGCCAAATACCTTTCAGCTTTTTTCTTTTTCTTTTTCTTTTCTTTTTTTTTCTTTTTTTAAACAGTCTTACTCTGTCGCCCAGGCTGGAGTACAGTGGCATGATCTCGGCTCACTGCAACCTTCACCTCCTGGGTTCAGGCGATTCTCCTGCCTCAGCCTCCCGAGTAGCTGAGATTACAGGTGCCGGTCACCACGCCCGGCTAATTTTTGTATTTTAGTAGAGATGGGGTTTCACCATGTTGGTCAGGCTGGTCTCGAACTCCTGACCTTAGGTGATCTGCCTGCCTCGGCCTCCCAAAGTGCTGGGATTACAGGCGTGAGCCACCTGTAATCCACAGGCTAAATCCACCTGTTAGCCACACCCAGCCTAACCCTTTTTTTTTTTTTTTCCTGAGCAGAGATAAAAATTAGGCTCTGTTCTCTAAACACACAACTATTAGGCAACATAGAGACAGAGATAGAGCTCAAGGGTTTGTTGCATGATTGGACCAAGCTGACCTGTTATCAAAACTGGCCTCTATATATCCAACATACTGACAATCCCCGCATAGTTAACTGATAGTTCTAGTACTGCTGTTATTTTGATAAGATGCATGGGAAAATGAAGTCTTGGCTCTCATAAGACGATTATCAGTAGCAAAGTCTGGCCAATGGGCTTGGAGGTTCCATGCTTTCCAGAGGTACACTTAATAATCTGCCTCTCAGGGTGAGGAGAGTTCAGCAAATATTAGGGAGTTACTGCCCTTTCCACTTTAGACAAACACCAGCAGTTCCCCTTTAGTTCAACGGTATTTGCACAGGCCTTATGAAAGCTGTTAAGATTCAGAACCATTGTCAGAGGACTTGGCAGAATGTAACCTAATCTTCTCTGACTGAGAGACAGAAAACTGGCCCAGAAGTGGGGCTATAACCTTCAGTCACCTGCTGGCATTGCTGCGATCTGATGTCTAAGAAATGAGGATCCAGTGTGTCTTTGATGCCCATCAAAGCTTTGAAGTTGTGTCAAGACCAGGGGACAAAGGCAGCACTGTTTATGCAAATCTGGAAACAAAAGAAGCTAAACTCCAAA
This sequence comes from Mandrillus leucophaeus, assembly GCF_000951045.1. Taxonomy (NCBI): domain Eukaryota; kingdom Metazoa; phylum Chordata; class Mammalia; order Primates; family Cercopithecidae; genus Mandrillus; species Mandrillus leucophaeus. The sequence continues at coordinate 1,722,791 of NW_012105187.1, forward strand.
GCCATTAGAAGTAACATCAGAAATTCAATACCCAGAGATGATTAGAGCCCCTACACCAGTATGAAATAGGAAACCTAAAAGCAAAGCTGGGCAACACACCAAAACACATACTGTAGGAAGGAATCCTGAGCTGGCCAGAGCCTGGCTAGACGTGCTCAGAAGAAGCCTTGATATATGCAGCTCCCTTAGCGAAGAGGCAGCCATCTTCTTCGCTGCTAAAGAAGGACCTCCTGGGCTGCTGCTGCTTCTCTACCTGGTGCACACAGCTCCTTCATAAGAAGGTCCAATATATGCCCTTGCAAGGCTAGCTCTCATGTTGCCACATTCCTTGGGAGTTCAGTCATCATCAAGCACATGCCTTCCCAAGGAGACAACACTCTTAGCAAACACCTTTGGCACAGTATTCAATAGGATAAAATACCACGAGCTTCCTAGAAAAAGAGTTTTTAAGACCACCCCACAGAGATCTAAAGTTGGGCTGAGGGTCCAGGAAGCATCGAGTATGCAGTTATGTGAACGTTCTTCAGATATGGTTACCTCCATGAAGAGGAAAGTGTTAGGTTAGGAAAGGACTCAGAGAACATCTCATCCAGAGATTTTCAAGCAAGACTGCATATTACCACCCTCTGGGAAGTTTTCAAAATATGTCAACTGACCTGGATCATCAAATGATTCCAATAGGCGGCTGCATTTGAAAATCACAATTTTAGCACATTTACCTTATGTTACAGGACAGGAAACTGAGGCCCGGAGATAGTAAGTGACTTGTTCAAAGCAGCCCAGCATGAGCAATGCTTCCAAGACCTTTCACAGGACAACACAGATAGCATATTTTCACACTAGGGAAAAAGGAAAGAGGATGCTTTTGGCTAGAGGCAACTGTCCTGGGGACCCCACTGCCACCAGCCTCACTTCATCCCTAGGTGATTGTTGTTTTCTTGATGGGATGTGCTAAGCTGTGGTATGCAATTCACATTTTTGAGAAGGAAAAAAGATACAAAAATAAAGTGGATGCATACACTTAAGAACCTTTATTGTAGAATTTTTGCCCTGCCACCAAAACAACACAAGAAAATAGGATACGGAACAGTATAAGATTTAACAACTAAGTTGCAATATTTCCCACAGGAGGCTGCTGTACATGCAGTTATAATAATGCTGCCATATCAACTCCTTAAAAAATATTTGTTATGCAGCAGCTGCAAACTCAGAACAATCCTCTGTGTAGCAGAACAGAACTGTGTGAATTTCTAAAACGCCATATTTTGAGTTCATAGCTAGTGAAGACACCAGGCTTAGGGACTCTGTAATATCATGTAATTAAGGCTGAACTGCCAGCTACTAAAAACAGGCTAATTTAGTAGACTGTTTACATTTGTCACAAATGAGGGGAGGAGTTTTTAATGGCATGCCAACGGGAAAAATCAAAGAAAATTAAATATGAGAAACAAAGAAACCAAGATTAGGGAACATGGCGACTGAAGTGGCTCAAATGAATTCTATTTAGTTTAAGGAAATGCACTGGTCTGATTTCCCTGTACTCTATTAAAAGATGTTCATTAATAGGCATTTTTTCTTCTGCAATACTAAAGGCTTAATGAACTCATTGTGTAAGATACACTGAGGAAACAGTGTGACAGAGTGCCGTTTTATACTGAGTCCCAGTGCAAGGAGCTTCACACAGTGGGCAAAACATCTGGGGCACCGTCTTTTAAAAAATCCTTCTAAAAAATTGCTACTATTAGGGATAGAACATATGTGCTTGACTTAATAATAATAATAATAACACAAATGATGCACGCCTGGCTGGGTTTCTCCTGTATAATCCTGTACATTACGACTTCTCTGAATAAGAACACCCCTTGGTCTTTTTGATGGTTTAAGCATCTGGAATCTGGAGTTTAGAATATTCCAGAGTATGCCAACTTTCCAAACTCTGAAAACCCCATGATCTGTACTTTAAGTGCATACATAGCCGTCTAGGAGCTCATCTTCTGCAGTTCCCAAACCAAGAAGAAGTGCATCCAAGTCACTTGTGTACATGCTTAACACACCAATTCCTAGGCCCCCGCTGTGGACCATCTGATGAATGTGACCGAAGTGGGCCCCAGAAATCCGTGTATCTAACAAATGCTCCAGGCCTTGTGATGCAACTGGCCTCTGAACCTGTATTTGGGAAACACTATTGAATCCAGCAGCTTTATACTAAAGTGTTGGCAGAACAATGGTAAGGACCATGTCCATTCATGGCCAATGAACTAGACCAATGGGGACAAGTCACTTTTAGGCCACCTCAATTACTAATTTCAGTGTGATCACCTGGATTTATCCATACAGACAATCAATGATGGTGGAATAAATAAAAGAAAGTACCTAACACTTTTAAAATCCATTGTTTTAGAAATCCATAGTTTGTCTTGCTAAATAAAAAGCCTACAATGGAAACCAATGTACCCAGTAAATCTTATTAAAATCTAACAAGATTGAGGAAAGACAGAGAAGAGGCTTGTACTTTTCTAAAATATTTTTGTATGCTGGCTGTTTCAAGCCTTACATGCCAATTCCACAAAACCCATTTGCAACACAAGACATGGTCTGACTGTCGGAATGCTCTACTGCCCAACCTGTTTCTAGCACAGGGAAAGCAGTGGCGTGGGAGCTACATACAAGCTTACTGTTCAATGGTGCAGTGATGACATGAAAAATCCTGATTCCGCTTGGCAGCAACTTTCCACTATCTTGGCGGGTGTAAACCATAATCACTGTGGTGTGTGGAGCTGAGACAGGATTATGGGGCTGGCTGGCAACCAAGAAACTAAAAAGCAGTCTATTAGTCCAGCAAGGGACTCTGTGTCGGGAATGCCATGGCCCCAAATGTCTACAACCACATTTTTCACAACTATCCCAAGAATTTAAGTTCCACTGTTAGTCTCTAGAAAATTCTACCTTTCCCAAGACTCTAAAAAGCAGCAATTTCTCACTTAATATGGCTTTCAGGGAGAACACCAATCAATGTACCTCCATAGACCCTCCTGTCTTAGAGTTATATCTCTCTCTCTCTTGTGAGAATAAGATACTTGCCTTCACCACTGCCCGCCTCATCTCCAAAACATATACAATCACTCTCAGAAAGAAAAGGGGCTGGAAAGAAGGAGTCCTACTTCCCTCTTGGCAGCAATTGTATGCACTTTGGGCTTGGCAGTCCAAATGCAGAAAGCTCTATGTAAGGAACCTCCTCTCTGCAGCCTGATGTATCCCTCAATAGGCCTTGAAGTGATTCAACCTGGAGGTAATGAACTATTCCAATAAAGCCAATGTGTGAATGAAATCAGGTACTTATGAAAATGCTTCAGCTCAGCAGCTCGTCCCAGGATTCATCTTCTACCATACTCTTGGGGGCATACAGCCCAAGATCACTATTCCAAGATCATTATTTATGTTATTATTTGTGTTTCTGAAAGACATATCTTCTAAGATGTCTTCAAACACTAATCAGAAAACACTGGAGGGAAGGAGATTATTTTGCATTATGTTTGCAGAGGAACAAAATCTTATCAGTTAAACCAACAAGTCAGGGGACAGGCCTTAGCTTGCTGAATTTGACACACAACTAAAATAATAATTGTTGCTTCAATTAAGTGAAACACGTTTTACAAAGTCAGCCCTGGCAGGATATCATGGAGCTATTATTCAAAGACTAACTCTGAAAGGATTTCTGTATGGTGCTCCTAAAGAGGAAAAGAAATGCCCTGCAGCCAAATCTGAGGTTTAATTCATGCAAGAGGCTTGGCTAATGCCACCGAACACAAATGCTGCATTTTCATGGATCTGAACTACAGAAAGTTTCAGCAAATGAATTATAGCCACTCTATTTATATTCTGACTGACTTTTCAATTATTACCTATAATGAGCTTCTTTTCTATTTTTATGAACATTAATGCACAGCTTTCCTACCAGAGGAGTAGAGAGCTAAGGGAGAAGTAATACAATCTTGATCCTTTTACCACTAGGTCACTTGCTGGCAGCTTGCCAAGCCTGCTGGTTCCCCAAAGCAGTTACTGCTTGGGTCCTGGGGTTCCTTCAGCAGCCTGGGGTGGGAGCAAAGGTCACCACCCAAATGCCAACAGGGGTCAGGCAAGTCAAGTCAAAGAAAGACAGCGAGGACTAACTGCAAGTGCACACAGTGTGTGTCTGATGGGGACTGGGCTGCCTGGACAAAATCCAGGGGACAGCAGCTACTCAGCTCCAACAATAGTTGCTATGTATGAATCCAGGCCTGGCAAGGTCAGGTGCTGGTTACATGGCATGTTTTGTGTGTGAAAAGTTATCAAGTTACACATTTATGATAAATGAACTTTTGGATGAATATTATTCCTCATCGAAAAGTTTTTTTTATTAGGGCCAGACCTTCTAGAGGCCAGAGAGACAAGGACAAGAGAGCAGGATGGGTGTTATCAGAGAGGCCTTCAGAGTACCTGCCTGGAACAGGTGTTATATGAAGCTGGCTTTTACTGTGCCACCCAGGTCATGGCTGTAGGTAGGCTGGCAGTGTTTAAAGAACATAGGATAGAGAGAGAGATTTTAACATATCACACTTATCCAGAATTGGATATGTAAAACACTCACATTTGGGATAAAATGAAAAGGATATATGTACATGTATAGAAGGTTTCTTGAAAAATACACAAGAAAGTGTTAACATTGGTTACTGGCAGGTGGTACAGAGTAGACGGGAGATTTAATTTTTGTTATATTCCCAACCATACTTTTTAAAAAAATTTATTATGCAAGTATATTACTTTTCCATTTTAAAAAGCCAGAAGAGCAAATTCTTAAAATAACTGAATTACTATTAAAAACCCACAAAGACCCTAAGGGCTTCAGATTTTAAAAAATTAACAATTTTTGATAGGCTGACAACATATCAATTAAATGCAATTAAATGAACAAGTCAGTCTTTTGAAATAAAAATGTCGAAACATACAATACATACGTTTTGTAATTCCTGATGAATAATAGCCATAATTTAAACACATACAGTAAAAGTTCTTCATGATATGGCAACTGGGGAATAGGTGTAGTGGCCATACCATAGGCTAATGATTTTCTTTCAGACTTTACGGTATGTTGTTATGCTATGTCAAGAAATGTGCAGAAACAAGCCTTATTATTGTCCTACTATAGTCCTATATAAGCCTTATAATGGTCCTACTATACTGTGCCACAGACTTGGAGACGGTGCCACACAGCAATATGACCCATGTGCACATTTAAGTGTTGGAAAAAGAACCAAGGGACGACCAGCAGCCTTCTCAGTTACAAGGCATTCATTGTTCATGCCTATGACCACCAAAGACAGACAAGCAAAAGGAACCTAAGAAGCACATGCTTATGTATTTGGAGTCACAAAGAAACTCCCTGGCATAATCACTTGGATAAAGGAGCTAAAACAAATCTGGGAAAACCAAACTCTGCTTAAAATACTCCCCATGCTCCTTTAAACCAAGAAGAATATTCATGATAAAATAATCAGCATTAAAACAGCTACACAGGATTAAAAATCTAGAAATCAGTTATCTCATTCCATAATCACCATGGAAATCTCTTCACTGCCCTGTGCTTTAGATCCCTCGTCATGGAACTCAATGTAATAAAACCAGGGCAATTTAGGTATCCTTTCTAATTCTGCAGTTAAGTTGTCATAATTGGAACAACAGGATTGGTGACATTTATTAGTCGCTTCAGTTTTTACCAAAAGGAACTATTCTGAGGTCCAATCATGTTTTGAAATTGGAGGTTGCAGGGAGGATTGATAATTTCTTCAATCATTTGGAATTAAGCTGAATTCAGGGGACAACCAAATCTAAGACTACTGATTAAAAAGGCTGAAAAATGGAACCTCTATTTTACCATTGCAAACTGAAAATGTAGCCAATACATATATGATCAGTGCCGCCTTAATCATTTGCCACTAATAATACTTGAGAAATTTCTTTCTACTGTTATGTAGCTATGATCACAGCAAGTGACCTGTCTATTTATGTATAACTCACATTTTAGTCGTAATTTGTCCCTACGAAATATACCAAAACAGATTAGAGTTCACTAAAAAGTGCCTGAACTAAGTGATGAAATTATCAAGACAGCGGAAGAGAACCACTGAGACCCTTGCATCATTCAAGTGGAAACGACAATTCTTATTTGAAAGAAACACTAGCGTTCTTATCTTCCCAAGTTGGGTCAACTGACAGAAGCAAAAACTAGAACGAATTGGTCTTTTCATGATCTTAAGCAGACCATCTATACTCGGTCTGCAACATTAGCTGCCTGGGTCACATCCTGGCTCCACCATGCATTAGCCTAGTGACCTCAGGCAAGTTATTTATATTCTCTGTGCCTCAGTTTCCTTCTGTGTAAAATAATAGAGTAGAATGTAATGGCATCTCCCATCTAGGGTTGTTCTCTGGAGTAAATCAGTTTTGATACCAAAATGTTTAGAACAGTGCCTCCATGAATGTATCCTTCCTTCCTTCCCTTCTTCCTTCCTTCCTTCCTTCCTTCCTTCCTTCCTTCCTTCCTTCCTTCCTTCCTTCCTTCCTTCTTCTTTTTCCCTTCCCTTCCCTTTTTTCTTTTCTTTTCTTTTTTTTTGAGACAGGGTCTTGCTGTGTTGCCCAGGATGGAGTATAGCGGCTCAATCTTGGCTTGCTGCAACCTCCACCTCCTGGGTTCAAGCAATCCACCCACCTCAGTCTTCCAAGTAGCTGGGACTACAGGTGCATGCCATCGTGCCTGGATAATTTTTGCATTTCTTGCAGAGATGGCGTTTCACCATGTTGCCCAGGATGGTCTTGAACTCCTTGGCTTAAGAAATCTGCCCACCTCGGCCTCCCAAAGTGCTAGAATTACAGGCATGAGCCACTGCATCCAGGTAAATGTTAGTTTTCTATACTAATATTTTGTTGTTGTTGTTGGAAAGAAGAGACTAAACGAATTTCCATTTGAAGATTTTTTAAAATCTTGATTTTGACAGGTAAAGGTTAAGGAGATAGGAGAAAAAGGAAAAGATTGAAAAGAAATAGCAACTATCATTGACTTAGTAGCATTTATGTAAAAGACATTGTGCATACCTTGTATCATTTACTTGTAACAATAACTCTTTGCGACAGGTGTTACTATCAGTTATTTGAAGACAAGGCAATCATGTCTTAGAAGTTTACTGATGTGCCCACAAACACACAGATTTGCGCTCTAGTCTATCTGACCCTAAGCTTGTATATTTCTTCCTCCAACTCTGGTTGATGCCCTCCACGCTAAACTACCAGATTGGGAAAATGAGGAAAGGAAGAAAAAGGTGAGGAAAATAGATGAACAGAGAGAAGGGAACTAAGGCATCATCTGCTTTTTCAGTCATAAACCAAGACTTCTATCTGTAGGGATAACAAACAATATTTAATGTCAAGATTGTAATGATAAAATATGACGCCATTCTTACCACTGGTGCTGAAAAATGTCACTGATAATAGTTTGGAACATTTTATAAACACAAAGTATATTAGCATTTCTAGTTAAACAGTTATGAAAATGCTACTGATTAGACATTAAAATGTGGAGATAAATTCAAGATAATGCCCAAACAATGCAGAAATAAAGTAGTATGCAAAATGTTAGGGTCATCCCCCAGCTCATCACAGTTTATGTTTATGTCAACAGAAGCTCATCTCTTTATTTAAAAATCCATAAAGTGGTTCCCAATTTAGTATGTTACTTTTCAAAACTCTACCAAACAAAATGCCCAGATCTTTCTATAATTACATAGCAGTTACTGCCTTGTGCCTGCACAGGCTCTGTGAATCCCAACTGTCTTCCCACAAGCAACAGCAGGCTCTCCAAAAGAAAAACTTAATGTTTCATTTGGGGCAAATGTTTGTCCCTGTGCCATGCTTCAGTTTTCGCTCTCATGGTACTTGGCTCCACTCTCCCTAATCAAAGGTTTAAGGGAGATGAGGTCAGCCTTCCCTCTGTTGCTAAGGCCACTTGCTCACGGCTCCACTGAATTAAGGATAACCCACTGAAGTACACTGCCACTTGTCGCAATGCCTCACAGTTCCCTTCACCTCAGCATATTGCCAATTCCCTAAAACTTAGTGCAGGTTTTAGGACACATGAGATAGATATCTTCCTTAGGTTCTTATCACAGGATTGTGATATTTGAAGGAAAACAATTAGTTTGGTGGACTTTGAGATCAGACAGGTAAATGTAAATAGCTTTCCTTTTTGCTTGTACAAAGTATCTATAAAATACAAATTTTCCTTTGTTCAGACTAATCTGAATAAACTTGATGCTAACTGAGATAACTGCAGACATTCTTTAACAGCAGGATCTTCCAGGTCGATTTGATGATACTCATTTTACCTGTATGTGCAGTGCAGATCTGGTCCAGAACTTAAAGTGAGAAAAATGATCACATAACAGGGGAGTCTGAATGTGATCAATAAGCCAGGTCTCTCACTGACCCACCTAGGACAGAAATCAGATGCTCCTCTAGCCCGTGGGTGGATGAATGAGAAGAGTGAGTCTGCACAGAGTGAGTTATTGAGATCAGATTCAGAGGAAGCTGAACTCCGTGTGGCTCTGTATTCACTGCAGTTCTATTTTATAAAGTTCTGGGTAGCTCACAGCCATTTTTGACATCAGCATGTGCTGACTTTGCAGAATGGATACTAATCAGTTTGGTACCTTGGAATGTTGCATAGAGCTTGGGAATGAGAAACTAGAGGCAAGCAATTGGCAGAAGAACCTCAAAGTTGTAACATCCTAAACTGAGGTACCACCTCCCATCAGAGTGTTATATCCCATAAACTTCCCAGCCAAATGTTCCCGTAGGGCCAGACCAGAAGTCAGCATTTCCAGAGAGATTCTATGGTACAATACAATCCATCTGTAGACTTGCAGTCATTAGACCTGCCACCCACTTCAACTCCCTGAAAGAAAACTCTGGTTGATGCCCTATCATCTTTTCTGTTTGTTTGTTTTTTGCCTTGCTGATCCCTTTTTCTAGAGCCATCCTTCTTTCCCAGGTTTCAGTTGATTTTTACTCTTCCTTCAAAACTTAGTTCAAACTAAGTGTCAACTCATCAGGGAGCCATCCATATCCATACAACTGCCCCAATCTGATTTATAAATCATTTGGTTCTTCCCCAAACCCTTTAAAAGCCATTCAGATCACCTTACACTGCCCAGTAAAATGAATCATATTTATCTGTAAAAACCACACATATCTAAATACATTTTTTTTCAGCCCTGACCTGGCTGGTTCTTACTTAAAAAATGCATTAGAAGAATGTGCTTATACAGTCTCTCTGTACCTCAGTTCTCTCACCTGTAAAGTGGTATAACAACAGTGCATATCTGATAGGGTCATTTGGAAGCTTAAACTAGAAAATGAATGTAAAGTTCTTAGAAGAACCATGAGCTCTTATTATGACGTGTGGAATTTATAAATAAATGTAATTTTGAGTAAGTCAATTACTTTAAACGCATTTCTTCTTCTGGGAAATAGAGATAATTTTATTTCTTCACAGAATGATAGTAAGAATCAAATGAGATAACAGTACATGAAAGTTATTTCCAAAGGTTCTTTACAGCTCCTTTGTGAGCTGAAAAGGACTATTTCGAAACTGGGATTTGTATTATTGTTACCTAAAGAATTATACAATGTTTTAAAGACAGAACCAAGATTGTTCAAAGAAGAGTCTTCAATGACTGATGTAAGCATGGCCTTGTACTTCTTGCTTAACCTAACAGTGCTGGACGTAAAGGAAAACAGATTTCAAAGGTCTATGCAGAACTGGAATTCTCTCATCTAAATAAGACACCCGTGTCCATACTATCTGGAACTTACAGGGAACTTAGGATGTACATTGATGCTGGTTGATCCTAATTATATTGCAGAATCTATGGAATTCAAGAGTCATAAAGAATTTTTGAAATCATTTATTCCAACTTCCTTGTTTTATTGATGAGGAAACTGATGCCTATGGATTCCAAGCAACCAGCCCCAAATCACATATCAGACTAGTGATAAACAAGTCAAGTTTCCTAATTTCTGGATTACAGGTTGATTTAAATTTTGTTTATATCATGTTCCCTGCCTTCTTAGAGTGCCCTTTAGGGATATGCTTGGGTTCAAATTCCAGTTTCACCATGTACTAATTCTGTGACTTTAAGTGACTTACTGAACTGATGCAAGTCTGTCTCTTCCTTGCAAAATAAACATTATAGTATCCTCTTAAAAGTTTACTGTATGATAAAAAGAGGTAATGTCTCTAAATCGGGTAGCAAAACATGTGCCTGACACCTGCTTCACCACTCACCAACTTCTTATGGTAAATACTGTAACGTTTTAAAAAACTAAATCGTGCATAAAGATCAAAACCATATTTTTTTTTTTTTTTTTTTTTGAGACGAAGTCTCGCTCTGTCGCCCAGGCATGGAGTGCAGTGGCTGGATCTCAGCTCACTGCAAGCTCCGCCTCCCGGGTTTACGCCATTCTGCTGCCTCAGCCTCCCGAGTAGCTGAGACTACAGGCGCCCGCCACCTCGCCCGGCTAGCTTTTTGTATTTTTTAGTAGAGACGGGGTTTCACCCTGTTAGCCAGGATGGTCTCGATCTCCTGACCTCGTGATCCGCCCGTCTCGGCCTCCCAAAGTGCTGGGATTACAGGCTTGAGCCACCGCGCCCGGCCCAAAACCATATTTTAAAATATCTCTTTAAAAAAAAAACAACTAAGGTAACTGATATGTGTGAATTTATTTTGGTACTGAAGTGGTTAAAAAAAAATATTCCTTCTCTTTTAAAAGCCTGGCTGTCCCAGTGCTCTCTTTCCACGTAATATGCCCTTCTCCGCGAGGCAGTCACGTATGGCAGGGTGTATAGTAAAGCAGTGTACAGCACAGTGCTGCACTATATCACATGTTTGCTTTTGCACCTTTGCACCTCTCCCACCAGGTACTCTGAGGCTGCCAATTCTAGCTGCTGTTTTTAGTCCTCTTCCTCTCTTTGCCCAACCGCTGCTTTAAGGATTTGTCTCGACTGAGAACAGCTCCCTTTATCAACACAAGACAGAGTCACCTGGGCTCTGTCTTCCTCAGGGGGCCAGAGTCTTCTTGTCTGAGTACCTGACAGCCCATCTCCCCTGGCCAGCGTCCACCTCCTCGTCTTCCACAAGCTCCTCAGCGGCTCGCCTCGCCACCAACTAACTCCTCGCCCTTTGATCCTCGCGTTTATAAAAGGTGCGAGACGACCAAGTTCTACAAGGTGGGGCGGGCAGCCACCCGCACTGATCCCCTGGCCCTCCCCGCAGCAGACACAGAGACCAAGTCCAAGCTTCCTTCCTCCGGGGACAAAACTTGGCTGTTTATCTTTCCCAGGGCGTCTTCGTCGCTCCCCAGGACATGGAACCCCGACGTACTGGCAGGGACAGCGCGGAGCGCTCTCAGGAGACCAGGCCCAGGTGGTGCCATGGTTGGGCACTCTCCGCGGGCCCCGCCCAATCTCCACCCCTAGGTCCAGGTCCCCCTGGGAGAGCTAGAAGCACATTTCCAGCCTGGAGCAGAAGCCTGGCACCAGGAAGTCAGAGCAGCGCACTCCGGCGCCCCAGCCACTATGGAACCCCTGGCCAACCGCAGTTACGTTCCATCTGTCGCGTCTACAGGGGAATACGGCGACAGGCACCGTATCCCTCCTGTCAGGGCTAGCAGTATGAGGTGGGGAAAGAGGAAACCTCAAGATCTGAAAGGGAGGGAACTGAAAGCCTCTTTGAGGGGTGTCCCCCATTCCCCTTGTGGGACAAAGCCGCCCAATTCGCAGGCTACCCTCCAGAGCTCCAGCGGGTGGGTTCTCCCCATCAGCAGCCCCTGCGCACACTGACCCGCGCGTCCCTCCTCAGCCCGACTGTCCGATTCGCCTGCCAGCGGCGCGGGCAGCGAGGGGGTGTGTGCGCCAGATTTCCCGCGTGACTCCCC
>NW_012105187.1:1736528-1766315 GCF_000951045.1 Mandrillus leucophaeus
GGCTCAAGCAATCCTCCCACCTCAGCCTCCCGAGTAGCTGGGACCACAGGTGTCCATCACCACGCTCAGCTAATTTGTGTGTGTGTGTGTGTGTGTGTGTGTATATATATATATATATATTTTTTTTTTTTTTTTTTTTTTTTTGGTAGAGACGGGTTTTCACCATTTTGTCCAGGCTGGTCTGGAACTCCTGGGCTCAAGTGATCTGCCCACCTTGGCCTCCCAAAGTGATGCAATTACAGGCATCAGCCACCATGCTTGACCGGAAATTTACTTTTGAAGATATATTGTGTAGCCTTTGATGGATAAGTACGCAGGATGTTTTGGTGCCAGTGAACATTAATGATCTCCAATCCCAACTCACCCTCAGGTCTGCCCCATAGTCTTTTTATTAGTTGTTATCAATCCTTCTCAGCAACTATTAGACGTCTTCCCCACTGTCTTTTGAAGCATATCACCACCTAGAAAGAGAGGCCTCCCTTTCGAGCCCGTGATTTTTCTCTATTATTCCACTCTCTACTGAATCTTCAATTGATCTCTGTCAACTCCTTTCTCTGAAGCTAAATACTTGGTCAATCCTCTCTTATCTGCAAAAAAAAAAAAGAAAAAGAAAAAGGAAAAAAACTTTTAAAAAATCTTGTGTCTTCTTCTAGCAATCCCTTTGCTTGACCAAGCTCCTTGGAAGAGAGATCTATACTTGTATTCTCCACTTCTTCATCTCCCATCTTTCCCATCACAGTGCAGTAAGGCGTCAGCCCTCCCCACTGTTCTGCAATACCAACAGATGGCCTCAGCATTGGCGGATTCAGTAAACTCTTCGGTTCTCACCTTCCTGGACCTCGGTTGCATAATCTCCCATCCTAGATCTCCTCTGATACTACTTGTCTCTGAGCCAAGCCCCTTCACTGTGTGCCTCCCTACAGTGTGCTAGTCTTCCCACTCCATATGGTCTTCTGGGGTTATATCCTCAAAATCTATGTCTTCTGCTCTAATCTCTTCTCTCATCTTCATATTTTTATATCTAATGGCCTACAGACATTTCCTTCCCCTCCATCCATTTTCAGGAATTGTTCCCACTTTCAAAGGGCTCACAGTCTTATAGGGGAGGCTGACAGTTAAACATCTGTTAGAAGTACCATAACAGATATACCAGCAACAGTGAAGGGATAGAGGAAGGTGTGGTCATTTCCACAGGGGAGGTAGTGATGGGACTGTTAGAAAGGTTTCATGGAGACAATCTCCATGTTGTTCTGTCTTCCTTGTTTCCCTTTCTTGAACTATGTCCCACTCATCTTTCAATTCTAAAATCCTCACTTCTTAGCCAAACTTGGTTTGATAGTTATCATTTGTTCACTTCACTGCAAACAGAGGGAGTTTAAAGCTAGGCAACCACATTTCTGTCTTATTTGCCTTCTGTTACTGATATGGTCTGGCTGTGTCCCCACCCAAATTTTATATTGAATTATAGCTCCCATAATCCCCACGTGTTGTGGGAGGTAATTGAATCATGGGGGCAGGTTTTTCCCATGCTGGTCTCGTGATAGTGAATAAGTCTCACAAGATCTGATGGTTTTATAAAGGGCAGTTCCCCTGCACATGCTCCCTTGCCTGCAGCCATGTAAGATGTGTCTTTGCTCCTCCTTTGCCTTCCACCATGATTGTGAAGCCTCCCCAGCCATGTGGAACTGTGAGTCCACTAAACCTCTTTTTCTTTATAAATTACCCAATCTCAGATATGTCTTTATTCACAGCATGAGGACAGACAAATACAGTTACCTAAAGTCAACAGCTTATCTGAGTCTATTTTTTCAATGATGAAGCATCTAAACCTGTATGATCTCTAATGACATTATAATGAAATCGGCTCCACGGAGTTCTCTTGAAATAACTACAACCTGTTCTGTAGATGAAGTCAAGGGTTTCCCAACCACATAACTTACAAAGCACCTATTTAAAACTTTTAATTTAGAGTGCTCATTTAGTGACTGAGAATATTAAGGTCATAACAGGGTATGCAACAGTAGAAGATCATTGTAATTATGGCTGGGGGGCAGTGGAGGGGAAGCCTGGGAAAAGTTAAGTCCCCATCTTACTAACAGATTTGTTTCATAAGTTCTTCAGAAATCAGTAATGTGAATTTGAATGTTTCCCCCCCTCATAGGAGTGATAAGACAGTTAATTTGAAAAAAAAAAAAACTAATTTAAAAATAAAAGCCAATTATATTTTAAAATATTCATTGCTTATAATGCTCTTTCCATGGAAAATCAGCTGAATGGAAAGTCAGGGTTGTACACACACATCTTTTTGTCTCCACTGCCAGTAGACTGTTCCAACAGATTCTACATAAAGTTAGAAGTAAGCACTTTCTCTCATATCCCCTTGCCATACTGTTCCAGCACAAGGGACTTCCTCCTGGGACAACAAAACCTCTTGGACTGTCACCCTTAGTGCAATCTGGTGGGGACAGGGCCTATGAGGTGGCCAGAGGACTTCTTGCAGGAAAGCTTCTCAAGATGTCTATGGCTCCAGCAGCCAAGAAGAGGAGGAAATAAATGCCTCTGGGGCAGCTGTGATAGGCTTGAAAGAGCAACTGACACTTGGAGCTGAATTTTCATCTCACTTGTGTCACTTATTCTCTTTGTGACCTTGGAAACTTGACCTTTTTGATCATCAATTCCTTCTTATGTAAAAAAGTTTTAAATGCTTGCCTCATTTTTTCATTCAACAAACATTTATGAAATTGCTAAATGCCAATCATTTGAGTGTTGAATATTTGAATGCTTCTCCCCTGGAAAAAGAGGGAGAAAGTGGTCAGCCCCTCAGAAGTCCTGCTGGGCCATAGTTGGCAGAAAGAGTATCTTGGCTGAATTATCCAGGCTTCTTTCTTTTGTACTGAAATATCTTTCTTTCACTATCTGATTTGTTTTACTCACTTTTCTTATCCAGCCTAAAATCCTACAATGTAAAATTTACTTGAATTGACAATTCTGCCAATTTCAACATGAAAATCCTTGAGAGAGGAACATTTGATGATATCTTTTTAATTCAATCAGATTTTTAAATCTCAGCACCTAAACTGAAATGGACTATAAGAAGCTTTGATAAAGGGAACTGAATGGGATCCTAATTTGAAGCATAGGACTCTTCGGTGACAAAGCAAATTTTATGGATTTCTGATACGTAGGCCTGAGGACTCTGGGTCCTAAGAAGGGAATGAATATTAAGGGAGAAAAAGAGCACTGACTGAAGTGGGAAAGGCTGAAATTAAACTATCTCAGTGTCAAAGTTTTGTCTATGCTCTGGCTGCATCCAAGAGATATATAATAGTTACTACAGAAGAATGTTTTCCAATTCAAAACAAGTTTATACAAATTTAAACTACACTTCTATGTCTCATTTAAGAATAGATGCATCCCTTAAATTATATTAACCCATTCCTTCAAACATTTGCTCAATGCCTACTCTGTGCCAAGATATAGTTGCTGGAAATGCATGAATAACTAAGATGTGTCATATAAATGCACAAATACTATAAGTCATTTTATGTCTTATGATGGAAAATGAGCATAAGTAAGGAAGTAGAGAGGTGGAGATAGTTAGGAAATGTTTCATTAAAGAGATGTCTTTGAATTGAGCATTGAAAAATAAGTAGCATGCATGGATAGGAAGAATTAATATTTTTAAAATGGCCATATACCCAAAGCAATTTATAGATCCAATGCTATTCCTAAACTACCATCAAGATTCTTCACAGAACTAGAAAAAAACTATTTTAAAATTCATATGGAACAAAAAAGAGCCTAAATAGGCAAGACAATCCTAAGCAAAAAGAATAAAGCTGGAAGCATCATGCTACCCAACTTCAAACTATCCTACAGGGCTAGAGTAACCGAAACAGCATGGCATTAGTACAAAAACAGACACATAGATCAATGGAACAGAACAGAGAACCCAGAAATAAGATTGCACACCTACAACTATCTGATCTTTGACAAATCTGACAAGAACAAGCAATAGGGAAAGGATTCTCTATTCAATAAATGGTGCTGGTATAACCAGCTAGCCATATGCAGAAGCTTGAAACTGAACCCCTTCCTTACACCATATACAAAAATTAACTCAAGATGGCTTATAAATGTAAATGTAAAACCCAAAGCTCTAAAAACCCTAGAAGACAGCCTTGGCAATACCATTCAGGACATGAGCACTGGCAAAGATTTCATGAAGAAGATGTGAAAAACAATTGCAACAAAAGCAAAAATTGACAAATGGGATCTAATTAACTGAGCTACTGCATAGCAAAAGAAACTACCAATAGAGTAATCAGACAACTTACAGAATGGGAGAAAATTTTTGCCAACTATGCATTTGACAAGGGTCTAACATCCAGAGTCTAAGGGAACTTAGGCAAATTTACAAGAGGAAAAAACCAAACAACTCCACTAAAAAGTGGGTAAAGGACATGAACAGACACTTTTCAAAAGAAGGTATAGATGTGGACAACAATCATATGAAGGAAAGCTCAACATCACTGATTATTAGAGAAGTTCAAGTAAAAACCACAGCCAAGAAGAGGAGGAAATAAATGCCTCTGGGGCAGCTGTGATAGGCTGACAATTATAGGATAACCACAATGAGATACCATCTCACACCATCAGAATGGCTATTAAAAAGTCAAGAAATAACATGCTGGAAAGGTTGTAGAGAAAAAAAGAACGCTTATACACTGTTGGTGGGAGTGTAAATTAGTTGAACCATTGTGGTAGACAGTGTGGCAATTCCTCCAAGTCCTAAAGACAGAAATAACATTCAATCAGGCAATCCTATTACTGGTTATATACCCAAAGGAATATAAATCATTCTATCATAAAGACACATGCATGTGTATGTTCCTTGCAGCACTACTCACAATAATGAAGACATGGAATCAACTTAAATGCCCATCAATAATAGACTGGGTAAAGGAAATGTGGTGCATATATATCATAGAATACTATGCAGCCATAAAAAAGAATGAGATAATGTCTTTTACAGGGACATGGATGGAGCTGGAGGCCATTAGCAAACTAATGCAGGAACAGAGAGTCAAATACCACATGTTCTCACTTATAAGTGGGAGCTAAACGATGAGAACACATGGATACATAGAGGGGAACGACACACACTGGGGCCTATTGGAGGATGGAAGGTGGGAGGAGTGTGAGGATCAGGAAAAATAAGTAATGGATACTAGGTTAAATACCTGGATGATGAAATAATCTGTATCAAAACCCCCCATGAAACAAGTTTACCTGTGTAACAAACCTGCGCATGTACTGCTGAACTTAAAATAAAAGTTGAAAAAAGATAATCTGATTCATAATATAAGAATAGAAAAATGAGTAGCATGGACTAAGCAAAGGAACACAGAAGGGGAAACAGATGGGAATTCCAGGTAGGTGGAACTGCAGGAGCAAGGAATGAAACAGCATGACACACTTGAGAGATACAATGAACAGAGCAAGGCTGGGAGATAGGATGGGAAGTAGCAAAATGAAAGCTAAAAAATTATATGATTTTATATAATTTTATATATAATCATTTCTTTAAAATGGGCAAAGGACTTTGAATAAACATTTCTCCAAAGAAGATATACAAATGGCCATAAGCACATGAAAAGTTTCTCAACATCACTAATCATTAGGAAATGCAATTCAAAACTATAAGATTTATCACTTCACACTCATTAGGATCACTATTAGAAAAACAGAAAATAACAAATGTTGGCAAGGGTGGAGAGAAATTGGAACGTTGTGCACTGTTGGTGGGAATGTAAAATGGTACAGCTGCTGTGGAAAATAGTATGACAGTTCTTCAAGAAATTAAAAATATAATTACCATATAATCTAACACTTCTACTTCTGGCTATATACCCAAACAAATTGAACAAATTGAAAGCAAGGTCTCAAAGAGATATTTGTGCACCCATGTTCATAGCGGCATTATTCACAATAGCTAAAATATGGAAGCAAACCAGGCGTCTACTGACTAGTGAATGGAAAAGCAAAATGTGGTATATACATACAGTGGAATAGTATTCAGCCTCAAGAAGGGAGGAAATTCTGACATGCTACAACATGTTAACTTTGAGGGCATTATGCTAAGTGAAATAAGCTAATCATTAAAGACAAATATTGATTCAACTTATATAAGGTACTTAGTCAAAATTACAGAGACAAAATAGAATGGTAGTTACCAAGCGGATGAGGTTGGGGAAATGGGGAGTTATTGTTTAATGGGTATAGGTTTCAGTTTTAAAGATAAAAGAGTCATGGAGATGGATATGGGTAATAGTTGCACAACATTATGAATATATTTAATACCACTTAAAATAGTAAATTTTATGTTATAGATATTTTACAACAATAAGAATGAGAAAAAATCAATCCATGCGATTTATTAACAAACTTGAAAAACCATATGATCATCTCAAGAAATGCAAAGAAAGCATTTACGAATCCAACATGCATTCCTCATAAAAATTCTCAGTATATAGGAATAGAAGGGAACTTCCTCAATGTAATAAACAGCATTGACAAAAAGCCTACAGCTAACATCATCCTTAATGGTGAAAGACTGAGTGTTCCTCCTGTGATCAGGAACAAGATAAGAATATCATATCTCATTGTGTCTGTTTAATGTTGTACTGGATATTTTAGATGGGGAGGAGAAGAAGGAAGGAAAGAAAGAAGGAAGGAAGGGAAATAAGGAAGAAAGGACAGAGTGAGGGAGAAGGAGACAGGAATAGAAGAAAGCAGGGAGGGACATTTAAAGCAAGGTAAATATGCCGTAAGAGATATCTTAACATGAATGTGGAGTGTTAGATCAGTCCTTCTAGGCCAAAGATTCAATGATTTATTAAAGTTTATTTTACTACAGAACTTTAAAAAATATTGAAAATGGGGTAAAAAAAGAAAAAAAAAACACTCATAATTCACTACTCCACCACAACCATTAACATTTTGGGGTAATTTTAATAGGGCATTTTTAATTTGCACATTTTCAATGTGGGTTTGTACTCAGTCCTCTTCAGTGAGACTCAATATCCATGTTGATAACAGATGTTGACTAAATATCTAGAGATAGAGATGGGATATTTTTTGGGCCATGGGTTGCTTTTGATGTCTTTTCATATTTACAAAGCCAGGCATTATTTAAGGTTGCATATACGCATCTGTTTATTTATAGAAATTGCCTAACTTACTATTCCTTTGTACTAGATATTAGAAAAATTTTAATAAAAATATTTAATAAACATGAAATATATTATAAACTAACAGATATGATCCATAAACTAATATATTAATTTAAATATTACTAATAAAATGAATATCCATATACTCAGCACCCACCTTGAGAAACAGAACATGACCATTAAGTCTGAAGCCCTGAGTCCCTTCTTGTCACAATGCTTTGTTCCATTCTCCAGAGATAGCACTAGACTGAATTTTGTGTTAATCAGTCTCTTCATTTTGTTTAGAACTTTGCCTCCTGTGATGGTTAATTTTATTAGTCAACTTCACTAGGCTAGGGTGCCCAGTTGCTTGATCAAACCAGTCTAGATATTGCTGTGAGATATTTTTCAAATGTGATTAACATTTAAATCAGTAGACTTGGAGTAAAGCAGATTACGCTTCATAATGTGGGTTGCCATCCAATCTGTTGAAGGCCTTCAAAGAATGGGATTCTCCATGAAGAAAGGAATTCTGACTCCGGATTGTCCTTGGACTCAAGACTGCAACATAAGATTTTTCCTGGGTCTCCGACCTGCCAGCCTGCCTTCCACAGATTTCAGGTTTTCAAACCTGCACAATCACATGAGCCAATTCCTTAAAATTAATATCTTTCTCTCTTTTTGTTTCTGTTCTCTGGAGAACTCTGGTACATCTCTTAAATGTGTGTTAGTTTTGCTGCATTTGAATTTTTCTTCAAATACCATACAATTCACCTATTTAAAGTATACATTGCAAAGGTTTTTAGTATATTCATAGTTATGCAACAGGATCACAATCAATTTTAGTACATTTTTATCACCACAAAAAGAAACCAATACTCATTAGTGATCAATCCTTATGTCACCCAGCTCACCCTACTCTCTCACTAATCTAATTTCTGTCTCTATAGATTTGCCTATTTTAGACATTACACATAAATGGAATTCTACAACATGTGATCCCTTGTGATTGGCTTCTTTCACTTACTATGTTTTCAAGGTCTATTGATGTAGCATGAGTACTTTATTCCTTTTTAATGCTGAATAATATTCCACTGTATGGACATACCACTTTATATATTCTATCAGTTGAGGGACATTTGGGTTGTTTCCACTTCTGAGCTATTATGAATAAAGCTGCTATATATGAATTTTTTACAAATCAAATATCGTATATACTCTTCTATAACGAACATTTTGACTATACATTAGGTTTTTATGAGATTCATTCAAGTTGTTGATTGGAAATCTATGTATGTTTTAAATAATTCCTTTTTAAATACTGTACTCAACCCACTCAATTTATTTCACAACCACTAACAGGTCCTGGCACTTCATTTAAAAATATTGCTCTAGAATATATACCTGGGACTAGAATTGTTGGATCATAGATTTGTGCATCTTTCCTTTGGTCTACTTTTCCGCCAACTCTTGGTTTTTGTTGCTAATCTGATAGGTGTATTATGGTATCTTCTTACCTTAATTTGCATTTTCTCACTCAATCATTGTGGCTGAACATCAAGTTATGTTTGCTGACTTTTTGTCTCTTTTCTTCTGTTTATTCTCATTTTTTAACCTAAGGAGTGTTTTGTTTTGTTTCCTAATTGATTTTTAGGAGTTCTGTATATATTCTGGGCATCTTTTCTTTCAATGATGTGTTACAGATGTCATTTTCCCTCCATTTTCTTAGGGTTGGAAATTCTTAACTGAGATACAGTTAAATTTACCAAAATTTTTTCCATATGGTTTGTGCTTTTTGTGTCTTGTTTAAGAAATCACTCTCTATCTTGGGGTCATAAAATGTTCTTTTTATATTTTCTCCTAGAGATTTAAAAGTGTTTGCCTACATCATGTAGTCAATCATCCTTTCTCTCCTTCCCTTCCTGCATCTGCAGTGTTACTTCTGTCCACATTTGTATGGGTCTGCTGCCTGGCTCCCTATTTTGTTTCATTGGTTTTACCTATCCGTGTGACAATATCACATACTTGTAATTAGAGATCTTTGTAAGAATTTAAATTTGGCTTAAAACCTTATCTTTATAAGATGTTTATATTTCAGAACTTTAACTTCAAAAGTTTCCTTCCTTTTGTTCACAAAAAGGGTCTTGGTTATTTTCAGCCCTTTATGCCCACATTTCAGCTTATCAGGTATTAAGAAAATCCTTACTGGGATTTTAATTTGAATTGCTAGAATCTGTAAATAACTTTGGAGGAAATTGCCATCTTTACAATATTGAATCATTCTCTTGAATCTTTCTCTGTTCTTGAAACACAGAGAATGGGAAATTGTGTGTTTTGTGTACAAAAAAAGCAACAAGATACATATGAACCTCCTTACAACCAGTGAATGAAAAGCTGATCCAGAATGCTAGGTTACATTTTTCAGCTTGGAATCACGGTCTCACACAACACTGTGTAAAAGCTTTTCTTCTTCTTTTTTTAAATTTTCTTTCCACACTAGAGATTCACATCACAATTTAGTGTTCGCATTTCCTCTTGAGACTCTTACTGAATTAATATGTCTCTGGCTAGACATTACAGATTTTTGTAGGAATAAAATGATCTGAATCAGGATATCATTGGGAAATGAGTTCAGCAAGTGCCAGATTACAATGAATTTGATTAAATCCAATATACTCGAGGGGATTTCATTCGTTGTTTCTTATCTAGTTTCTTATCTAGCTTTTTTTTTTTCCCCCCACTACTTTGGTTCTCTAATAGAGTGAACTATTGAAGCATTTACAAAAGGAGAAATCCTCCAGGCTACCAGACACTGAAACTCTCCTCTGTTCTCTAGTGGATTTCACTCTAGATTGACACAATAGCCATTTTGATTCTGTACTTTAAATACTAGGTTGTCTAAGTGTTCCCAAATCCTTTGTGCTCATTCTTAGCCATTCCCAATCACCAAGACCTATTTAAAAGTTTGCACTAACAGGGAAGCTAAGAGACACTCCCTTTTCATTCTTCAACTCTTTTGAAAAGCACGTAATATTCATGCTTGAATGTACCATGCTTTTTCTAAGCAACAGTATTTAATCTATTTGCCAAAGGATGGCATTTATCTGTTGCTTTTTTGATTTGTGGTTTCTTCATCCTTCTAGTTTTCCATACCCCCAATTATTTTTTCTTGAACATAAGCTGAAATTCTTCCCCTGAAGATGTTTGAGGCTGGTTCATACAGTCCCTAATCACATTGGATATCCTTACTGATTTACAAAATTTTCCCTCTACTCAGTTTAGCAACAAAATACTCTTAAGGTTTTAAAAAACGCCATCATATGAATTGATTTGGATCTTTAGGAGTCAGAGAAATTTATTCACTTCCAATCACTTGAATTAGTGTCATTGTTTCGTGCTTCAATGACCCTATTAATTTCAGTGCCATTTTCTTCTTTTGGGCTTAGTAGCTGCTTTGTGGTGGCAAACGCTCATTCAAATGTAATATATTTGAGGGCAACATATGAATCTTCATGTGTGGCTTTATATTTCATTCAATAATAGATGCCCTTCTTTTCCCTGTATATGATGTGTTATTTCTTTTGATGCATTCAAGCTTTTCTCTTTATCTTTTTGACTTTCAATCGTTTTATTATAATGTAGACTTCTTTGTGTTTATTTTAGTTGCTGTATATTTAGCATTTTGTATTGGTAAATGTTTTTCATCAAATTTAGGGAAATCTTTCTTCAAAAATTTTTTGTCCTTTTTTTCTTCTACTTCTGTTATTTACATGCATGTTGGATTGTCTGACGTGCAGCAAATCTCTGTGTGTCTACTCACTTTTTAAAGATAATTTTTCCCTTTGTTGTTTACTTTTAATAATTTCTATTGCTCTATCTTCAAGTTCCCTACTTTTTCTTCCGTAATTTCTTTTTGGCTGTTAAATTCACTCAGTGAATTTTTTATTTCTAAAATTATAATTTTCAATTTTCAGAATTTGTTTCGTTTTAAAAATCTTTTTTTCTTTTTCTTTGCTGAGATTTTCTGTTTGTCTCCTGAGATTTTCATTCATTGAAAACATGTTTTACTTCATTGAGGATAGTTATAATAGCCACATTAAAATCCTTATCTGTCAGTTTCAACATCTGATTCGTCTCAGGGTCGATCTCTAGAGTATGCAATCCATTTCCTTGAATTTCATACGTCAGAAAGTTTTGGATAGTATTATGGACTTTATGAGTGTTAAGGAGAGAGTCTGGATTCTATTATTCTTCTCTGATGGGTGTTATTTCCTTTGTATTAGTAGGTAATTTTCCTGGCTAGATTTTAACTGAAAACTCTCTCCCTTTTGGAGATAACTCTGGTCTCAGCTCAGATCTTTTGTTTTTAACTGAGCTGCTGTGATTCTGTTTTGGGTGGTTCAGGATCTCTCAGAGATGTGGGTTGACAGTTTGGGGATCCACTCTCTGACTCCTTCCTTGGGATTTCTTAATCTCTTCAGAATTCAAAATTTTCTGTCTTCACTTTTCTGCTTCTCCAGATAAGAATAACTGACAAGTTTTATACATGCACACTTGGTACTGCTGAGCCTGACTTCTGGACTGCACTTTGCCACAAGCTAAATGCCAAAGAGAAAGGAATTTTCCTGTGGAGTTCCTGATCTTCAAGTAAGCTTGCCCTTCCTACCAGTCTACTGTTCACATTCCAGTATATTCAGCTTTTTGTATTGTGTTGAAGTGGAATTCCTCATCTTCAAGCAAGCTTGCCCTTCCTACCAGTCCACTGTTCACATTCTAGTATATTCAGCTTTTTGCATTGTGTCCAAGTTGTTTTCTGCTGGGGGAAGGTCCAGTAGGGTTTTAGTCTATCATGGTTGAAAACAGAAGTTATGTCCTGCCTGGGACTTTGGATTTTGAGTAACCCTTGTCCTGTTCAATGTGATAGCCTCCTAACCAGTCCCTGTTTGTGTCCTTGCTCCCTCCAGTCTATCCTTAACATATCAGTCTGAGTGATCCTATGAAAATATGACAGGAGCCTCCAATAGCTTCCCATTTCACTCACAGTAAATTTAAAAACACTTAAAATGTGCTACTCTGCCTGTCTGAAACTCCTCATCCTTGGCTTCCAGATCACATGCTTATGCTAGTTTGTATCCTACCTTTCTGAACACTCATTCAGCAACTCGTGTTTCCTCTAATCCTGAAACGTGGGTCCACCCTGAAACTATGGTTCTACTTTAAAGTTCTATGTCAGGGCACTGAGTTAGGCTTTTCCCGTTTCCAGCAATCAGAAACCAGGACCCCACTGCTGAAGGCAAAGAGGACGTATGTATCCCCCAACTTTCTCAGAGAGTCATCGGCAGCACTGACTTAAAGAGGATTAAGAGCTTCTGGGCGCAGGCTACTCTTTAATATTTTTCACGCTAGAATTTGTTCAGATTTGAATAAACGCAGTGCGAAACTAGAGAGCGTTCGCGCAGGTTCTAGCTACCTCGGTCAGAAGGAGGGGCTGATGCAACTTTCCTCCCAGTTTCTGAGCCCTCTCGCACGGCCGCTGCGAGCCTCGGGGAAGCGGAACCCACAGGCGCGCGCGCCGCTGCTTCTGGCCGGGCGCGGGTAGTGGTGCACCACGGGAGCGCCGCACCGGCCGGCATGGAGGAGCGCGGCGATTCCGAGCCGATCCCCGGCTGCAGCGGCCTGGGTCCGGGCGGCGTTCGCGGCTTTGGCGACGGCGGCGGAGCTCCCTCGTGGGCCCCCGAGGACGCCTGGATGGGCACCCACCCTAAGGTCAGGAGGCGCGAGAGGAGCAGGGCGCCGTCCAGGCCCCTAACCCGGGGAGAACTCCCAGGCAGCTGTCTTTCTTTCTCCCTCAGCGGGAGAGCTGAGGACGCGCGCCCCCCTTACCGAGGGGGACCGGTGTGCACAACTGCCAGCCTCAGGCAGCATCGGTTTTGTTTAAACAAGTTGCACTATCCCCCGACACTTTCCCAACCCCCCAGCCAAAGCCATTCTGGAACGGAGAGCCAGACAGTAACTCCGCCCCTCTCAAGCCGGAGATCCCTAATAAGAGCTCCACAGGTTTTGCTGTCTAGGTAAATCCCCTTTGGGGGATAAATTTATTTAATCCTCACAGTAACCATGCAAGACAATTTGTGGGCAATGGGTAAGGTCTGCGGGTCCATAATGATAAAGATTTAGGCACAGTCACGTTTACACTTAGCCTTGGGCCCAGAGTGCATCTTTATTTTGAAGGTGCAGATTCTTAGTATTTCAGATTTCTTCGAAAGTTTGAATAGGTTCTTGCTCAATGCAGAGCTACTCACATTTTGCGTGTCTTTTTCTACATTAGCAGCAAGCGAGATAAGGATAGTCCCTTGCTTGCTTCTGCTTGAGACATTACTGCCTTGTACCAGTAAGGTTCCAAGCAGTGAACAGGCAGTGAATGGAGATGTGGGTTTTGTAAGAATCTCAAAAACTGGTCTGTACGGTACTTTAACAGAATTGCGCTCTTCTGCTAGAGAGCAATAATTCGTAATCATCTAAAAGCAGTCAAGAAAAAATTTAAAGGTATAAGTTTGAAGAGTTAACCTTTTTCAGCTTCTCTTGCTTAATTTTATCTTCCTACTCTGTCCCCTTCATCCTCCCAAAAGGTGAGAAAAAGAAACAATAGCATGGAAATATTATTTAGTGCCCTTTTAGGGAAACAATAACATGCAGAGGCAGCATATTGGTTAGGAGCGTGAACTCAAAATCAGACTCAGTTTAAATCCTGATTCTGTCACGTATCAACCTTGTAATTTGACACAAATTGCTTGATCTCATTATGCCTTAGTTTCCTCACCTGAAAAATGGGGATATTAATAGTCCATACTTACTTATAGGGTTGTTACAGGATTAAATTAATTAATATTTGTAAGACATTCAACATACAGAGAGCACTATATAAGTACTTAATAAATGAAACACCAGTAACAACTTTTTAAAACCTTATCTAGATTTGGTGTTGTTATTCGGTTTATATACTTGTAGATTGTTTTCTTTTTCAAGTTAATGGCTGTATGCACCCTGACCATCAAATCTCCCCTTTTGATTTCTCTTCTTGAAGGATCAGATTAATTTTTAGAAGAAAAAGAAAAGAAGTAATAAAGCAATAGGGGCTGTTTGTTTTTCCAATTTCACCTTTCTGTTAATTTGAAAATTATGTAGGTTCATCCAGTAAAATGGTATCAGACTTATTATCCTCTAACACACTTTTATTTTATTATTCTCCTGCTTAGAAATCCTCAGTGTTTCCATACTGATAAAATCACACGTATAGCTTGACCACCAAGGCCTTGTAACCTGGCTCAAAATTGTTTTGGGTGTTATTTTCAAAACATGTTTGAAGTAGACAACTAATAACCCTTATCCTCCTGTAACTGTATCCTCCAGTTACACGGAAGCTGATGGGAGAATGTGACTTTAGGCCTGTCCCCATGCAGGTCTGCTAATAATTCAACTCAGCATTAGCCCTGCATATCCACCTAGTCACTGGCATAGCTGGGCAGCCTCAGAATTCTCCTGCAGGTGTAGGCCCCTGGAAAGTGTTCCCCTTATGCTGACCAGTAGTCTGAAAGAAGCAGCTTTCTCCAGTTCCTTGTCAATCCCTTTTAAAAAATCTAATGATGAAATAATTCCCTACTCTTAAAGTGAGAAAGAGTGGGTAGAGAGGTTAGGACTGATACTCTAGCAGATTCTCTCCATATGCAAATAAGAGGCTAGGGAGGTACACAGTACCCACCAACATGTCCCGACACAAATTTTATTAAAAAGGTTTCTCTATTGCTGGCAGATAGGTTTCTTTACAGGCCCTTGAATGTATGTGGCTTAATCCCACCTTTGTGTGATTACCTGCCCTATTACTCTACTTCTCCATTTACTTAAATCATAATGTTCTTCAGTGCTCAACTTGTATCCCATCCCACCTCTGCTATAAATCTTTCACCAATCCCTCTGAGTAGAGCTCTTCTGACCTGCTGTGTCATGTTTTTTATTCCGTTTACCGGTTTTTAATCACTTACAGTCATATATTGTTATTTGCCTAACAATTTTAAGTGTGCATGTATTTAACAGTCGCAAGTTCTTTAGAGACAGCGATCTCTAAGACCTTATATTGCATTTTAACTTCCACTATACCTAGAAGAATTTTATAGATTATATATACTTAATGACTACTTGTTGATTGAAAGAAAATATTAAATAATTTTTCCTTCTCAATTTGACAATTATATTTTATTTTCAGTATTTAGAAATGATGGAATTAGATATAGGAGATGCCACTCAAGTTTATATAGCATTCTTGGTTTACCTGGACCTCATGGAAAGTAAGTTGTTTATATTGTTTTGTTATTGGGACTGTGGTAGGGATTTGGGGGTTGGATTGGGATATAGCATTCTTAACATTATAATAAGCAATCTTTTATGCATTTGCTGTTAATTTTGCAATTTATTTATTTACATTGGGAATTACTGAGTAACAGAAGCTATTAGAAAAGCAAAGATAGGAGGTAGTGTTATGAGTGATATTTACTCAGCTGAGTATTAGGTAGAAGTTTGGAGTTTTTATCTTTTGTATTTAATAAACATTATTGTCCATTCAATGATGTTCTTTCAGGCAAAAGCTGGCATGAAGTAAACTGTGTAGGATTACCGGAACTCCAGCTCATCTGCCTTGTTGGTACTGAGATAGAAGGGGAGGGGTTACAGACTGTGGTGCCTACCCCCATCACTGCTTCCCTCAGCCATAACAGGTGAGAAGGTGATTTTGGTCTAAGTTCCTTTCCCAAGTAAAGCAGTAGGAAACATTAAATGTGGTGATATAATATTTTTAAAGAAATTTAGGATGCAGGTTTCATAGCTTTACTCTTGGCTATTTGAGGAATAAGTTAAATATGAGTGTTATATGCAGCCATTCTTGCATTGCTATAAAGAAATACCTGAGACTGAGTAATTTCTTTAAAAAAAAAGAGGTTTAAGTGGCTCATAGTTCTGCAGGCATTACAGTAAGCATGGTGCTGGCATCTACTCGGCTTCTAGGGAGGCCTCAGGAAGCTTATAATCATGGAAGAAGTTCATGAAGCAAGAGCAAGCACATCATATGGCAAAAGCAGGAGTGAGAGAGAGAGAGTGTTGAGGGGGAGGTTCCACACACTTTTAAATGACCAGATCTCACGAGAACTCATTGTCCTGAAGACAGCACCTAGCCATGAGGGATTTACCCCTATAACCCAAACATCTCCCACCAGGCCCCACCTCCAACACTGGGGATTACAGTTCAATATGGGATTTGGGCAGGAACAAATATACAAAGTATATCAAGCATTTAACAAGTATTTAGCACTTACTCTATAGTCAGTACTTTTCAGAGACAGTATGTATGGTAGAAATATTTATATTCTTGGTAGGGAAGTAAGACCATTACGTTTGAAATAACAGATATTATAAGATGTACCATATCATACAAATCATACTTGATATAGGAGTTGGTGAAGAGCATGATTAACATGCAAGTTGAAATCAAAGCTTCATGTAGCTTGTGGGACCTTTTTTTAAAAAACTTAGGTACATAGCATTGGATTAAACATGTCTTTGTTTCATGACATACTCTCATTATTAGTTCATGCTTGGTGTTTATTTATTTACTTAGTTATTTTTCATAGTGTAGTAAGTATCTCTGTAACCATCACCCAGAGCAAAACTAGATTTTGGACAATAACGAACATCTAATCTTATAAGTTCCTTCCTTAACGTGCTTTCACTGACCTGAGGTAACTGTCATTCTGAATTCCATGTTCATTGGGAAGTTTTAAATTTTAGATGTTTTTAACTTTAATTTAAAAACCTTATCTTTTAAGGCTGACCTTATACACTTAATATTTTGCTAAAATTCATTCATTCTTGTGCATTTTTTGGGCTGCCACATAATATTCCATTGTGTGGTTATACCCCCATTTTCACATCCACTCCCTCAATGATGGAGTGTTGCTAATGTTTAACTTTAGGAGATAATTTCAAACTATTTTCAAAGTGGTTGCCTCAATTTACTTTTTACCTGCAATGTAAATAAGATCCTTTGGAGGTGTATTGTCTCTGACATTTAGTATTGTCAGACTTTTAAATTTTTGCCAACGGAATGGATTATTCTCACTGTGGTCTTAATTTACATTTCTTTTATCACTCATAATACTGAATATTTCTTTATATATATATTATTTATAAGAAATATCTGTTCATATCTTTTGCCTGTTGGGTTGTTTTTCGTTTTCTCATTGACTTGTATGAATTCTTTATATATTCTTGACACTAATAGTTTTTTGATTGTGTTTTCCAGTTTTTAAATCTGTCTTTCACTATCTTAAGATGTCATTCAATGAATAACGTTCTTAATTTGAATATAATCATATTTATCCATCTTTTATAATCAACGTCTTTGTGTCTAGTTTAAGAAATATTTTCTATCTAATGGTCTAAAAAATATTCACCTATATTTTCACTAAGAGTTCTGTTGTTCTTGTTGTTTTTAATGGTGTGAGAGGAGGTTAGGGATACCATTGCCATGTGGATAACCACTTTTTCTACCCCTATTTACTGAATAGGCCCTCCTTTCCTCACTATCTGACATATCACCTCTGCCATTTTCCAAAGTTCCAAACATACATTAATTTGTTTCTGGGTTCTCTATTATATTCCATTAGTCATTTTATCTGTCTTTTTGCCAATACCACATCGCTTAATCGCTTGCTTCGTAAGAAGTCTTAGTATCTGGTTAGCAAACCTCCCTTACGCATTTCTTCTTTAGAAGCTGTGGCAGGCAGCTTCTAAGATGGCTTCTTATAATTCTAGTATTCACTCCCTTGTATAACTCTCTTCCATTGAGTGAGATCTGGACTCAGTGACTTGCTTCTAATGAATAAAATTTAGCAAAAATGATGGGATGTCACTTCTAAGATTAGGTTACAAAAGACTGGGACTTCTATCTTGGGCACTCTCTCTTGCTTGCTATAAAGGAAGCCAGCTGCCACGTGAGCTGTCCTACAGAAAGTCTGAAAATAGAAAAGAGATGGCAATTATTGATGGAGCAAGATTCTTGAGAGATGAGGAAGGATGGATTCAAGAGGATAACGGAAGAGAGTAATATTGGGCATGTAAAGGGGAGCTGTAAACCTCTGAGACTGGGGTATGGGAAGAATGAACAAATGAAAACACAGCTCTATTTGGGTGGCATATAAGTAGGGAAAAGAGCAAAGCCTTTTAAATTCCAGCATGAATACCGTCGATGAATACTTACATTTTTTCTAGCTGACTATAACTGAATATATAGCAGTCTAATAGAAAGAACCCTAGACTATAAAGTCTTAAGACCTGGGTTCTAGTCTTGGGACTGACACTTAACATTTTGATTGATGCTTAGCAACACACCTAATTTCTCTGGGTTTCAGTTTCCTTGTCTTTTTTTTGTCGTTGAGGGATTTAGATTACCAGTACATGCAAGATCCCTTCTAAATTAAAGCTACTATAACTGGTTATTTTCATTGTGCATATTTCATAAAGCCATATTAAACTAAATTTGCAGATTTCTATGAAGTATTTTTTGGATTTATGATTCATAATGAGAATTGTTTTTTAATATATCAGTCTATTCATATGCTTCTTTGAGAAGCTCCTTACTGTGGGGTTTTTTCTGTGTTTGAGAATTACAAATAGTTGTTAGCGTTGACATCAGATTTAATCACTAGTACTTTCCAGTTTTTACTAGCATGTTTTTCAAGCCATCCTATATCCAAGAGTCTTAATTCATTCCTGAGAACTCATTATTTCTGTCTTTTAATTACTGTAACAAATATTGTCCTAGCTAGTATTAATGTTCTATTATTTGTTTGGACAAGGAGCTACTATTTGAAATTAACCTGCATTTTTTCCTAAAAAATAAAATTAATGAAAGCAATAGCCTATTTTAATCAAAATCATTTCATAAGTCTAGAAGTACAAATTTGTTTCTATTGTTAATTTCTAGTATTTTCCAAGTGGTAATTAATGCTTTTCTACCTTGAATGGCTAAAGCTTGTTTTCTTCTTCAAGTAGAATTAGTTGGAGTGATAATTTGGTAAGCCATTTTGATGCTCTTGCATTTAATAACTGAGAGAGCTTAAATCTTTATGTCTTGTTTTTATATAAATATTCTTAACTATACTATACAGTAGAATACTAATATAGAAAATAGCACAAATGAGGCCTGATACATACTAGATTTATATGTCTTTTAGTGCATAACATTTTCTCAACTCAAACTATGCAAATAACATTTTAACAAATGGAAATGTGTGTATGTGTGATTTCATTACTCAGTCTTTAACAGGGCAATCTTTTAGGTAGTAGGCATACTTTTATCTATTTTTACTTTTAGTGTATTTTATGATATAAAATGTTATATGTCTAACAGTAATGTTGCAATTCCAGCCTTTCATAGTTAATGTGGGAATTTTTCTGTGTTAGTAACACAGAGAAGAAAATGATTGATGTTGAGTCTCTGATAACCTCGTATAGCAGAGAAATTCACTGGGACATGTCCTAAAAGTATTTGGTGGGAGGATGTGAGGGTAACTCATCATGAAAGAAAAAATACTTTTTATTTAAGAAGGAAAACAGCTTTTACTTATTCAGTGATAAAACATCTACATAAATTAATGATTCTGTTTTCACTTTTAAATATTATTTGTCAGATAATATTGCTTGGGCTTTTTGGTCTTAACAAGTATTTATTGAGTGACTCTTACGTGTCAGGCAATGATCTAGGTGCTGGGGATACCATGATGAACAAATACTTTCATGACATCCTCATGAAAGTAGTATCCTAGCACTGAATATTAGCTTAGAAAATACATTTTTTTTTTTTTTTGATAATTGTTGGATGGAATCTAAAAAACCAGAATTGCCCTTTGTTCAGATATTTAATTGAATGTGTGATTTGGGACTGCCTTCACTTATTTTGTAGCTAGATAATTGAATAACAAGGATAATGGAGTACTGATAAGTACTTTAACAGGGTTATGTACAAAGTTATGTCAAAACTCAGAGGAAGGACAGGAAAAGTCTCTTTAGCCGGTAAGAGACCATGGTTTAGTAGGACAACTGTAAGTAATTAAGCATGACTGCCTACCTAGCATGGTGTCTAGTCACAGTAGGTGTATAGTAATATTCCTTAAGACAGCAAATGAATGAATGAATGAATAAAATTTCAGAAACAAGAGGGAAAGGATGGAAAATTAGATGGGAAAGTTTATTTAGATTATGAAGGCCATCATTGTTTTTACTTTTTTGCTATTACTAATGGTATTCTAATGAATAGCCTTGTGAGTACCTCCTTGTACTCATGTATGAAAGTTTCCCTAAGAATAGCTGGGACATTTATACTTCTTTCTTTTCTTTTCTTTTCTTTTTTTTTTGAGATGGATTCTGGCTCTGTTGCTAAGGCTGGAGTACAGAGTGCAGTGGTGCGATCTCGGCACACTGCAATCTCCGCCTCCCAGGTTCAAGTGATTCTCCTGCTTCAGCCTCCTGAGTAGCTAGGATTACAGGCATGCACTACCACACCCAACTAATTTTTTGTGTTTTAGTAGAGACAGGGTTTTACCATGTTGGCTAGGCTGGTCTCAAACTCCTGACCTCAAGTTATCCACCCGCCTTGGCCTCCCAAAATGCTGGGATTACAGGTGCGAGCCCCTGGGCCTGGCCTATCCCTTCATCTTTACTGGTTATTGCTAAATTGTTACCAAAAGGGGTATTACTAGTTTATACTTGCACTTGCAATGTGTAAGTTTTCACAGACTGGGAGAAGATTTATAGCATGTGCATAACTGACAGATTAATTTAGAATTTGCTTCTGTGACTTCAGAAAAAAAATCCCAGTGGGAAACATAGGCAAAGAATATGAACAGGCAACTCACAGAAGAGGAACTCGAATGCTCAAGTATGTTTGTAAATCAGGGAATTACAAATATAAAATGTGTTTGTCTGTGATTTGTCTTAACTTTGAAGAAGACTTTCAGACAGTTTGTTTTTATTGTTTGACAAAAATAAGGTACTGTTTAATGGGGAAATTTTGAATAGAACTACAGCTAGCACTTAGAGAGTCTTTGAACAATTTAGGAAAAGGAGCTCCTTCTCGACATACAAAGAAAAATGTCTCTTCACTAAGGTTGAAGGCTTGGTGAACAACAAAGGCCAGATTTTAGATCCACTTGTGCCAGGCACCCTTGTGCAAAGCACAATCTGCATATCTGTACATGATGCCCTGCCCCTGAAGCATGTCTGCGGAGTCTTAGCTTTCCATAAAGAACACTGTGAAAATTACTGCTAAATGGGTGGTGTCATTGAAGGGCTTTAAGCAAGGAAGTGAGGCTGTTGTTTATTCTATGTGACTTTAAGAATACTCTGCATTTGCAGAGAATGTTACAGAATTTCAAAGTATTTCAAAATATTTTTACAAGTAGACGTTCATTAAATGTTGCTTAAATTCATTAAAAGCAACAAAATCTCTAGTGGTATACAGGGTGTTTGTTTTATCCTAACTTTACATACAAAATGCTGAGGTTAAAAGTGTATTTTTATTTGTACCCCCACTTTTTCCAAAAGATAATAAAAGATTAAGTGAGCTGTACCAGGGTCTCAGTTAGCTTCACAGCTATTAGAGTTTCTCTTGCTTTATTGGTTTTTAAAAATATTTTATTATAAATGAAACTAGTTACGGAAAACCACACAATACAAATGTATAGATTAATGAGTTATAAGGCAAACATCTAGAACTCTTGTAATTATAACTAAGTCAAGAAATAGAACTTTTCTAGGTACCTCACAAACTTTTCAATGTGCCCCATCCCAATCATAATCTTTCTTCCCCCCAAAAGTAGCCATTATTCTTTCTTTTATAATAATAATGGGCTTTGGCCCATGTATTGTTCCCAGGACCTCTTAGCGCTAACTTTGTCTTTTGACTCTCACTCAAGAAAAAATGTTGGAATATCACTGGTGAGACTGATAATATTATCAGGAATATTAGTTTTATATTTAAAAATACCCTGCCAACTTTAGTACTCTATTGTTAGAAACGAATTACTTGCCACATAGTGCACAACCAACCTCAGCACACCAGTTGTAAATCACCATTTTAGACTCTGCTTCTTAGCTGCTTGAATATAGTGCTTTAAAAAATGCTTCGTATTCCTCAAAAAACCTTAAATAACATTTTTATTAGTAGGAGAGTTGGGTGGCATACGTAGCTGTAGAGCCAGAGGACTTGGCAGTTTCCTGGAGCTACAATTTCTTATTATTTACAAAGAGCATAGCACATAAGGCCTGATAACTGTCTCTTTTATTGTAGGAGACAAATTTTATAATCTGTTGTTTGTAAAACTGGACCAAAGTCTGTCATTTACATAGTTAACTACAACTTAGTTATAAAATATTTCCCTAGTGATGACAAATAGTCCCGCTGTTTCAGTCACCACTTGACTGTTATGTGGCAGAGTGGCATGTATATTTATATGGTTTATTATTTATTTTTTGGTGTATATGTATTTTCTGCCTCCTTAAAAGGTAATTGTTCTAGGCAGTGTTTAACATTATATCTGTGTGCTTTTCTAAGAATACCTGAACAGTTTTTAGTGTTGGCTTCCCACTTACTTTCCCAGGCTTTAGACCTGGTGATTTTGTATACATACTTTCTGGCAAGAGAGTAGACAGATTCCTTTACAGGGTGAATGTGTATTTGAATCACTGTGAGTGAATGCATTACTTTGAGCATAAGTACGGTTTGTGATTCATGTTTTCTCTAAAGCAGTTATATATGGTATGTGATCACAGTTGAAACACTTTGTCATGTTTTTCAGGTTTCAGAAGGTCTTGTGTGTAACAGTCCTTATGAAAATATTGATTTAATGTTATTTCCTGATCTGTAATGGGAGAATACAATTGATAAAGTGCCCATTTCTGTTTATCTAGTGGGAAGATTTTGCTGATGGATTATGAAGTAATTAATTGCTAGTGTTTCATGTTTCTCTCATCTAAAAATACTTCCTAAAGCTAATGTAAAATAATTTTTAGTTTGCATTATAATGCCATATTAAATTGTATATTTGCATGGCATCCATATGGAGAGTACTCTAGATTGTTTCTATGCTATATTGAATCTAAGGAATACATGAAGCAACTTTGGTAAATGACTGTAGAAGTACAGTTTCCTCAGACACAGCAATGATATAAAATCATATTCATAGATACACAGAGATGAAAGAGATCTGATGGATTTAAAGATGAGACAACAAGAGGAATACAAACTAAAACTAGTGACCTATCTTTTTCAGTGCTAAGATTGCAAATGAAGTCAAATTTATGTTCAGATAGCCTGATTAGCTTCACTTTGGACCACCTTGGGTCCGTTAGTATTTATTGAGTACCCTAAATGGTAGAAGTATACTATACCGAAGTTAGGATAATAGCATTACACTTTTCTGTAATAGTAGTAGTACTACAGGTAGTTGCAAATGGGAAAATATCTTAAGTGACTTATACAGGGACTCAAATGATAAGGGAACAAAATGATTTTCTAATCTTTAACTACTGGTAGGGTTTTTTATTTTCCCCCTCATAGGCTCTATGTCACCTCCCAATTCCAATGTAAATTTTGTTTCTTCAGTAAGATACAAGAGGTGGGAAAACCTTAGTTGACGTATTTTAAGCTCATCTGTGGTTATATATAAGTTTAAAAAAAAGCTGAGCGAAGTGAAATGTCTTATACAATTATAAAATCCAGGCACAGTTAAGATACAGCTTTCTAAAACTTAATCTCCTTTTTTTTCCCCAGAGGATTGTAGTTCCTTTTTTAGTAATATGTGAATCATTCATCCTTTCAAACCTGACGAAATTATAAATGGTTCTTTCTTCTCAGTGTCAAAGAAGAATAGTAGATGGGAGAATGGAGCCTCTTCCATCACCATTTTGTTCCCCTAGGACCCCAAATAGTGGCATTTCTTTTGTTTTTATTGTTTCATGGCAGTTGGTAACCTTTCTAAATTGAATACACTCAGCCGTCTTATCTAAGACAAAAATATTTCAAAAGTTCTTCTTGGCATTCGCATATTACTTGAGAAGTTTAGAAAAAGATGTAAACATTCAATTACCAAATTGCTCCTCTGCAAGCTCAGCTACCATGAAGCTAAAAGTCTAAGAGCTTTTAAAAGTTGGTTTGAATAAACTTATTTTGGCAAGATTATTGTACAATTAAAGGAATTTATGCCTTAAGAGAAGTGAAAATAATTCTGTGCACATTAGAAATGAATGTCAGAGCCAAAGTTAGGATTCCTAGCCTGAGCTGCTTTGCTTAATATGATGCTTAGCTTATTAATGTATATCACATCCTATTTCCCTCAATGTTGTTTTCAAAAGAATGTACTCTCTTTTTCTCATACATTGAATCCAATGAATTTTAGTTATTTTTTCTTTGTCAGAATTAATTTTTCCCAATATAGCTTTTAAAGGCTGTCAATAGTAATTTTTCTTTTTTTAAAGGACATGATTAAAGAACATTTTATTAGCTGTTTGTGTTATCACAGCAGTAACCCAGATAATATAAATGGACAGATTATTTATTTTTAAATCCATTGCCTTTGTGTTTTCATGAGGAGAAGAAAAAAACTAATATTTTAATACACTGAGATGTGTAGGGAAAATTAAAAGTTTATTTACTGGTCTTACCCTTCACTAAAAATGTTATAAATGTATTTAATTATACTTTTTATTTAAATATAATGAATATAAACATAATTATATATTATCTAGAGGCAAAATTTGGTTTTAGGATAGAATAAAAAGGTAAATTGCAAATTATTCCAGTATTTTCTAAGTTGCTTATTTATTTATTGGCTGCCTGGGCTCAAGGGGTACAAAATACCATAGACTTTGCCTACAGGATGCTCACAGTCTAGAGCTGAGGTGGACAGACATTTACATCCAGTGTGAGAAATGTAATGACAGATATGTGCAGGGTACTGAGGAAGACCACAGAGGGAGGAGACCTAACTTCGACTGGTGGGATAAAGAGATGAGAGAGTCTGGGAAAACTTACTGGAGGACAAGATGTTTGAAATATACAGGAAGAAGGAACAAGGATGGGAATGGATGCCCTGGTTAAAGTAATAATATGAGCAAGGTATTGAGGGCTGAGAGGGCCTGAAATTTGCCAATAGTTCATTATGACTGGGTATGTAGTAATGGCAGAGAGAGTACCTGCCTGCCGTTGGTGAGAAGCCCTAGATTGGTGTGGGGTGGGTGGAGAAGGAGGAGTGAGTATGTGTGATACAAGAGAGATGGGAATGGAGAGAAAAGGAGTGGAGGAAAGGAGAGATAGACATAGAAAAAATATGAAAAAACAAACAAACAACTCTCCTCCTGGGAAGCAACAGTTCAGGAAAAGCAACCTCTTAAGGATTAAGGAAGTCGAAGGTAAGAGAAAGTTAAATCAAGAGTTTGCCACTACAAAATCTTTAGGAAATCCTGAAACAAAGGTGAGAAGATTGAGTCGGGATATTAGGAATTGTAATGCTTGTTTCTGTTTTCTGTAATGGATACCAATTACAATGTGCAAATGTGTAAGGATATAGATGTTTAGCTATTAATGCAAGAACCTAATTTGGGGATTTGAGGAGGTTCAGTGACTAGGGCTCAGTCATCTGAGCTTTTCTCTTCGTTATACTCACTCCCTAAGCAGCATCATGTGGTTCCAAGGTTTTAAATATCATCGATATACTGATGACTCCCAAATTTTTATCTCCATCTCACCCTCTTCCATGAACTTCAGACTCATATATGTAACTGCCTACTTGACATCTCTACTGCGATCTAAAAAGGCATCTCAAATTAGCATGTCCGAAAAGAAATCTTGATTTGCTCCTATACTTTCTCCTTCTGTAGTTTTCTTTATGTCAATAAATGGCAACTGTATTCATTCTGAAGCTCAGGCCAAAAACCTTAGAGTCATTTTAAAATGTATGCACACACACACACACACACATACACGCACACTTTATTTTTTAGACCAATTTTCGATTTACAGAAACAATTGAGCAGATAGTACAGAGATTTCCCATCTAAGTCCCAGTCGAGCAGTGTTTCCCCTGTTATTAACATCCTTGTGTTAGTAAGGTGTATTTGTTACAATTAACCAATATTCATACATTATTATTAACTGAAATTTGTCATTTACATTAGGGGTTTTTTAATTGCATAATTCTATGGTTTTTGACAAATGCATAATGTCATGTATTCATCGTCACATACAGAATAGTTTCAGTGCCATAAACATTCCCTATGCTTCATTTATTCATCCCTCTCTTCACCCCCAAGCCCACCCCTGGCTGCCACTGAACTTTTTACTTTCTGTGTTGTTTTGTCTTTTGCAGAATGGCATATAGCTGGAATAATACAGTATGTAGCCTTTCAGATTGGCTTTCACTCAGCAATATGTATCCTTGCTAGCATGGCATTTTGGGTTTTAGCTACCCTAGTGGGCACACAGTGGCATCTCATTGCCGCTTTTTTAACTTCTTGAAATTTCCTAATGACATATGATGTTGAACATCTTTTCATATGCTTATTTGCCACATATGAGGTGTCTGTTCAGATTTTTTGCCCATTTTTAAATTCAGTTTTCTTTTTGTTAACTTTCAAGAGTTCTGTGTATATTTTGAATGCAAGTCCTTTATCAGATATGTGTTTTACAAATATTTTCTCCCAATCCATGGCTTATATTTTCATTCTCTTAACATTGTGTTTTGCAGAACAGAAGTTTTAAATTTTAATAGAATCTGATATAATATTTTTTTCCTGGATCATGCTTTTGGTATTTTATCTAAAAACTCATCACCAAATCCAAGGCATCCTATTTTGTCTTACAGAAGTTTTATAGTTTTGCATTTTACATTGAGGTCTATGATCCATTTTGAGTTAATTTTTATGAAGGATGTAAGTTCAGTGTTTAGACTGATTTTTTCCAGGTGAATATCCAGTTACTTTAGCACCATTTGTTGAAAAGATGTTTCTTTCTTCATCAAATTGCTTTTGTTTTTTTTGTCAAAGATCAACTGACTATGTGGGTAAATTCTGAGCTCTCTATTCTATTCCATTGACGTATCTATTCCTTAAGCAATACCACATGATCTTGACTATTATAGCTTTACGATAGGTCTTTTTTTTTTTTCTTTGTGTGTTTTTTTTGAGATGGGGTCTCACTCTTGTGCCCAAGTTGGAGTGGAAAGGCACGATCTCGGCTCACTGCAACCTCTGCCTCCTGGGTTCAAGCAATTCTCATGCCTTAGCCTCTCGAGTAGCTGGGACTACAGGTGCATGCCACCACTTCTGGCTAATTTTTGTATTTTTAGTAGAGGCAGGGTTTCACCATGTTGGCCAGGCTGGTCTCAAACTCCTAACCTCAAGTGATCCACCTGCCTTAGCCTCTTAAAGTGCTGAGTTACAGGTGTGAGCCACTGTGCCTGGTTTGTAATAGGTCTTAAAGTCAGATAAAATCAGTCCTCTCACTTTGTTCTTTAACATTTTGTTGGATATTCTGACTCTTTGGCCTTTCTGTATCAATTTTAGAATCAGCTTGTCAATATCTACAAAACAACATGCTGGGATTTGGAATGGGATTGCACTTACTGTGGATCACATTGAGAAGAATTGGTATCCAGGAATATGGACTATCTCTCGATTTATTTAGATCTCGTATGATTTCTTTCATCAGAGTTTTACAGTTTTCCTCACATAGATCCTATAAATATTTTTAGATTTATACCTAAATGTTTATCTTTTATGAAGCTAATGTAAATGATGTTTTGTTTTTAATTTCAAATTCCAGTTGTTTATTGCTGATATATAGGAATAAAGTGGACTTTTGTATATTATCCTTGTATCCTGTAACCTTGCTGTAATCTCTTAGTTTTTGTTCTTCCATTTTCTCATACCCCCAAATTAATTTATCAGTAAACCCTGTCAGTTCCTTAAAAATACATCCAGAATCTGTCCATGTCTTACCACTTCTCTACAACTGTTACCACTCTCGCTTAAGCTGCTATTATCTCACCTCCTGGACCTACTAAGTGGTCCTCCTTTAAAACACTTGCTATATTAATGCTAGTAAACCTATTGCGTATTTGGTTTTCTTTGATTATCTACTGTCTGTTTTCCTCCACTAGAAAGTAAGTTCCCTGAAAGTGAGAACTTTGTTTTGTTTATTGGTATATCCCTAGGGTCTAACCTGGTACCTCGTACATGGTGCTAAGTAAGTATTTGTTAAAAGATTGGGTAAGCTATCTTAGGCTAACTGTGTTCCTGCAGCAGAGACTGAGGTGGGCAGATCCCAGCACTTTGGGAGGCTGAGGTGGGCAGATCGCCTGAGGTCAGGAGTTTGATACCTGGCCAACATGGCAAAACCCCGTCTCTTCTAAAAATACAAAAAATTAGCTGGTGTGGTGGTGTGTGCCTGTAGTCCCAGCTACTTGGGAGGCATAGTGAAGCAAAGGAATCGCTTGAACCCAGGAGGTGGAGGTTGCAGTGAGCCAGGATCACACCACTGTGCTGCAGCCTGGGTGACAGAGCGAGACTCTCTCAAACAACAAACAAACAAACAAACAAACAAATACACACACACACACACACACACACACACACGTATCTGCAAAATCCATCCACTTGCAGGATTTATCACCATTTTCCACGCTTTACATTGTAACCTGCCAATGTTATGAATAACCTCTTTACTTTTTAGTTGAATTTCTTTTCATTTATATTCTCTCTGCCCTTTCACCCCTCGTTTTCCCTAGTGCCTTGGGAAAAGGACTTAATATTAATTCTGGAGTAAAGGGTTACCAGAACTAGTTCTTTCTTTAGAACGTCTCTGCAGATATTCTTAGATATGAGATTTAATCCTCAAATGCTACATACTTTCTTGAAGGACCATCCATTATTATTTTCCTGTAATGGAAAAATATTGCCACTTTCTGAAAGCATAATCCTTATTACAAATTCATTATAATGACCACTTTTTATTTGAGTCCCGAAGTCTCATAACTGCAAAATGACTTCTGTCATTTGGCCTCTCTGCATATTAGGATGTGTGTCCTCACCTTACCTCTGTTAGAAATCTGCTGCTGGTGAAACCCTCAATTCTGGCAGCTTCTTTTAACTGATACAGCATTTTTTTTTTCTCTTACCCTTAAAAAAAAGCTTGCAGTTTATTACAGAATGACTTCCCACTGGGGTGGATAGCTAGATTGTTCAGTAAACCCCCTTGGAATTTTAGCTGCCTTGATTTTTTACTAGGAAGGCATTGGCATGAATTTCAAGGAGGAAGTCTGTTATCCCTGAAACTTTTCTTTGGAACCGAGCCTGTGGATGAATAACGCTTCTTTGGTGCCTCTGGCACCAACTTAATTTTGCATTATGTTTCAGAGTTGCATTATGGTATGTCATTCCATTATATCATAATGAGGCAAATCAAGGAGTTATT
>NW_012105187.1:1766365-1809499 GCF_000951045.1 Mandrillus leucophaeus
TGTTTTGTTTTTAATTTCAAATTCCAGTTGTTTATTGCTGATATATAGGAATAAAGTGGACTTTTGTATATTATCCTTGTATCCTGTAACCTTGCTGTAATCTCTTAGTTTTTGTTCTTCCATTTTCTCATACCCCCAAATTAATTTATCAGTAAACCCTGTCAGTTCCTTAAAAATACATCCAGAATCTGTCCATGTCTTACCACTTCTCTACAACTGTTACCACTCTCGCTTAAGCTGCTATTATCTCACCTCCTGGACCTACTAAGTGGTCCTCCTTTAAAACACTTGCTATATTAATGCTAGTAAACCTATTGCGTATTTGGTTTTCTTTGATTATCTACTGTCTGTTTTCCTCCACTAGAAAGTAAGTTCCCTGAAAGTGAGAACTTTGTTTTGTTTATTGGTATATCCCTAGGGTCTAACCTGGTACCTCGTACATGGTGCTAAGTAAGTATTTGTTAAAAGATTGGGTAAGCTATCTTAGGCTAACTGTGTTCCTGCAGCAGAGACTGAGGTGGGCAGATCCCAGCACTTTGGGAGGCTGAGGTGGGCAGATCGCCTGAGGTCAGGAGTTTGATACCTGGCCAACATGGCAAAACCCCGTCTCTTCTAAAAATACAAAAAATTAGCTGGTGTGGTGGTGTGTGCCTGTAGTCCCAGCTACTTGGGAGGCATAGTGAAGCAAAGGAATCGCTTGAACCCAGGAGGTGGAGGTTGCAGTGAGCCAGGATCACACCACTGTGCTGCAGCCTGGGTGACAGAGCGAGACTCTCTCAAACAACAAACAAACAAACAAACAAACAAATACACACACACACACACACACACACACACACGTATCTGCAAAATCCATCCACTTGCAGGATTTATCACCATTTTCCACGCTTTACATTGTAACCTGCCAATGTTATGAATAACCTCTTTACTTTTTAGTTGAATTTCTTTTCATTTATATTCTCTCTGCCCTTTCACCCCTCGTTTTCCCTAGTGCCTTGGGAAAAGGACTTAATATTAATTCTGGAGTAAAGGGTTACCAGAACTAGTTCTTTCTTTAGAACGTCTCTGCAGATATTCTTAGATATGAGATTTAATCCTCAAATGCTACATACTTTCTTGAAGGACCATCCATTATTATTTTCCTGTAATGGAAAAATATTGCCACTTTCTGAAAGCATAATCCTTATTACAAATTCATTATAATGACCACTTTTTATTTGAGTCCCGAAGTCTCATAACTGCAAAATGACTTCTGTCATTTGGCCTCTCTGCATATTAGGATGTGTGTCCTCACCTTACCTCTGTTAGAAATCTGCTGCTGGTGAAACCCTCAATTCTGGCAGCTTCTTTTAACTGATACAGCATTTTTTTTTTCTCTTACCCTTAAAAAAAAGCTTGCAGTTTATTACAGAATGACTTCCCACTGGGGTGGATAGCTTGATTGTTCAGTAAACCCCCTTGGAATTTTAGCTGC
This sequence comes from Mandrillus leucophaeus, assembly GCF_000951045.1. Classification (NCBI taxonomy): domain Eukaryota; kingdom Metazoa; phylum Chordata; class Mammalia; order Primates; family Cercopithecidae; genus Mandrillus; species Mandrillus leucophaeus. The sequence continues at coordinate 1,767,840 of NW_012105187.1, forward strand.
CTTGATTTTTTACTAGGAAGGCATTGGCATGAATTTCAAGGAGGAAGTCTGTTATCCCTGAAACTTTTCTTTGGAACCGAGCCTGTGGATGAATAACGCTTCTTTGGTGCCTCTGGCACCAACTTAATTTTGCATTATGTTTCAGAGTTGCATTATGGTATGTCATTCCATTATATCATAATGAGGCAAATCAAGGAGTTATTCTCTTTTACTAATAAGGCTATAGCGTATATTATTTGGCCACATTGAAGAGCAAAGAAAGAGATACTTTCTATGGGTTGAAATTAATACTACTTTTAACCCATGATACATTCATTTCAATAGCATTTGAAGTTAAAAGTAATGTGGTCTTCAACTTCTTGTCCTCTTTGTAAATCTTCAGAGATTACTTAGTCTCTGTTTTAGAATCATTGTAGAAAAATCAATGCTATATGGAAAGCATTTAAATAGCTTGGACTGAAGGTATTAGCCAAATAGTGTTGACTGTGTATTTGCTTCAGCTTGTTTTCAAGTTAGATATATGAAGCTCTGGAATAATTTTTTTTCTGTACACAGAGCTCTTCTGTGAACAGTTATGAGAAAGAAACACCTGTTGTGAGTATCAAATTTTGTTACTGTTAATAAAATAGCTATTATTTTTGATATATATTTTTCTTTAGGTGGGATGTTTCCCTTTAGATATAACTGAGTTTAAAACTTGAAACTGTTATTATTAATACATAGGTGATATTTTTCATATGTTGATTTCTATTCAGTATGAACTATAAAGAATTTTGTCATTTATTATTGTAGATTTGTGTGATGAAACATACAATATTTCTAATGTTGTCACAATATTTTTCCAAAGAACTGAGCTATTAAAATTTATACATATAAGGAAATATTCTGTCATTTCTAAAGTAAGATTTCAAGCCATAAGCTTGTTAGAAATTAAATGAAATTATAGTCTGGTGATACTTAAATGTTCTTGGGATCTTTACAATCATATGTGGTTTTTTTAAGAACTTCAAAATCTTTTTTTACTGTTGTTATTAATAGATTGAGAAAGTATAACCTGTTGACTAAAAGGCAAAGTAAACATTTGTAGGATTTTATGCAATATCCTATAATGGAAGCAAATAAGAAAGGTCTTGTTCTTGTTTGTTGAGGAAAAGATGATGGCTTTGCTTTAAACATACTTGAAAAATCGACTAGAAGAGATCCTGAACAAGAAACTGTGTGAGACTTCTGGAGTGTACTTTGAGTAACAGAGGCAGATGAACTATTTTTTTCTGTTACTACCGAGAAGATTCACTAGTAATTCACAATCCCTGCCCCCCGCCAACCAAGTACCATAAACAAGGCCTCAGAAATGGGAACTTCCATTTCATTTTTGACAGTGATTTCTCTCAACTCTGAAAACAAAACCCCTTTTACAACTCTGAGTTAGTTTTCAAATGTTAGGGTTTCCTGCGTGGGTATTTGGGGTAAGTATGAAAATGTTTTGCCGCTTAAATCAAAGAACTCCAGAAACAAATATAAATTGAGAATGGAAAAAGAGTAGTGAATAAGATGGAAATTTCTATTCTAAATTGCAGTGTATGGGCTAGAATTCCCATAAAGTTTTCCTTAGGGAACACCCCCCACCCCCACACACACACATACAAACACACTTTCTGATTTAAATAACATTATATCTTCAGAAATGGAAAATGTGTAAAAGTTGTGTTAACAGGCTTCCTTCTTGTCTGTGTCCCATTCTCATCACAGTCTACCAGTTGGGGATGTTTAGAGAAATATATCTTGTGGCATTGAAGTGGCTTTATGTGCATTATACACTGGGTTTTATGTATGTTGCATACTGTGAAGTAATCATGATACATGCTGACAACAAAAGATGTAGATAAGTTAAAATTTTAGTTGATCCATTGTCTGTTTCTTCTTTTCCATCTTTGTAGAAAAAAATTAATTCAAGATGGACAGCCTATAAAAATTGATCTTTTTCTATTATTATTAATTTAGATATTGGTGTGCCACTTTTGAAGAAGGAAAATACTTAGCTACTAAAAGATTTGCGTTGAAGAATCAATTGTGATATGCTGCCTTTTATCACAGTGTGATTTCCCGTCAGTGCTGAGTAATGAAGTTTCTGATTAATATCTATAGTTGCTTTATCAGAATATCTTTCTCTAAAGTAAATCATTCTTATGAATAAGAATCTAGCTAATTGTAATATAGTTCAGCATAGGTGGAAATAATTTTTTAAGGACTAAGTCAATTTCTGGGATTCAGACTGTTTCAGAAAATAACCATTTTCTGTAATTCCACTAATGGCACAGTGTACCTTAGTATGTTTGGGTTAGTATTCAGTTTTAGCAATAATCATGGAGGCAGGGTTATCTATAAATATTATATCTCAATTTGCAAGGTAGCAAAGCTGGTATATGTACTACATAATATGACCACTTGACAGTTTACGAAGTCTTTTCATATATGCCATTTAATTGATTCATATAATAATCTTATGTGTAGACATAAGGGTATACTACTATCTTCATTTCAAGTATCCTTGAAAAGACTTTCTCCGTTGAATTGCCTTTGTACCTTTGTCAAAAATCAACTGACCAGGCTTATAGCAGGTTAAGAAGTAACTTATATGACAGTATTAACACAAAGGATGGGGGAAGGAATGAAGCTATATTGGAGTAAACAGTGACACCAGATAGTTACATGAAGAAATGAAGAATACCTGAAATATTAAATATGTGAATGTAAAAAGACCCTAATATATTTTCCTTTCTCCTCTTAACTTTATAAAAAGAAAATTATATAAAGTAATAATTATAACACTATATTACTGGGTTTAAATATATAAATGTATATGACAATAATAGCATAAAGGAGGAGGAAAGGAATAAAGCTCTATTGGAGCAGTTTATATTTTTTAGAATCAAGTTAGTGTTAAGCTGAGAGAAATTGTGATAAACTAAGACACAATAGTAATCTCTAGAGTCACCACTAAGAAACTCAAGAAACTATAGTAAAAAAAAAAATTATTAATTAAAATGGCGTACTAGAAAATACCTATTTAATAGAAAAACAAGGTGATAAAGGAGGGTGAGAGGAAGAAAAAAGACATGTGATATATAGAAAACAAATAGCTAAATGGCAGGCATGAATCCAACCATACCAATGTTAATTTTAAATGTGAATGAACACTCAAAAGGGCAGAGATTGTCAGATTGGAGCTAAAAACAAGATCCAACTATATGCTGTCTATAAAAGATATACTTCAGATTCAGAGACATCAATTTTGGAAAACTGTCAACTATTTATATACCATTCTCTTTCCTTTCCTTCTGTGATTCCAATGATGTGTATGTTAAACTTATTTGATACTATACCAGAAGCGTCTGATGTTATTTTTTAAAATTATTTTTTCTCTTTGTACTTCAGTTTGGTTTCTTGTGACCTGTTTTCAAGTTTTCTAGTGCTTTCTTCTGTGTCACATCTAGTCTAATTGAGTGACCGCAACTCCTAAGTATATTGTGACTTTATTTTCAGGATAAGGGAGATCTTGAAGGCATCTCGAAAATTGCAAGGTGATCCAGATTTGCCGATGTCTTTTACTTTGGCCATAGTGGAGTCTGATTCTACAATAGTCTATTATAAACTTACTGATGGATTTATGCTGCCAGACCCTCAGGTCAGTTTTGAGGTAACTGACAGCAACAAGTACAAAAAGAGGAAAATTATGACATGATTTTAAGTGTGACTCAAGTCATTCACAGAACTGCCACTTCCTTTGCCATAGGGAAAATTCAAGAAAAAAAGTATTGATTTTCATACCTCAGAAAATTGGTTATATTTTGTTCAAAGTAGTGTGTTCCTAGTTATTGTTGCAAAAAAATTGATTTCCTTACTCTATGGAGAATTTCATGGTTTTCCAAAGTATTTTATGAAGTCATCATGCGTTTAATTATTTAGTGAGTAACTGAGGTGGAATGTAAAGGCTAACAATACTTGTAACTAAAAAACGCTTCTTTAAGAAATGTTAAATTGGTTGACATTTTGACAGGAACATTTTAATAAGATAAATGGGCTATATGTGATTTCTTTACATACTTTGTTGGCATAATTTGGATAATTACATTAAATAGCTTTCTAATTTTGCTTTTGGATTACATTGTTTATTGGAGAAAAGTCCATCCTGATCTTTTTTTTTTTTCCAGAATATTTCTCTTAGAAGATGACATCTGTGTTTCCTGATGCTTGTTTTATTCATACAAGATTGGATTTGAGAACCATCAGACTGCTTTTATCTCAGAGATAGTCAGGGTTGACTTAAATAGTGAGGGTTGACTTCCCCATTCCATAAGGTTTTCATTCTGAAGAATAAAACTTCCCTAAATAGAAGACTTTCTCCTTCTTAAAAAATATAGAGTGATTTCTTTAAAACTTTCTTATCTAGAGACAGTTTAATTATAGTTGTATACAGGTTTATGCCTAGGATGTGTTCAAATGGGTGGGACCTGTCTGCTGCTTTTGTCATCCCACACTCATAGTTGCCTCTTTGTTTCTTGCTGCCACTGCCAGCTCATTGTTGAGACTGCCATCTCTTTTTCTTACTCAACTCTCCCCAGTGCGTTTTGGCCACTGCAGCTATGTTAGAATGGCATTTTATATATACCTTGTCACCTACTTCTGTCTGCTTTTTCCTCTCCAGTAGAAAGTAAAAGATTTCTTTCAATTGGTCTTCCTGTTGCAATTACTGTCATTTCTCTTTTTTGGTTAACTTTAAATCAAAACTCAAAATATGTTCATCCAGAGTGTAAACTTAAGTGTCTTGAGTAACAGGAACCAGAGACATGTTACCTACAAGAGTTCTGGGCTATCCTTTTCATTCTTATCACATATCATAGCTTGAATGTTACAAGAGTGTGGGAGAGTATGAACCTTAAAAATGTCTTCATTAATTAGACCCAGTTATTCCACTTTTGTTAATGTCTCTCAAATTGTACAAAGTATGAAAAATTATATGCACAAAGATATTCCAAGTGACATTACTTTTAGTAGCCCAAATTATTAACCACTTTAAAGTTTGGGGTAAAGATTGGCAAACTTTTTCTATAAAGGGCCAGAAAGTAACTATTTTAGGTTTTTAAACCTACTGTCTCTGTCATAACTTGTCAACACTGCTGTATGAAGCACAAAAGCAGCCACAGACAATACATAAACAATATGGGCGTGGCTTTGTTCCAGTAAAACTTTATTTACAAATGTGGTGCCATAGTTTGCATCCCTGCATCTAAGGAATAGTCAATAAACAGATATATACAAATGGTACATAATGTAGTTACTAAAAATTAGTAATGAATATTATTAAAAGCATGAAAATGTTACATTAAGTAAAAATTGCAAGATGGAAAAGTGTATGAGTGGATGTAATCATGGCTGAAATAACAGACCAAGCATTCTATAAAAAGATAACAAAGTAAATCAAATTACTAACCGGTTATAGTGGGATGGGAGGCAGAAAATGGATGACTTTGTCTTTTCTTAATGTTTTTATTTGTATTACTTTTATAATAAAAATGTTTTAAAATTAAAAAGTGTCTTGAAATCTGTATTAGTTATCTATCATTGCAAAATAATATTACCACAAATGTAGCAACTTAAAACAGCACACATTTATTATCTTATAGTTTTTGTGGGTAAGGGACCCGGGCACAGATTAGTTGGGTCCTCTGTGAGGCTACAGTCAAGGTGTTGGGCAGGGCTCCAGTCTCATCTGAGACTTGACCGGGGAGGGGTCAGCTTTTTCACCCACATGGTTATTAGTAGCCTTCAGTTCCTTGAGAGTGCTCAATGCTTATGTGCCATTGGCAGGAGGCCACCCTCAACTCTTTACCACATGGGCCTTCTCAATATAACTGGTTGCTTTCTCAAAGCCCACAAAGGAGAGTCTCAGCAAGATGGACTGTATAATCTTATATAATGTAATCACATACATCCCATCACCTTTGCCATCTTCTGTTGGTTGGAAGCAGGTCATACGTCCTGCCTACACACTAGGGTTTCATGGCTGATTAGGAAACAACAATAACAAGAATGGAAAAAATGATGAAAATTAGGACCAACACAAAATAGTATAAAGCATCATTCTTCATCTGTAGTCATTCGTGACTCCTTCCTTGGATGGTATTTGAATTTCACTTTTATTCTTGGTGGGAGGTCTCCATAACTCCTTCAGGCTCCCTCTGCTTCCCTAGAAGACATGAAGATGCACCTATTCAGAACGATACATGTTTTGGTGACTCTAGTGGAAAATTTGCAGGCCTAAGAATCCTAAAACAGTTTATGATAAATTCTTAGGGTCTCTTGATTTGTTAAGTCTCTCATTTGATTAATTTTGAGGTCTTTCATTATAATTCCAGAAAATAGCATTTTCTGAAAGAAGGGTAAGGATAATGAATGTCAGATTTGTGTGTCAAATCTGTTGACCAGTGGGCTCCTATATAACTACAAAACCGAAAGTGTCATTTGGGATTGGCTGTGAAAGGTGCTTTCTCAACTCTTTAAAACTAGGATTCAATCCTGCTGTATGTCTTCCTATGTTTATTTCAGAATATTCCCTTTTGGCCAATGTGTACTTGACCAAAGTTGTTCTGTCCAAAGCCAGCCAGATACATCCTAACATGAATAATGGCCCAGAACTGTTTGGAAAGGGAGGCCACCCAGCTGTGTGTGTCTCATTTTAATGAAAAACTAGATAAAGTGATTTAAGTAATTTTGTAATTGAGTTTACATTTGTCTCCTTGTTAGACTGGACTCCTTAAGAACATAACAAGAAATCATGTATTTTTTAATATATCTCTGTATCCTGCCTCTTTGCACAGTAACTCACATATAGTAAACCCACAGTAAATACTTGGCAAATGAATGAATGCTGATTATAGACATGTCTGATTATATAATGGCTTATTTTTTCCCTCAAGGCAAATAAAACAATTCATTTGGACACCAGAGGGCACTGCTAGATAACCACAGCATTTTCAGACTCTACTAAGAGTAGATTGGCTGGAGAAGTGATGCTCTTGAACATTTATTTTCAATCTGTGGGAAATAGCATAAATAAAAATATAAGTAAATTTTACATACTCACATCCCCTTTTTCTTTCTGGCATGCCTCTAAAATTATACTGACATTAAATAGGTGACTTGATTCATGCTTTGCTTGAAATGTAGATCTATATTTAGAAATAAAAGGCTGTTTGGGGTAGGAGTAGATGGGGTGGGATATACTGGCTAAGTGCTGATGGTGAAAGATATGTATTGCTGCTTTAATACAAGCAGGTATGCCTTGTTGTATTACAATTCTCTTTATTCTGTTTTGGAGATAATGTGTTTTTTACAAATTGAAGGTTTGTGGCAACCCTGCCTCAAGCAAGATTGTCGATGCCATTTTTCCAACATGTGATCATTTTGTATCTCTCTGTCATATTTTGGTAATTCTTGCAATATTTTAAACTTTTTTATGATTATTATATCTGATATGGTAATCTTTTTATCAGGGATATTTGATGTTACTATTGTAATTGTTTTGGTGTGCCACAAATTGTGCCCATATAAGACAGCAAACTTAGTTGATAAATGTTATGTGTGTTCTGACTGCCCTACCAACCAGGCTTTCTGCAGTTTCTCTCCCTTCTGGCTTCCCTATTCCCTGAGAAACAGCAATATTGAAATTAGGCCAGTTAACAACCCTACAGTGGCCTCTATGTGTTCAAGTAAAAGGTAGAGTAGTACATCTCTCACTTTAATTCAAAAGCTAGAAACGATTACACTTAGTGAGAAAAACATGCCAAAAGATGAGATAGGCCGAAAACTAGGCCTCTTGTGCCAACAGCAAGTTGTGAATGCAAAGGAAAAGTTATGGAAGGAAATGAAAAGTGCTACTCCAGTGAACACATGAATGAGAGTCAAACAGCCTTATTATTGATATGGAGAAAGCTTGAGGGGTCTGCAGAGAAGATCAAACCAGCTACCACATTCCCTTAAGCCAAAACCTAATCCAGAGCAAGGCCCTACCTCTCTTCAATTCTGTGAAGGCTGAGAGAGGTAAAGAAAGTGCAGAAGAAAAGTTTGAAGCTAGCAGAGCTTGGTTCATGAGGTTTAAGGAAAGAAGCTGTCTTCATAACTTAAAAGTGCAAAGTGATGCAGCAAATTGTGATGTAGAAGCTGCAGTAAATTATCAAAAAATCTAGCTAAGATAATTGTTGAATGTGACTTTATTGAATAACAGGCTTTAAATGTAGACAGAACAGCCTTATATTGAAAAAAAAAATGCCATCTAGGACTTTCATGGCTAGAAAGAAGCCAATACCTGGCTTCAAAACTTCAAAGGATGGGCTAATTCTCTTGTCTGGGGCTAATGCAGCTGTTGACTAAATTAAAGCCAATGTTCATTTACCATTCTGAAAATCCTGGAGTCCTTAAGAATTATGCTCAATCTGCTCTACTTATACTCTATAAATGGAACAACCATGCCTGGATGAAAGCACATCTGTTTACAGCATGGTTTACTGAATATTTTAAGCCCACAATTGAGACCTACTGCTCAGAAAAAAATATTTCTTTCAAAATAAACTGTTCATTGACAATGCACCTGATCCCCCAAGAGCCCCAGGGACATATACAAGGAGATTGATGTTGTTTTCATGCTTGTGAACACATTATCCATTCCATAAGGTCAAGGAGTGATTTTGACTTTGAAGTCTTATTGCTGAAGAACTACATTTTGTAAGGCTGTAGCTGCTATAGATAGTTACTCCTGTGATGGATCTGGGCAAAGTAGATGGACAACCTTCTGGAAAGGAACTGCCATTCTAGATGCCATTAAGAACATTTGTGATTCATGGGAGAAGGTAAAAATGTTTGAAGGATGTTGATTCCAACCCTTGTGGATGACTTTGAGCATTCAAGACTTTAGTGGAGGAAGTAACTGTAGATGTGGTAAAAATAGCAAGGGAATTAGAATTGGAAGCAAAGCTTGAAGATATAAATGGATTGTTATAATTTCATGAGACAACCTGAACATATGAGGAGTTGTTTCTTATGGATGAGCAAAGAGTAGATTCCATCTACTCCTTGTGCAGATACTGTGAGCACTGTTGAAATGATAACAACATATTTAGAAAATTACATAAACTTAGTTAATAAAGAAGCAGCAGAGTTTGAGAAGATTGATTCCAATTTTGAACATTTTACTGTGGGTAAAATGCTATCAAGTAACATCAGAGTCTATAGAGAAATCTTTTGTGAAAGGAAGAGTCAATGATTTTGGCAAATTTCATTGTATCTTATTTTAAGACTTTGCCACAGCCACCGCAACCTTCAGCAAGCACCACCCTGATCAGTTAGCATCCATCAACATCAAGGCAAGACTCTCCACCAGCAAAAAAATTATGACTTGCTGAAGCCTCAGATGATTATTAGCCTTTTTCGCAATAAAGTATTTTAAAATTAAGGTGTATGCATTGTTTTTTAGACATGATGCCATATACTACATGTTTGTGTAAATGTAAGTTTTATATGCACTAGGAAACCAAAAAAATCGTATGACTTGTTTTATTGCAATATTTACTTTATTGCAGTGGTCTGGAACTGAACCTTCAATATGTCCAAGGTATGCCAGTATAAACTTTTCTGTAAAAGGGATGCCCTCTTTAGCTGGGGCATGAAAGAGGGAAATGGCACGTGAGGATTTCTCTCTGGTGCTGCCTTTGCCTTTCTTTTCTGGAGTCCCTAATCAATGTGCCCTCTGTGCTAGGGCAGCTCAGTGGAACGCTAAGCTAGGTCCTATGGCTCCAGACTAAGTATTTGCTTCTCCTGGCTGAGCCTCTTTAGAAGAATAAGTTACTAAACACTATAGATCTCTTGTCAAGAACATGAAGGAAGAGGTACTTTGGAATTCAAATTTACAATTAGAATAGAAGAATAATCTGCAAAGTTCATGTAGTCAGCATTTTTTTTTTTATTTTTTATTTTTTACTAAAACAGCTTTTCCCTTTTATAAGTCTGGAACCAAATGACTTAACCAAAACTTCATGGTGTTTCATCTCTTGCTGAGTATTTCTATTCTGAATTCCTCTCTGAGGTCACTTTTTCCACTGCAGCCCCTAGCAGGAGGCCTCTTCACTACTGCAGCACAGTGGTTCCTGCCAAAGTTTATAGTTCTTCTATACAGAAGCTCTTTATTCATCTGCCATATTTTACCTTGAGTGTTTACATGTGTAGAATGATGTGCTATCCTCTGAACAATTAATAGTACAATTTTCCCTTCTTTCTGGCCAATAACTCTTCTGTTCCTTACCACCCCCATTCTTGCAGCCTAATCCTCTTAATGATCCTTGGATAAGAACTGCTTGTACTCACTAAGGAAAGTGGATGGAAAAATCAAATGTCTAGTAGGTGGATGTGCTATTATAATGTTTAAATGATTCTGAAAATTTTCCCAAAGCCAATTTAAGCAAAATCAGAGATTGGCCTTTTAGGTTTCTGGGTACTAAGTGGAAGTAATAAGTATTTTATTAAATGTTATTTATTTATCAATTTATCTTCAGACATTAACTGGTATCTTAGCTAGGACAACCATTACAAAATACCATAACCTGGGTGGCATAAACACAGAAATTTATCTCCTTACAGTTCTGGATGCTGGGAGTTCCAAATTAAGGTGCTAGGAAGGCTCTTTTCCTGGTTTGCAGATGGCAGCCTTCTGGCTGTGTCCTCACATGGCCTTTCCTCTGGGGCATGGCGAGATTGAGAAAAAGAGAGAGAAAGAGTCAGAGCACGTGCAAGTGCATGCTCTCTGGCGGCATCTTTTCATCTTCCTATAAGAACACCAGCACCATCAGATTAGGGCCCCATCCTTTTAACATCATTTAACTTTAATTGCCTCCCTAAAGGCCTTATCCCCAATTCCAGTCACATTGTGGGATAGGATTTCAATATATGAATTTGAAGGATACATAATGCAGTCCATATAAACTGGGCTCCTTCTTTGTGCTCAGATACTATGGTAAGTCTAGGGATACAAAGATTGGTGAGACATGACCTCTGCCCTCAAGGAACTCAGGCAATTACAACTCTCTTTAGCCAAAATTCTAAACACCTGTTGTTAGTGTAAATTGAGGAATACTTGTCTTGCAGTGTATAAAGTTTGTGTAGTTCACTTAAGGGTGAAGGGGTTCAACAACTTATGATAAATAGTTTTCAAACCATCATCATATGTGTATTATTTGTCCTAAAGGACTCAGCATTGGATCATATGCAAAGAAAAAGTGCACAGTGAACCTCTAAGGAGCTTATTGTCTCGCTTGAAAGGAGAAAATCTAGGTACAGAATAATTCGAGAGCATTACAAGGACAATATTATATATAAATGCAAAATTATAATCATGTTATACTTTATTCACTACTAAGTGCTTCAGAACCCTATATCTTGAGGCTCACAACAGAGCTGATGTTACTTACATGTTATTAACTTTTTATCCTCATAAGAGAGAGAAGTTAGGGCACAAGTGGTTAACTAATAGCTCCATGTAGTAGAAAGCAAATGGAGTGGGTAATGCAGATTAGATCCAGGTCTCCTGATACCTAGCACTCTATTGTTTTCAGAATATTATGTTGCCTTTTTCTTGTATGATGCAGAGAAATATATTAGTGTGTGCCAAAGAGTCTTTGGGAGGAAAAAATTATTCAGTTCTGGAGGGAGTTAGGAAGTGATTTTGGGATCAATTACATTATCCTCTGATACTTGAACAAATGTATCAAAATGTCAAGCTATTTGTGGGTAATTCTGAAAAACATATTCATAAGCAATGTATTTACAGAGTTTCATTCCAGAAGATAAACACATTCATGCTCATGCTTTTATGTTGGCAAACCTAAAACAATATTTAATAGTAAATACAGAAGAACTCATAAGGTTTCTCTGCTTGTTGACGCTAAATTTTGTGCTGGCACAAACAGAAAATCCAGAAACTTATAAATGATCATTTCACCTCAATGAAGAAGGGTCTTGCACCCCAAGTATTCCTCAGATCTGCCTGCCAGTGCTTGGAATCCTAACATAATTCTGTTTCTTAATCATGAATCAATAATCCAATTTGATAGCACCTTCGTGGGTAAGACATTGTGCTAAGATCTGGGGGAAAGACAATTCCAAATATGTTATTATTAGATTCAATAGGTCAGATTCATCAGCTTAACTGTTACAAGAATATTTAAATGTTTATTCTCAATTTCTATACTTACATCATTGCAGAGCAGCAATAGTTTGTGGATTGATACCTGTGTATGAACCACACTTTGAGTGGCATGTGTTAAAAGCTTTGGTGAGAAACGAGAGCCTGAACCCCAGTTCTAGGCATATGCCCAGTTCTAGCTAGCCTGGGCATACTAGTCAGGATGGGTTAGATTATTATGCAGCAATAGCCAGCGAGTTCATTTAACAAGTGTTTATTGCTTGCTCACTTTACATGCCCATTGACTGAAACGGCCCATAACATGCCCTTTACTCTGGAAATCAGAGTGACAGGGCCTCCACCATCTGAAATGCTGTCAGTTCCAGCTGCAGGAAGCAGAGTGCTGCAGTGTTGCTTACTGCAATTAGGAAGCAGCCCGTGTTACTCCTGTCCGCGTTTCACTAGCCAAAGGAAGCCACATGACTGGCCGTGATGTACCTCAAGAAAGAGGGAAAGTGCAAATCTGTCATGTTCCTGGATTGAGGAAAAGGAATATACAGAGAGCAGCACTTCCAGGTAATAGAAAGGAGAGTAGAGAGCCAGCAGGTAGATTTAACAACTGAACAGAAAAGGCACAAAGGAACAGAAAAGGAGTTAAACCTCAAACTGTTGAGTCCCGTCACTTTAATGGGAGTGAGTTTCAGGTTGTTTTGGGAAGACGGTGAGAGGACGTTGCAAGAAGGAAAGGGCACTAAGTACCACCAGGTTGGGAAACGGCCACCTAGAGGACTTTTTCCCACTTCATGGCTCAGGTTCTGGAGATCAGAAAGATCTTGTATGGATCAGGAACCTAAGGTTGCTGGAGACTTTATTCTTTCCGTTCTTCTGACGAACCAGATGTTACACAGACTATGTTGTCCTGGCCATTTCTTTACTTCCATAAGCATGGAAAAAAGAAAGCAGGTGTGCCTGTAGCATAGAAGATTTAGTGGAACTCTGCGAGAATATTTCTGAAGGAAGCTGGTTAAATATGGATGCATGGGTGGGGCTGGGTTTATGAAGAGACTGGTGGCAACTCTTCTGGGATGGATAGTTGTCTATGTGGGATAGTGAACATGGAGTGTTTGTATAGATCTAGGACACCTTCAGGGTGCATTAGCATCTGACAGGGAGAGAGTTGGGGAACAGACATCAGTCCTTAGGGTTTCTCATCAGTCACACGGGTAGTGGCTGATTTGGTCATCATCCTGCAGTGCCTGAGGTCCATCTGGGTCTCTCATGACTTTTTCTCTTGAGCACTTGGAAAATATTTGGTCTGGTCCTGAACTCCAGGGACATGTTGGGGAACTTTCAGGCTGTTTTGGGTCCTCTCCATTTAGACACACTTTCCCAGCCATATGTTCTTCTCTGCTGTCTCCATAACATGTTGGAGAAAGATCCTAAGAGCCTGAGATATGTGGGGTATGTGGAGCTTTACTTGGGCCTGGAGGCATAGTGGGGGGTATAGGGCAGGGGGGGTGCTGGCCAGATTCCCTTTCATTTCCTCTATTTCCTCTTCTCCGCACCAGCAACTTCTGGGGTCAGGGCGGAGGGCACGGACCATAGGTGTCTGCTCCATGACCAGTTCAAGGTTCTAACTCTTCTGCTTTTGCTACTTTTTATCCCCAACAGGTTTTTTTCCCTCTAGGTTTATTTTGTCTTAGGGGTAGGAAAAACTGATGCTGACCATTTCCAGATCGATTTTCCTTCTAAACATATTGTTTTTGCCAAGATTTTAGATTTTGGAATTCGAAAGTCAAGAATTTGCTCTTTTTGTTCTGTAGCATAATCCTGTTCCTGAGGCAGTGTGCCAAGAAAGTCTGTATGGGAAAAAAGTTCACAGGTAACAAGAATTACTGAGAAGCGAAAATATGTCAGTTAATGTATCAAAAATTATCCAGCTACATTCACAAACAGAAGGTGTTAATTGTCATTAAAATTCATATTGATACTCACAAGACCTATTTAATTTTCTGAGGGTACATTTTATCTTATCTATCAGCTTACATCCCACCTAATGATAACGCAGTACTTGACACAGAGTAGAAGCTCAATAAAAGTCTTATTTGACTGCATTCAAGTGTTCATAAATGGACTACCACCCACCCCATACTATTCCTGTCATTCCAGTGGCAGGACAAGGACCAGCTGCTTTTCTGCCCTGTCCACTTTGTACAGAAAGCAGAGCTGCACGTACCTCAGGCCGTGAGACAAATCACCATCCCATGAAATTTGCTTTTGTAAGCATGCTTATGCTACGAGGTCCTTTATAGTTTGATCCCTTGCCTTAGAGTTCTGAGAAATCAAAATAAGGATTTCTAAACAAAATATATCTGCCTGGCAAGGTTACTTATTATTTGATTACACATACTTTCCTATGCTAAACCTATGCATTTATTTATTTAACATTTTTGAGGGAAATGAAGACATGTAAACACTGCTAAATTTGGAAACTCTGCTTAGAAATGGTAATGCCGCTCACATAATTATACAATTATTGTGGATTGCACTTCTGTTGATGACCACAGATGGGGATGCTGTGGTTTTGAATATTGGGTGAAAAATTGGTCATCTCTTCTCCCATCCCAAGTAAGATCATTAGAAAACTTGGTTCCTATAAATGTTGCTTTTTTTCTGGATTGTACATTCTCAATCCTTTAGATATAAATGAATATAATTCATCCACTTTGGACCTTAATGTTCCACTCCCACAAAATGAAAGGAATTGGTGCAGATACTATCTGTGATCCCCTCTGGCTCTATATTTTGGTGATCCTATAATTGAAGGATTTTGCCACATAGATCTTTCCCTCTCACCCTCACGCTCATCACCCTCTTCCACCTCTACCCCTGTTAAAAACAATAACAACATATTCCTTCCATCACAGGCCTTATTAATCCACCATTAGAATTATGCTCCTTTGAATTTTTGAGGCCCAAGAGACTTGCAAGGCAGAGTTTTGACTTCAGAAAACCAGCAGTGACATGGGACAGTTGTATAATCTCCCAGAACCTCAGTTTCTCATCTGTAAAATGAAGGACAAAATGTATCCTTCTAGGGTTGTGTTTTCCCCACACATTGAAATGGTTATGTGAGGATAAATGAAGCCCAGCACACAATAAATTATCAATCCTTCCCTTTGCAGCCTCCAAGCACTTCCCACTGATGTGCAGGTTGCCACCTTGGGAGAGAATACATGATAACTAGTTGAGAGCCAGTCCTCCAAGGAATAAGACCTAGATGTTTAGCAGGGTATGAAGAAGGCTGTCTTAGTCCATTTTGTTGTTTGATATTCTGTTATTCTAACTATCACACCCCATCCCACCCGTGATGGTTTTCAGACATTATCCATAAATCCTTTTGGTTTAATCATCATAAAGGAGATGATTTTGAATCAAATCTTGACATCTAAGTAGGCAACACATAAGTTGCCGTTCTTAGCAGCTTCTCTTCTGTCTTCCTGTTCTTGGGTGGAAGTTGGGGTGGGGGGGATATAGCGTATGGATGGTATATTAGTAATCTATTGTTGTGTAACAGATTATCCCAAAGCTCAACTACTTAAAACAATAGTTTATGTGGTTCAGAAAGTTGGGAGCAGCTTTTTGGCTCAGGGTCTCTCATGAGGTTACCATGAAGATATTAGCTAGGGCTTCCATTATCTGAAGGCTTGATTGGGGCTGGAGGATCCACTTCCAAGATAGCTCACTCACATGGCTGTTGGCAGGAGGAGGCCTTGCTTTCTTGCCATGTGGATCTCTCTATAGGACACCTTGGGTCTCCTCATGATATTACAGCTGGCTTCACTCAGAGAGAATGACCAGAGTAAGAGAGAGAGAAGCTCCAACACCTTTGATGACCTAATCCTGGAACTCACACACTGACACTTCTGCTTTATTCTATCTATTAGAAGCAAGTTGCCAAGTGTAGTCCATACTGAGTGAGAGGTGTATTCGAGTCTACCTTTTGAAAGGGGGGAGTATCAAAAGGATTTATGGATAATATCTTAAAACCATCACAGGTGGGATGGAGTGTGATAGTTAAAGAGCATTTTAATTTTCACTTAAAAGGGACTATATAAAATTACTAAATACTATGGCTTACTGTTGGAAACTGTCAGTCATTTAGCATACCTGTTGTTTAGCAGGGTGGAGGGTAGAAAGGTGTGATGAGGAAAACATCTAGAACATAATGCAAGACAATATGTAATTTAAAATTTTCTAGTAACCACACTAAAAGATATTAAAAAGAAAATATGTAATTTTAATAGTATGCTTTTAGCTCTATATATGCAAAATATTTTCATTTCAATGCATAACCAATATAAAAATTAATAACAAGATATTTTAGACTCTTTTTTCTTTGTACTATCTCTTTGAAATCTGGTGTGTGTTTTATACTTATAGCATCCCTTGGTTTGCACTAGCACAATTTCAAGTTCTCAGGAGCCACATGTGGACAGTGCATGTCTAGAGAGCTAGGCCAGAAGTTAAGAATAGGTCACCGAGAACCATAGTCTGTATCCATTGTCCAAACAGAGGGCCCAGTAAAGCGTTTAAGCTGAAGAGCACCATGATCAGACTCCTGGTTTAGAAGTCACTCTCACTGTCCGATGTGTAGAACGTGGAGGGATGGAGCAGGCAAGCCCAGACATAAGCACATATTCGGGAGACTTTCAGAACATTCCATGTGAGAGCCTGAATGGGGTTAGTTATACTAAAGATGGAGAGGAGACGATGTATGAAAGATAGTAAGGAGGTGGTTTGTAGTAGGTCCCATGACCATTTGGTTGTGAGAAAGTAGATGTAATAAGACAGAGACACTTAGAATGATTCCAAGGCTTCTGGCTCGGGTCATTGTGAGGAAAATTGTAAGAAAAGGAAATAGAGGAGTTAAAACATGGGTTGCTTTGGGAGGATGACAAGGTAAGATTACAGCTATAGATTTGGAAAAGTTTTGGTCGAATACTATCGGAGCTGGAGGAGAAGAAATCTAGTGGACAGTGGATGGATAAATCTGGAGCTTAGGGGAGACCTCAGCTCCTGGTAGAACCACTGCAAGGCTTCATAATTTTATGATATTGCTATGAAACTACCAGGCACTGTGGAAAGTTCCCGTTTTCTCAGTAGCTTGTTGTGGAGGCAGAATCAGCTAAGGAACAAAGAGTGGAGCCACCTCAGGAAGATGCCTCTGAGCTGTGGGCACCAGCCAGGGAGGCCTGCTTTCCTGGCCCAGAATGACCTGGCTATTTAGCAGCGAGGGAGGGGCCACAAGAACCACACTGCGGCGTTATCTTGGAGGCAAGAGCTCCCTGGCCAGGCTGTGAAGGCTAGAGCTCACTGAGGGGAGTAGGAGGGGGAAGGAGTGTCTGGATAAAGCATCGGAAGTTAAAAACTCCTAGATTCTGAGAGTCTGTTGATGGCATGGATTTTGGTCTTTTTAATGAAAACCTCTTTTGTAATACATTCAATAAGTGGAATTCTTTGCTGCCGAAAGGAGCGGGAGGAGGAAGAGGAAAAGGAGGAGGAAAGAAGGAAGAGAAAGAAAGAAGAAAAGAATTCCTGCCTTGGAATTTGGCCTTTATTCTCCATCTCAGATAATATGTATCCTTGTTAGTGAAGAAAAAAATGTTTTTTTTTCTTTTCTTTTTTTTTTTTTTTTTTTTTTAGTAGCGATGGGATTTCACCATATTGACCAGGTGGCTCTCGAACTCCTGACCTGAATGCCTTATATGAGTACACATGCCATGTTTAATTGTGTTTTTCTACTTACATTTCCTATTGTAACCTTCAGTGCTCATCTGGGTTGTTTTCTGTTTGCTTGCTTGCCTGTTTTTATTCTCTAAGAAACAATATAATGGCTAAGGCCCTATTTGTTGACTAATCCTATTTTGGAAGGTGAGCAGAGCTATGTGAGGTATTGAGACCCTTCCCTCTTTTACGCACCTAAAGTGAAGTGTGTCTGCCCACTTCCTGTTCCTTAACAGGGTGATGCTTTAATGCAAGGGTTGCAAACTAAAATGCCTGTCACGGCCAGGTAGATAATACACCCGAGAGAAGTGAGCGTACATAGCACATGAGCTTGGCCAAAGGGAGCAGCTATTGCGAAGCTCCAGCAGATTCTTGTGAAGTGGCAACATGGGCCTACTTGCCAGATGTTCTTATGTTTGTGTGTGAAATTTTTTAGTGAAGTTTCCCCACTTTTAACTTCACAAAATATCAATTTTATTTAAACACTACAGATTAAATAAAACACGTTGGTGGGTTCTTATCAACCCACAGTGCACCAGTCTTTGACATTAATCTAAATGCTTTATATGAGTATGCATGTCGTGTTTCATTGTCTTTTTCTATTACATTTTCTACTGTAACCTTCAGTGCTCATCTGGGTTGTGTTTTGTTTGCTTACTTGTTTTTTTTTATTCTCTAAGAAAAAAATATAATGGCTAAGGCCCTATTTGTTGGCTAATCCCACTTCTGGAAGGTGAGCAGACCTATGTGAGGTATTGAGACCTTTTCCTCTTTTAGGCACCTAAAACGGCAGACCATATGGAAAATGGCATATTCCCCGGGCAGATTCCCACAGTGGTGGTGGGAGAGGAGTGATCCCGGTGCAATTGGCCACGTTTTGGTGGTGACTCCTCTAATAAGTGCTGGGTTACTTCAAGTAGATCTCATATTTAATAGTAAATGAAATATCAAAGTCATTCATGAGGATGCTAGATAGCATGTGGAAAATAAACAGTCATTCTTTCCAGTGCTCAAAGTTAAACATAAAAAAAAAATCAGATGCAAGAAGGAAGTAGGTGAGAGAGAATATAGGAGGAAAATGTATGCAATTCAACGGGTTTCATGGGCATTTCCCTTGGATGTTATCGAGCTCTATGTCTTAGGTTTGTAGAAGAGAAGTGATGCTTCCCCATCATGCTCCCCAGTCCTCCACCCTCCGCTCTATCCTATGGGGCAGAGTTGCTATAGATTGGTGATATTTAGGACATTGGACCATGTTTGCTAGTAGAACGTTTGCTGCCCACTAAAAGGTCATGCATAATGTCCACATAAAGACCTGTACATGAGATTTACAACAACTTTATTCATAACAGTCAGACTAGAAATAACCTGAATATTCACCAATGGGTAAATGTATAAACAAACAGTAGTAACCTTTACAATGGGATACTACTCAGCAATAAAAAGAACAAGCCACTGACATACACTACAACATGGGTGACTCACAAAACATTCTGCTGAATGAGGGAAGTCGGAACCCAAAGCATTTATGCTATCTGAATTTATATGAAACTCGAGAAAAGGCAAACTTAATCTATAATGACAAAATAGATCTATGGTTGCTTGAGGCTTGGGATGGAGGGTATGTAATACAAAAGGACATGAAGGAATTTAGGCAAAAGATGATGGAAATGATCTATATGTTGATTGTGGTGGTGTTTCCATGTCTGGTTATAGTTTTGAAACTCATCAAAGTTATGCTTAAAATGGGTGCATATTCTTTCACGTAAATTATACCTCAGTAGAGTCGATGTAAACAAAAGGTCACATACAAAGGTGTATTATCTCCTGCCCCTCTTTCATGTGTGCTACAGAAGCAGTCTAAAGACCTAACTCTTTTTTCTTCTTTCTTCCTCCATATGGCCTGAATGGGGATATTCCTCCTGCTTAGGATGTGCCCAGCCAACATTTTGCTCTTATGTTGCCTGATCAAGCATTTTCATCTGTTTGGATTTCTGTCTTCATTTATAGCAGACGAGGTGTGGTGAAATGTTGAAGTTGAGTTTGGGCTTATGAGGAGAAAAGGTGTTCCATCTCTGATCCTCCAGGCTTGCTCAGGTGTCCCAGCCCAGCTTACAAGGGCTGTGCACTATGGGTAGGGGACCGACTTCAGCTGAGAATGGGACACTTGCTTTTCTTTTCTTTACCAATTTTCTGTAGTATACAGCTCCCTCAGGGACATTTTGGAGAGGGATGGCTGAGGTTTATGAAATGATTTGGATATTCCTAAGATCCTTGATTAATACCATCTAAACACTATAATTATTTCTAAGTCTTCCATAGACATACCACTGCCAAAGGCCTCATTGCCTTTACAGAAACGTCATTCTCCAGTCTCAATACCACTCTGGCTGGTCAGATACTTACTTTTCAAAATGCAGCTTGAGTCATTGTCCTGAATCCTTCCTACCCTCCAGCCTCAAAGCACATGTATCTCTTGTTCCATGATCCAAAAGAAGGAAAAGGGGCTTAAGTGTGATGGGAGTCTGGGTTCACATCTTGACCTGCTGCTTACTGAGTGGGTGACTTAGAGCAAGTCACTTACCCTCTCTGAGCTCCAGAATGTATGTTTTTATACATATTGTATAGTATAGTACAGTATATATAGTCACCAAGCCTCAGAAATTGATATATATATTTAGTATTTTTTTATTTCTAAAATAGTGATGATAATTCCTACTTTTCAGGATTGGTATATATATTATATAATATAGTTAATGTATACAATTTGCACAATGAAGATGCATAATGTATTTTAGCTATTACTATTATTAGCTGTAGTGGCAGAGACAGCCCCCCACTTCTCCTTGCATGCAGGTGTGGACCTAGGACATGGAGACAATGGAATGTAAGAGCTGTGTGTTACTCCTGGGGTAAAGATTTTAGAAAAGGACAGGCCTTCCCTAATGTCTTTTTCCATTTCTGTTGACTGGAAGCAGAAAACAAAGAGCCCCTAGAAGATGGTGAAACCTTAAGATTTATGGAGCCTGGAGTCCTTAAGTCACTACCTGGGAGACAGCTACCTCTCACCCAGGAACACCTGCATTGGGCTGTTTTATAAGAAAGAAACAATCTTATTTGGGGTTAGGTCCCTGAAATTCTGGGTTTTATTTATTGTAGCCATTAGTGTTAATTGCCCTGGTGAATTTAGAAATTGGCACTTTGAAGTGGAGGTGAATGTAAGAAAAACCTAAGATATGTTGCATCGACCCAGCAGTTGGACGGTGGGTGGCACAGACACTGATATCAAAGGCTGAGAAGATGGAGACCTGTGGAAGAGATGGCAGAGCATTTGGTAAATCTGTTGCTGGTGATTATTTAAAAGGTATGCCCAGTGCCTGACAAGTCTTTATCTCCAGGAGAGAGGCTAGCTATTACTTATTGTATTCAGCAAGGCATAACCAGATAGATGTGCTCTGCTAAGAACTCGTTTGTATGAGTGCAGAAATGAAATAGTCTAGACAGAGTCCAGAAATCTGATGTTTCACAGGATTGGAAAAGCATTATTGTCCTCAACCCATAGAATATGTCACTGAAAAAGTCTTAGAGCAACATAGGTCCATTTAAAAATCTCAAGTTAATAGATACCATGCTAGCATCTACAGAGACTAGGAAATAACTAGGGACTCTTCTCTGCCCTCAAGAAGTTTATAACTTAGTAGAAAAGACAAAAATGTGTACAAATAACTGCAGTGGAAGACAGTTAATGGTTGAAACATACATTGCTATAAATAATGCAAGAATCACAGCATTCTAGGGTAGCCCAGAATAGGGGCTGTCAAAAGGACTGGGGAGCTTGGACCTAGGTTTCTCATCAAGCCCTGAAACCCATGAATGAATTAATAAACGTCAGTTGTTTCTCAAACTCATTTTCATCTTACTGAAACACTAGAGTTCAGATTTGGTCTCTGGGGTAGTAGTGATCCTCTGGGCATTGAGAAGCTCCCTCAGGCCAGCCCATGACTTTCCTATCAGTGTTCTCCCCTGCCTTCACAAGTAGTTCAGACTGAGACCTGTGTGGGTTCCCTACTGAGGGCCTCATTTCTGTAAAGACAGAAGAGGGCTCTGACATCCTTATTTTTCTTCAACTGCCCTGAGATGATGAGATGCCCCAGACCTGAAAGCACCATTGTGTTTGCTGAGACTGCTTGTTTTTTATTGTCTCTTGTGTTTTAAATAGTCATTCTTTGGGCAAAGAATGGGAACTTGCAGCTCCTTATTGTTTCCTGGCATGAACCTAGTACCTTTTAACTTGCTTTTATTGCCTCTTTGGCTATGTGAAGCATTTATCTAAATATAGACTGGTACAACACTATGAACAGGACTGGAATAAGATAAAATTTTCTTTCCGATCAATTCTGTTGCATCTTCTTGTGAACACTAGGTACTGTTCTTTTCTTAGAGTGGCAAGAGTAGGCATCAAAAAGAGATGATATTGAGTTGCAAAGCTTTTCTAAGTGGAAGTCAATCACTGCCAGGCCTTTTAAGGTCATGAGGCCCAGGTACTGAGTGCTCTGGACACTGGCTCTGCCTATGACCTTAGGCAACCCACATAATCATGGTCAGCGACATGTACTGCCCCTTGGAGGCAGGGCGGTGGAGTGGAAAGGGCACAGGATTTGACAGAACCCAATTGGATCTACTGCCCTGCCACTTATTTTGGGGTGACCTTGGGTACGTTCCTTATTCTCACTTCTAAAAGGGGGCAATACTAATAAAATCTGTCTCTTAGGGTTCTTGTGAGGATTAAATGTGATGAATATGTGTAACTTAGCACATTTTCAAGAAATAGTAGCTATTTTTTTTCTAGGTAGGTACTTTGTGGCGTTAATATATCAAATGCAACCATATCTTTAATTTTATTTCTAGGAGGAATAATCTGTATAAATTTATTAATGGTATTAACAAAAAGCAGCTCTCACCTTCTTGTGAATCAGATCCAAATCCCTTAACATCTTCATTCATTCAGGTGAGAGGGTTTCATTACTGCAGGAGTGCACTGTAGTAATTAGAGCAGAGTCTCTAGTCTCAGGGTTCAAAACTTGGTGTGTGATATTGAACCAGTTGCTTAAGTTCACTGGGCCACAATCCTTGATCTGTGACTTCAAATTGAAACTATTTATAGGCTTTACTTGCTTAATATAAATCTTTCTATTTTGGGTGCAGAAATATTGGGTTTGATTCTAAGGGACCACCTCAGACCCTGGTGGGGGTTCTGTAATATCTGTTACACGTACCCTGTTGCCTTTATTAATTTTGTATTCTGAGTTGCAAAACTCATCTGGTTTCCAGAGATTTGGGGATCTATGATATACCCTCATAGGATTGCTGAGCTATATTCACTTCATGCCCCGTCTCCGAATCTTATTAGCTATTATTATCATCTTGGAATAGTTTTTTGATGTAGCGGTTATTCTCCCATTTTACATATGGGGAAAATAAGACCCAGAAAAGTTAAATCGCCACATAGCTCATATGTGGTACGGTCAGAATACAAGCAAGGCATTCCTGACATCAGATTCCGTGCATTCTGTTGAATTAATTCTGCTGAATTCCCAGGACCCTGTACATGCCCTGGCAGAGCCAACCTCAATTAAGATTCCACCTGGAGAGATTAGAGTCTACAGTTAAGAAAACACAATCAGCTGGGACTGTACTCTTCAAGCATTTCACAGGCAGACCAGTTCTGTTATGGGATCCTCACCCTCCTTCAGCAGTTGTGCAGAGGATGGAAGGGTGAGTCCTGGAAGGCTCCCACAGGGGCTACCAACTGCATGGTGTGAGGAGGGAGCTGGCCTGCACACCGTCCTCTGCTGATTTCTCCTAAGGTATGTCAGCAGAGCATTGACAGGGTCTGTGATACACCCTTTAGCATAATTCTGTGCCATAGCAGGAACAGCCTAATTTGTGAAAAGCTCAGGATGAACGCTGTCTCTCTCACTACTGTTTTGATGTTCACCGACAAACCCACCTACCATCAAATGATTCCCACCACACTGCCTGCTGTGGTGCCTGAAATTTGTGCTAAAGCCATCAGTCTCCAGAGACTACCAATAAAATAGCAGTACATTACCCAGAAGTAGCAAATGAACTGTGATCTTTCCTTTCTTCTCTGAGAGATTTGCCTCAAGGGATGGGACTTGGAACAAAGATGTTTCAAGGGAAGACAGATCAAGAAAGTTCTGGACAGTAGGGTAGGGGATGAGGGAAGGATAAGAGGTGGGTCACCATCACTGAAGAGTCTGGGTGAGCTGGGGTGCTAGCTCCCAGGCTGGAGGTGGCCTCTGATGGACATGGCCTCTAAGGAGAGGAACACAGGTCCATTTAAAAATCTCAAGTTAATAGATACCATGTTAGCATCTACAGAGACAAACAGGGACCCAAAAGCACCCCTCAGCAAAGGAAAGGGATGAAGGGGTCATTTGCCTGTTTTACACGTGTATCCAGATCAGGACCTGGAAAGGAAGACTTCCTTCGCTGTTGCTGAGACTCTGAGCTCTTGGAAGACAGTGACTGTCTTTTTGTCTCTCTCTCCCCAGAACTCAGCAGAGTAACCCATGACTTGTTTGACTGAACAGAGTGGCCGTGGATTCAGTGCTCTGCTCTAGTCTCCACCTGACAGTTTCCTTCTGACACTGCTATGAGCAACCCCCATATTTATACAGATGACTGCTCCGTAACTCCACTTCTCTTCAATAAGAAGAAAGAGCAACACCGCTAACAGCCACTTACTTGTTGGTGGTGAGACTTTGGGCAAATAATTGAGCTCTCTGTTTATTCATTGATAAAATGTAGAGAATACCCCTGGCTTCCCATACTTGTGGTGAGGACTCAGTAAGGTTCTTGCGGACTGATTGTATCCCCCTCCAAACCCCCCAGTTCACACACTGAAGCTCTAACCTCCAGTGTGATTGTTTTTGGAATTAGGGCCTGTATGGAGGTAATCAAATTAACAGAGGTCATAAGAGTGGGGCCTTAATCCAACAGGACTAATATTCTTACAAAATGGGGAAGAGACAGGACACCAGAGATCTCTATCTCTCTCCCCCTTCTCTCTCTCTCTCTGTGTGTGTGTGTGTGTGTGTGTCTCTCTCTCTTCTCTCTCTCTTTCCCTGTTGTGCACAGAAGAAAGACCATATGAGGACACAGCAAGAAGGCGGCTGTCTTCAATCCAGGAAGAGAGGCCTCATCAGAGATGGAATATTCCTTCACTTCGATCAGGATTTCTAGTGTCCAGAACTGTGAGAAAACAAATTTCTGTTGTTTAAGTCACCCAGTCTGTGGTATTTTGTTACGACAGTCCTAGCAAACTAACATAAAGTGCTTTGATACAGCACCAGGCACAAAGTAGAGATTCATTAATTGTAATAATACCATAACAATAATTATTGATAATGGCACTACCAATAATTGCCATTGTTATTCATTCTAACAAAACACCCCCCCCCTTCTAGGAGAGAGAGGAAGAATTCTGGAAACCCCAGTAACAGTCTGCAAATCCACTTTGAGCTTCTGATGAGAAATTGAGGGCACTCGAAAGAAAGAAACCACATTCACTGAAATTTTCTGATCCTATTTCTGTACGTACGTCATGATGATTTGTGTCAAGTAATATGACTGCATCTTTCCTCTGAGGAACTTAATGTGCTTATGTCAACTACTTATCCATCAGGCAAATGTTTACATCCTGAGGATGAACTAAGGGAATGTCTTAGATAGCTGGGAGCCTGAGGCTAGGACTGTGCACCAAGGGGCACTAATAAAATCAGATAATCAAATTTATTCCACCTTCTCTGTGGTTTAGGCTGTGTGGTCTGGAAGCAGGCCAGGTGGTTGGTTTTAGGAATCACAGGGTTGAGCTTACGGTACAAGACAGATTTTACTTCAAGTCTAAGTTAGCCTTGACTAATGATTGTTCCATCACTTTTAGAAGTCCAGCTAACTCTCACTCACAGGCACATCAGGAGAGGGACCTCTTAAGACTGCTTTCTCTCCAAAACTCTGAGGTTCTGGTTTCATAACTGTGTTAGTCCATTTTCATGCTGCCGATAAAGACATACCCAAGACTGGACAATTTACAAAAGAAAAAGGTTTAATTGGACTTACAGTTCCACGTGGCTAGGGAAGCCTCACAATCATGGTGGAAGGCAAGGGGGAGCAAGTCACATCTTACATGGATGGCAGCAGGCAAAAAGAGAGAGAGTTTGTGCAGGAAAACTCCCCCTTATAATAACCATCAGTTCTCGTGAGACTTACTATCACCAGAACAGCATGGAAAAGATCGACCTCCATGATTCAGTTACCTCCCACCAGTTCCCTTCTACAACACGTGGGAATTCAAGATGAGATTTGGGTGGGGACACAGCCAAACCATATCAATAACATTCACATTCTTCAGGACACCCCAGTCAAGCCCTCCACATGGACCTGTGGGCTGCAGACTGTTGCAGACAGATCAGGGAGGAGGGCAGAAAAGGTCCGTCAGCAATTGCTGTTCTTTGTGCCTGCATTTTCAATTCAGATGAATGCAATAGAAATGGCCCTAAAATGTATTTGAAAAAAACAGAACCATCTAAGTCCATTGGTCAGAGCTCCAAATGGTTTATAAAGAGGGGGAAAACTATGCTGACTTCTGAAACATGGGAAGGGGGTTACATTGGCTTGATTGAAACCAGTTGAAGGAGTTTTTTTGTGTGTGTTTTTCCCCCAAGTTTCTCTTTAAATCAGCATTGTCCAACTGTCCCCAAAGACTACATAAGGCACAGTTGAAATCTGTATTGTCCTTTGGTGTTACTGCCTCTCCACTGCCCTGACTTCACAGGATGGGGTGTTGTAGCCTATAGAATCCCTTGCTTTTTATTACTTCATCACAGATGGATGAAGTACTCAAATCTGTATCATTAAACCGACTTCTTTTGTGCCTCTCAGACTGTTCATTGAGTTAACGTTGTTTTAATGTATTCATTAGATTCAAACATTTACTGAACACTCACCATGTGCCAGGCCCCCTTAAAGGCACTGAAGCTGCTAAGGCAAATGAGACACTGATCCTGCTTCCAAGGGCTCCAGTGTAGTGGAGGGGCAGAGAAATAGTTACTAACATATGGCAATGGAGAAGGGCAAGGTATGGAGAAAGGCTTTGAAGAGTGCACCAGGGACCTGGAGGTGACCTTCCAGGAGGGAAGAAAAAGACAGGAACATTTGGAGGGAGAAAATTTAATTGGGAAAAAGAAGCAGCCAGCAGGTTGTTTTGAGAGAATCAATCTGTTTGCTGTATGGCTAAAGGCAGCTGGTGATGTTGGTATTGATAAGCTGCATGACATAATGATTTGGCCTAGAAAGAAAAAAAGAAGAGAAGAAAGGAAAGAAAGAAAAGGAGGGAGGGACAAAGGAAATCACCTTCAATATTTGAGAAAATATCATCAATGAATCCATCTTCTATTCCAAAATTCCAACCCTTTCTCTCAGGAGGAGCTGAGAGATTGGTCTATTAGAGGTTCTCTGTGGCTTCCATAAAATCTAACAAAAATACCCCACCAAGTTTATTACCTTTCTTGTTTCTCAGAAGACTGGAGAATGGACTTGCCTTGGACCAAACCCTCAAGTGCACTGACTGAGGAAAGGCTATAAAAATAGATGTGTTTTGTTACAAGGGTGATATTAAGATGGATAAAATTAAGTATATATTATTATCTGGCTTGAACATATAGTTAATTAGCATGTAGCTTTGAATTTGTTATGTTGGTGGCCAAACCTGTTACAAATGGGTTGGAATGCTATCCTAATTGCCTGATTCTATAAGTAGGTTTCCAGAGATGGGTCCTAGCATATAGCTACACAAATGTAATACTGCCCACAAGAAAAATGGAGGTGAGGGGCAGGAGAAAGATGTAGTAGCTACTGAATTAAAGCTCAGTTTAAGGACTGTTTTTCACATGAATTGGGCACCAGTAGTAAAGTGCATATGGTGGCCAACCAGGCCAGAGGAAAGGGAATGGGGGGCAAGAATTCTTCTGGAGAGCACCTGTGCCCTTCCAGAACTGCGTTCTTCTGATTTTTGTCCTAACCTTCCAGTAACTCATTGGGCTTAATTAATGGGATTTGGTTGATTTTATCTGCAAATCTCTTTTGTACATATCTGAAGACTTAAACCGTGGTGGTAAAGAAATTGACTCAAACTTTTTCAGTCCAGAGACCAGATGACTGAAATCATGTCTTATTCATCTTTGCATCCTGAGCACCCAGAGTAGATACTCCCTATATTCATTATATAAATTAATGAGCTTCTTTACTCTACCTTGTTTTACCCTAGAAAACATATTTCTTCAACAAATGTTTACTAATTATCTACTTTTTGCCAGGTGCTGAGTTAGGCACTAGGGATATGAGTGGGCAAGAGAGAAAAGACCCTTCCTCCTGGAGTTTGCTGCCCATAAGGAAAGACAATAATTAAATCAAGCATTACAAGAAATTATGATATCATCACAATATGGCAAGTGAATGCTAATAGAGCCAATACCAAGGGGGCCACATTTGTTGAGGAGGTGGCTCAAGGGACACCTCCTTGTGTAGGTGACTCAAATTAAGTTAGCACTCTCAGCTCTAATGGTGCTGATAATCTATTTGGAGAAAAATAGAATATTATGCATGCAAAGGTAAGAAAGAGTACAGCATAGGACATTCTAGGTTCAGTGTTAGATCATGGATTATAGAGAGTAGAAAGGGGTGATATCAAAAAGGGTATACGTAGGCTCAGAAGTTTGCAGGAGGAAAGAGCACTTGGACTGTCCTTGGAAGATGGGTAGAAGACTGGAATAGAACAAGGGAGGAAAGACAGAAATAAGAATCCCACACAATGGGGGAAGTGAAGCCTCAATGGGTAGTGGCAGGAGACAGGCTGAAATCATGCAAGACCTGGTGAGTCAGTGGAAATGAAAGTGTAAGCGTAGTTCTATTACCATTATTATTCTTAATAATGTGATAGAAGCTACTGTATATCAAGTCCTAGTCTGGGTTAGGTGCTGGGTATAAAATGTTAAACAACAGGTCTACAATTCATTCTTTCTTGCTACCAAAGGGAAATCCATGGGAAAGAAGGAAGGAAGTTAACTTAATCAAATCTTCACGTGAACATGCTAATGACAGGCCTCTAGATAAACACATTAATGATATTTGCTAGTGCAGGGTCCTTATCTATAGAATTCTTTTAAAAGGAGGTATCTGATCTGCCTGGATTGCTCATTTGTAACAAATCTGAATCTATGCCTGTATTGGGTATGGGTTCTGAGAAAAGGTCAGGTAAATTATGTAACTATCTGAGTATAATATGAAGATATTTATTGATGGTTCTTTTCTGTGTAGGTGATGTGCCACATACATGACTTGAAGATCTTCTGTGTTAATCTGGGCAAGAGAATATCTTGATGTGACATGGAAGGACTTGGGACATTGCATGGGTCCTAAGCCACTCCCTGCTTCATTTGTAATTGCTTGTTTTATTGAAATTATTAGCAAAGTGTGATACTGAGTAAGATCTCTATTATGTGAGTCCACTTTGATAATCTGATCTTTTTGTGTTATGTTAGGTACTTTACTTAATATATTGTCTCACATCAACCCTACAAGGTAAGTGCCCGGAGAAATGAGTTAATGTATCTAATATCACAGTGAGGAAGCAGCAGACTCCTAATTTAAACCCAGGTCAAACTCTGTGCTCTTCCCACTACTCCACATCACCCACTCATATGGTTTGCCTCTGTGTCCCCACCCAAATCTCATCTTGAGTTGTAATTCCCAGTGTTGGAGGAGGGACCTGATGGGAGGCGATTGGATCATGGGGGCAGATTTCCCCCTTGCTGTTCTCATGACAGTGAGTGAGTTCCCACAAGATCTGATGGGGTTTAAAAGTGTGTGTGTGGCACTTTCCCCTTTGCTCTCTGTCTCTCTCTCTCCTGCTCCTCCATGTTAAGATCTGCTTGCTTCCCATTAGCCTTCTGCCATGATTGTAAGTTTCCTGAGGACTCCCAGTCATGCTTCCTGTTAATCCTGCAGAATGAGTCAATTAAACCTCTTTTCTTCATAAATCACACAGGTTCAGGTAGTTCTAGAGCAGTGTGAGAATGGACTAATACACCCACTTTAAAAATCATGAATAAAACAGAATAGAGCCTTGGGCCCCAGGAAGGCCCTAAGGACCATCAAGACCCACACAAGCCCTTTGAGGACCACTTACTGAAAGAACAGATTTAGTGAGAAAAGTCCTTCTGATATAAAACTTGGCCGGGTGTGGTGGCTTATGCCTGTAATCCCAGCACTGTGAGAGGCCAAGGCGGCAGATCACCTGAGGTCAGGAGTTTGAGACCACCATGTCTCCACAAAAAATTACAAAAATTAGCTGGGTGTGGTGGTGAATACCTGTAGTCCCACCTACGAGACTGAGGCAGAAGAATCACTTGAACCCAGGAGGCAGAGATTGCAGTGAGTAGAGATCGCACCACTGCACTCCAGCCTGGGTGACAGAGTGAGACCCTGTCTCAAAAACAAAAACAAAAACTTGATTTATGTGAGACCCAAAAGATAGTGCTTGTGTCACATTTTCCATGGAAATTCATTTTCACCAGAAGCAAATGCTTATATCTCCACTGGGAGTCTGCAACTCGTAGAGTTTGTGTGCTATCAGGGGAATAATAACACATTCTTTGAATGCAGAGAGAATAGCCAAAAGACTGCACTTGATCAGAATCAGATGATATGAATTGAAGTTTCTAATTTTATTTTTAGCCCTAAAGCAAGCTGAGCCTTGTGGGAAGGTTTATTAATCCCTAATGGGTGGGATCAGCCATATTTCACAGGGGCTTCTGTTTTATAAGGATATTTGTATGCATTCATTCATGGCTCTGAGTTTTTTTACATGGTCCTTTGCAAAGCATTAAGAACAGCTTCTTCTCAGGGAACTTGAGGATCCATGAAAAAAATAAATAAATAAAAAATAAAAACAAAACTAGTGTGTGAGCATGAGGAAGGAGGTAGGTCGTGCTAAGGAATACATCTCTTCTTTTCTGGAAATATAAGTGGTTTAATTCTAGTTGCCTTGGGTTAAGGAGTCCCATTGCTTGGGGACAGCTGCCTAGCACAGTACCTTAGTTCCTGTTTAAAGTGCCACAGGACACATATAGCTGAGATGTGACAGATTGCCCCCTGCCTGGACCTCTCTCTCAGGGCTGCCAGCATCTTTAATGGACAGATGGAGCTGTCTTTCCTTTCTTGGCTGTGATTGTCTGATCAACTTTGGAGATAGCAGTCAAACTTCTAGTTAATAAAAGTGCTTAATAAATATTCAAATTGTAATATCGCCAGAAAGATGGCTACCTTGATAGAAAAACCTTCTGATAAAAGAGTACCAGGATCTCTATTTCAAGAATCAAAGCGGCTGAGCATGGTGGCTCATGCCTGTAATCCCAGCATTTTGGGAGGCTGAGTCAGGCGAATCTCAAGGTCAAGAGATAAAGACCATTCTGGCTAACATGGTGAAACCCCATCTCTACTGAAAATACAAAAATTAGCTGGGAGTGGTAGTGCACACCTGTAGCCCCAGCTACTCGGGAGGCTAAGGCAGGAGAAGTGCTCGAACCCGGGAGGCAGAAGTTGTAGTGGACTGCAATCGCGCCACTGCACTCTGGCCTGGCAATAGAGCACGACTCTGTCTCAAAAAAACAAAAACAAAAACAAAAAGAATCGAAGCAGACCCACAGAAAACTGTTATCTATCCATACCAATAGCTTGAGGGACACTTTAACTTGTGTCTTTACAAGAAAAATAAAAAGCTTAGCTGAGGATTATGAAACCTATAGAGCTGAGTTGAGAAAAACAAGGTTCTGGTGTAGACCTTGGGTTTCTCTTTGGGCTCTCCTGATCCTTTTCTTAGCCTATGCTGTTGGTATCCTTCTCCAGTCTCCACCGGATAATGCTTGCTTGTTTCTGGGCCCTTATCACCTTCAGAGTCCTCCATCTTTGTTTATACTCTTACCCAAGGTACCCTTTATACACAACCTTTCTCCATTACAAAGGAAAATCTGATTCTCTCCAATACATGGCAAAATACTGGCTATTTGCTTCATTTACTATCAGCTTATTTCCCGATGATCCTGTGTCTTCTCAAACCCAGTGCTAGCTGTCTTTTTGGTTTTGCACTCTGCTCTTTGTATTCTTTAGCCTATCATACAGTGAAGAAAAAGGGAAGTAAACACCTTTGTCTTTTGGAGGCAAGAATAAACTCCAGCTGAATAGAGACTCCCTGCAATGCATCACAAAGCTATTTCTGTATTACCATAGTCGGTCTACTGTAATGATCTTGGCTGCAAGTAAACAGAATACCCAACTAAAAGTGGCTAAGAAAAAGAGGGGTCTATCTTCTGAGGGTGGTTAATACAGCACAAAGGTTGCTACAATTTTCGATGAATTGATCTGTCCTCCTTTAGCGTCTCCCCGTGGTTGCGTGCAAGATGGCTGCCTAAGCCACCTTTGGCTGAACATTATGTCCTTACACAACTACATCCAAAGGAAGACAGGGAAAGAGTCCATCCCATTAGAGTGCTCTTTCTCTTTTTTAAAAAATAGGGAGGAAAAGTTTTCTAAGAATATACCCCCTAGCAGATTTTTTCTTAGGTACCACGGGCCAGGAGAGGGCCCTGTGCTTGTGCTCTACCTTCAGTGAAGCTGGGAAAAGTGCCTGAATGGCTTCTATGGTGAAAGTGGACTTTATGTGTAAAGAAGGAAGAGGAGGAAAGCTGTGGGGTAGTCAACCACAGCCATTAAATACCTTCCTAAAGTGCAGCAGTCCAGGAATAGATTATATTTAATCATTTCACATTGTGGTCACATAGGTCACACCTACAGTTAATATGGAGTCCTAGAAGAAAAAGAGACCTCAAGAGTTCACCTCTACTCCTCTGTGGATAGATGGTTGGCTACCACAAGCTTTCTTTTTTAATTGTAAAATACACATAACAAAATGTAAAATTTTAACCATTTTTATGTGTACAGTTCAGTGGCATTACATACATTTATATTGTTGCGAATCCATCACCTTCATTCATCTCCAGAACTAGTTCCTCTTCCTAAAATGAAACTCTGTATCCATTAAAGAATGGATACAGATCCCACTGTCCTCTCCTCCCAGCCCCTGGCAACCACATTCTACTTTCAGTCTCTATGAATTTGACTGCTCTACAATCTCATATAAGTACAATCATATACTATCTGTTCATCTAGCTTAATTTAAAGATATTTGGTAACCCTCTTAAAGTGCCGTTCCTCTTCCTCCACCTTCTCTTCCTCCTCTCCTTTTCTCAAAAATCTTTCCATCCTTCAATGCTCAACACCAAGATTTTCAGTTCCTCCAGCTCATGAGGATCTCTCCCTATTCTGGACCCAGAGTGTTCTGTGTATTTGACTTTCCCACTTTCTTGACCCTATGTATACTGTCTTATGCCGTATCTTGGGTTATTATCTTTTAACTTTTATTTTAGGTTCAGGGGTACATGTGAAGGTTTATTACATAGGTAAACTCGTGGCATAGGGATTTGTTGTGCAGATTATTTCATCACCCAGGTATTAAGCCCAGTACCAAATAGTTATCTTTTCTGCTCCACTCCCTCCTCCCCGCCTCCACCTTCAAGTAGACCCCAGTGTCTGTTGTTTCCTTATTTGTGTTCATAACTTCTATTCATTTAGCTTCCACTTATAAGTGAGAACATGTGGTATTGGTGGTTTTCTAGTCCTGCATTAGTTTGCTAAGCATAATAGCCTCAGGTTCTGGCCATGTTCCTGCAAAAGACATGATTTCATTATTTTTTATGGCTGCATAGTATTCCATGGTGTATATGTTCCACATTTTCATTATCCAGTCTGTCATTGATGGGCATTTAAGTGGATTCTATTTAGGTCTTTGCTATTGTGAATAGTGCTACAATGAACATTTGCATGCATATGTCCTTATGGTAGAATGATTTCTATTCCTCTGGGTATATACCAGTAACAGGATTGCTAGGTAAAATGGTAGTTCTGCTTTTAGCTTTTTGAGGAATCACCACACTGCTTTCTACAATGGTTGAACTAATTTACACTTCCACCAACAGTGTATAAGTGTTCCATTTTCTCTGCAACCTTGTCTGCATCTGTTATTTTTTGACTTTTTAGTAATAACCATTCTGACTGGCGTGAGATAGTAGCTCATTGTGTTTTTGATTTGCATTTCTTTAATGATCAGTGATATTGAGATTTTTTCATATGCTTGTTGGCTGCATGTATGTCTTATTTTGAAAAGTGTCTGTTCATGTCCTTTGCCCACTTTTTAATGGGGTTGTTTGTTTTTCTCTTGTAAATTTAAGTTTCTTATAGATGCTGGATGTTAGACCTTTGTTAGATGTACAGTTTGCAGATATTTTCTCTCGTTCTGTAGGTTGTGTGTTTACTCTGTTGGTAGTTTCTTTTGGTGTGCAGAAGCTCTTAAGTTTAATTAGATCCCACTTGTCAATTTTTGCTTTTGTTGTGATTGCTTTCTGTGTCTTTGTCATAAAATGTTTGTCCATTCCTATGTTCAAGATTGTATTGCCTAGGTTGTGTTCCAGTGTTTTTATAGTTTTGGGTTCTACATTTAAATATTTAATTCATCTTGAGTTAATTTTGGTATATGATGTAAGGAAGAGGTCCAGCTTCAGTCTTGTGCATATGGCTAGCCAGTTATCGCAGCACCATTTATTGAATAGGGAGTCTTTTCTCCATTGTTTGTTCTTGTCAGCGAAGATCAGATGGTCATAGGTATGCAGCCTTTTTTCTGGGCTCACTATTCTATTCCATTAGTCTATGTTCCTGTTTTTGTATGAGTACCACGCTGTTTTGGTTACTGCAGCCCTGTAGCAATAGTTTGAAGTCAGGTAATATGATGCCTCCAGCTTTGTTCTTTTTGTTTAGGATTGCCTTGGGTATTGGGGCTCTATTTTGGTTCCATATGAATTTTAAAATAGTTTTTTCTAGTTCTGTGAAGAATGTCATTGGTAGATTAATAGAAATAGTATTGAATCTGTACATTGCTTCTGGCAGTATGGCCATTTCAATGGTATTGATTCTTCCCATCCATGAGCATGAGATATTATTCCATTTGTTTGTGTCTTCTCTGATTTCCTGGAACAATGTTTTATAATTCTCATTGTAGAAATCTTTTACTTTCCTGGTTAGCTGTATTTTATTCTTTTTGTGGCAATTGTGAATGGGATTGCCTTTCTGATTTGGCTCTTGTCTTGGCTGTTGTTGGTGTATAGAAATGCCAGTGACTTTTGTACACTGATTTTGTATCCTGAAACTTTACTGAAGTTGTTTGTCAGTTGAAGGAGATTTTAGGTTGAGACTGTGGGGTTTTCTAGATACAGAATCATCTCATCTGCAGAGATAGTTTGACTTCCTCTCTTCTTATTTAGATACCCTTCATTTCTTTCTCCTGCCTGATTGCTCTGGCCAGAACTTCTAATACCATGTTAAATGGGAGCAATGAGAGATGGTATCCTTTTCTTGTGCTACTTTTCAAGGGCAAATGCTTCCAGCTTTTGCTCATTGAGTATAATGTTGATTTGTGGGTTTGTCATAGATGGCTCTTATTATTTTGAGGCATGTTTCTTTAATACCTAGTTTATAGAGAGTTTTTTAAATGAGAGGGTGTTAAATTTTATCAAAAACCTTTCTGCATCTGTTGAGATAATCATGTGGTTTTGTCTTTAGTTCTGTTTATGTGATGTATCACATTTATTGATTTGTGTATGTCAAACCAACTTCACATCCCTGGGATGAAGCCTACTTGATTGTGGTGGATTAGCTTTTTTTAATAGGCTGAATTGGACCATATGGATCTTATAGACCTCTACAGAACTCTTCACCCCAAAACAACAGAATATATACATTCTTATAATTACCACATAGCACATACTCCAAAATTGACCACATAATTGGACATAAAACAATCCTCAGCATATGCAAAAAAGAAAAAACTGAAACCATACCAAAAGCACTCTCAGACCACAGTGCAATAAAAATAGAAGTCAAGACAAAGAAAATTGCTCAAATACAAGAAATGACATGGAAATTAAGCAACATGCTCCTGAATGACTTTTGGATAAATAATGAAATTAAGGCAGAAGTCAAGTTCTTTGAAAATAATGAGAACAAAGATAAAACATACCAGTATCTCCAGGACACACCTAAAGCAGTGTTAAGAGGGAAATTCATAGCAATAAATGCCCACATCAAAAGATTAGAAATATCTCAAATTAGCAACCTAATAGTCACAACTGAAAGAACTAGAGAAGCAAGAACAAATCGATCCCAGAACTAGCAGAAGACAAGAAATCACCAAAATCAGAGCTGAACTGAAGGAAACTGAGATACCAAGAGCCATTTAAAAGATCAATGAATCCATGAGTTGGTTTTTTGAAAAAAAATTAATAGGATAAATAGGCCACTAGCTAGACTAATACAGAAGAAAAAGGAGAAGATCCAAATAAACATGATTAGAAGTGACAAAGGTAATGTTACCACTGACCCCGCAGAAGTAAAAATGAAGTAAAAATGACCATCAGAAACTACTACAAATACCTCTGTGCACATAAACTAAAAAAGCTAGAAGAAGTAAATAAATTCCTGGACACATACACCCTCCCAAGACTGAACCAAGAAGAAACTGATTCTCTGAACAGACCAGTAATGAGCTCTGAAATTGAATCAGTAATAAATAGCCTACCAACAACAACAACAACAACAGCCCAGGCCTGATGATTTCACAGCCAAATTCTACCAGATGTACAAAGAAGAACTGGTACCATTCTTACAGAAATTATTCTAAAAAATTGAGGAGGAGGGACTCCTTCCTAACTCATTCTGAGGCCAGCATCATCCAGATACCAAAATTTGGCAGAGATACAACAAAAAAAGAAAACTTCAGGCTGATATCCTTGATGAACATTGATGCAAAGATCCTCAACAAAATACTTGCAAACCAAATCCAGCAGCACATCAAAGGAGTTATTATCTTATACTGCCTATCCTTTGTGAGTGAACATCTTATCTTTCCAACTAGATTGGGACCTCTTGGAGAGCGTAGACTATATGCATCTTACTTTTCTTTCTGTCCTCCACAACCCAAACCTTCTACACAACAGTCACTCAGTAAATAGGTGTCAGGTTCCATTCTTTGTTTAGGAAATCTGCATAAATTACCTTTATAACTAAGACGTTTTGTCTTAAGTATGATCATACTCTTTGGGGTCAAAACTTAAGTCATTTTATTTCTTTTTTGATCTTCCCTAAGATGGAGAACAAATGTCCAGTGTCGTCCTTAAACCTGTAAATATACTTGAGGTAGGTTAATGTGTCATTTAGTTTTCAGTTTTCTGGATTAAGCCAAGATAATGGGGCAGAACCATTATACTTACACAACACCTTTTCCTGAGAAATTCATAGTACTTCCTTTACATTAAGATCAGGTTTCTTCATGGTTACAAGTCAGCATAAGTTTGAGAATCCAGGGAAGATTATCTCTTCTGTAGAAAAAGTCTTGAGCCTCTGGCAAGCTTTTGTTTTTTACAAAGACTCACTTGGAGGCTGCTTAGTATCTACTGAAACCCTGATGACTGACATACACACATACCTGATGCACACTCTATCCAAGAATTGTAATTTTGTATATTTAAAATTTTAAATTTAACAAGGGTTAGATGTGGCTTAGCCTCTCAGTATTGCTGATTAAGTATTACAGATTTTAGCAACTAGGAATTTGTAATGATGAAATATTGTTCTGTTAATACTAGCAAATTTAACTAAAGTAATTCTAAGGAATGGTGATTATGGATATATTCTAACCCACTTTACCCTTCTCATCATGTAGTGAAAGGCATGAAACTCAAACTGCTGGGGAGAGCATGAGGAAGCTGGGGCTGCAGGCTGTATGCTTTTGTAAACACTTCCAGTTGCCTGCTCTGATGATGTGTCTGCGGGGTCATTTGGAGGAGCTGATATGAGGGAGCAGATGAATCTTCTCACTTAAAATATCCTGTAATGTCAAGAAAAACTATTTGAACCCCAGAAAGTTTATAAGCTAGTTGGATGTGTTAATATTGGCTTGTTGAACTGGCTTGTTGAGGGGTGTCAGGGACCCTTCTTTCCTTTTGAAGAACCATAGAAATAACACACTGGGGCCAGGCACAGTGGCTCACATCTGTAATCCCAGCACTTTGGGAGGCCGAGGCCGATGGATCGCCTGACGTCAGGGATTTGAGACCAGTCTAGCCAGCATAGTGAAAACCCATCTCTACTAAAAATACAAAAAAATTAGCTGGGTGTGATGGTGGGTGCCTGTAATCCCAGCTACTCGGGAGACTGAGGCAGGAGAATCACTTGAACCCAGGAGGTAGAGGTTGCAGTGAGCCAAGATCGCGCCATTGCACTCCAGCCTGGGCAACAAAAGAGAAACTCCATCTCAAAAAAAGAAAAGAAAAGAAAAGAAAAGACATAACACACTGGTTGGGTGAATGGAGGATTACACCCAAGGCACCTGGGAGGGAGACTGTTTATTTTATGAGCTTGCCCTTTGGTTTGGTTGTGTTTTTAAAGGTTTGGGAAAATTAAGAAATGTTAAACCTGCTTCAGATTCGTTTATCAAACACTCACTTAGTAATATAATAATTGTAAGGACAGTCATTTCCAGTTTGTGCAAAACAGTTTTTATTGGATTCCTAATGTGCAAGTTGGGAGGGGCTGATAAGCATTTTGGTAGCAAAGAGTCATTTCCTCAATTAGAAGAAAGAGCGTCTTGGGACATATGGTTT
The DNA here is from genome assembly GCF_000951045.1 of Mandrillus leucophaeus. Classification (NCBI taxonomy): domain Eukaryota; kingdom Metazoa; phylum Chordata; class Mammalia; order Primates; family Cercopithecidae; genus Mandrillus; species Mandrillus leucophaeus. The sequence continues at coordinate 1,806,765 of NW_012105187.1, forward strand.
TTGGAAGTGAAATATTTGATCCTAGAGTTTTGGCTGGCCATAAAGGAAAGCTTGTACAAGCAAAAAAGAAAAGTTGTTTTCCCGGTGAAAAAACAGGGTAGAAGGGACATTTGTAGTAGGAAATAAGGATGGTAAGAAGAGGCCAGGAGCAGTGGCTCACACCTATAATCCCAGCACTTTGGGAAGCCAAGGCTGGCAGATCACCTGAGGTCGGGAGTTGGAGACCAGCCTGACCAACATGGAGAAACCTCATCTCTACTAAAAATACAAAATTAGCCAGGCGTGGTGGCGCATGCCTGTAAACTCAGCTACTCGGGAGGCTGAGGCAGGAGAATCGCTTGAAACTGGGAGGCGGAGGTTGCAGTGAGCCAAGATTGTGCCATTGCACTCCAGCCTGGGCAACAAGAACAAAACTCCGTCTCAAAAAAAAAAAAAAAAAATATAAGAAGAAAAATAATATTTTATCTTTGATAAGAGCAAGTAGAGAGTTACGGTGTTTTTATTCTATTTTGAAGTTCTAGAACCAATGCAGCCTCCCTAGGGAACTGCAAACGGGCCAGGCGCTTTCATAATATTTACATTCATTTGTTCATCCATTTGCCGTCCATTTATCTTTCGTCCAAAATCATTTATTAGGGACCTCTTCTATTTCATGCACTGGGGCTATGATGATAAATAAATTCTTCACTTGGAGGAACTACCCTTTACTGGAAGGAGGCCTACATAAATGGGGTTTAGAGTAAACCTGACAGGTGTTCTACTAGATCTAATAACAGACATCTGTGGACGTACAGAGAAAAGGTCGCCCCTCTGGGTTGCTGGAAAAGATTCACAGAAAGTGATATTTGAAGTGAATTTTGAAGGATGAGTGCATTCATCAGGTTAAGCCATTGGGAAAGAAAAGCTCACTAGGAGACGGGCCTGTGCAAAAGCACTGAGGTGTGACTGCGTATGCAGAGAACAGGGAAGGCGGTGAGGTGGTGGGTGGAGGACCAGGTACAGAATTGTGGGAGAAGTGATGGGGAAGAGTGAAACTGCAACTGTAGGGCACCAAGCCATCACCCTCCATGCATCCAAAGTCAAGTGCCAGAAGGCACAACCTCAACCCATGGGTGGCAGCCCTACTGCCAACACACACATACACACACACACACACACCCCCCACACACCCCACCACACACACATACCATGCACCCCCCCATTCCACCCAACAACCCACCACACACACAGATACACACACCCCACTTCACATCCCACCACACAAACATCCTCCACCACACACATACCCTCCACCACACACACACATCTTACACACCCCACTCCATACCCCACCCCCCATACAACCCCATACACCAGCACACCCCTTCACACCACACCACTCCCCACACCACTGCACACACACACCCTACCACACACACACACCACATACCCCCACACACACCTCCCGTATATTCCTTACCACACATATTCTACATCCACCCCACACACAATCTCCCCACCACACATACCCCACCCCCCACATACCCCACACACACCACCACATACCCTTCCACACATCCCATCACACACCCCTCAAATCCTGCCATACACGCACACCCCATCACATACCCCACACACCCCACACACCCCACCACATATACACACACACAGACACACACTACCACCACACCAACAATCCACCATGTACCCCACACCTCACACCTGACCACACACACTCTCCTTTCACACACACCCCACTTCATCACACACACACAAACACACACCCCATACACGCCCCACGCCACATACAGGGACCGTTGTTTTAGCTCCCCACATACAGGAACTGTTGTTTTGGCTGACCCTCTCCTGAGAAAGCAGAGTTGACTCTGGGCTGCATTCTGCAGAGCACAGCACAGAGTCCTGGGAACACTGTAAGGGACGTTGGTAAGGGGGATCCAGCACTGGTTTTTAAACATGGGAATGCTACACACATCATCCATGGGCTGTGAGTACATTGTGTCAGGACTAGGTCTAACTCGTACCCTGTTTGTTCCTCTGTGCCTAGCACAGTGCTGGCATATAGAAGGTCCTCCTTAAATATTTGCTGCATGAATAAATGAACTAAATAAATAAGGCAATGTGGAGAACTGACTAGCGTGGAAGGAAACTACTGTCAGTTCAGAGGCTCTCACAAGAGTCTAGATAAGCAATCACAGTGGGATTGGAGAGGAAGAGCCAGAATGTAGACCAGCACTCTCCAACAACTTTCCGCGTGATAGAAATGTTCTATTCTGCACTATCCATTGTGCAAACCACTAGCCACACATGGTTCTTGAGCACTTGAAATGTAGCTGGTGATGCTGAGGGACTGAGCTTTTAATTACTTTAAATTTAAATAGCCACATGTGACTATTGGCTACCACATTGAACAGCACAGTTCTAGAGATTTTTTGTGGCAGAATCAAACAAACTTGTAACCAACTGGATTTATTCATTAATTTAATCAGTAAACATTTATTGATTGTTTACTTTGTTCCGCAGTGAAGACGTGGCAATACGGTGTGACACGCCAGGGTGTTTAGACTTTGTGAGGTGCTTGGTAAAGGAGACCCAGCACCAGTGTTTAAGCATGAGCAGAGCAGGTGATACAATTTCCTTCTAGAGCTGACATCCTTTTGAGGGAAGGAGGGAAGGAAGGAAGGAAGGAAGGAAGGAAGGAAGGAAGGAAGGAAGGAAGGAAGGAAGGAAGGAAGGAA
>NW_012105187.1:1809933-1830196 GCF_000951045.1 Mandrillus leucophaeus
AAAAAAAAAAAAAAAAAAGAAAATGAAAACAAGTGATATAATGAGTGGAGGAGAGTGGACAAGCTATTTTAGCAGGATTGGTCCAGGAAATCCTCGCTGAAAGGTGACAAGTTGAGAGTTGAATAATGCGGAAGTTACGTGGATTAAGAAGAACAAAAACAAAGAAAACCTCAAAACAAGAACTAAAATAATCATTGATGCGTAAAAGCAATAAAATTTATCCTGAAGACACCTGGCGCAAGAAGAGACCTATTCCATCTGCAAGTCAAACTTACCCACTTCCTTTTTCCAGAAAGGAAACTGAAGCCCAGACAGGTAAAGAGACTTACCTATGGCCAGTTGGCAAAAGACTCTTAACCTTTTGACCTCCAACTCCACTCCCTACTGGGTAAGTGTCTCTTAGCATCTTGAATATCATTTTTCTTATTAGCAAAATGAGTTATCATTAGAAATGAAAAATGTAACATGGATAAGGTGCTAAAACTAGTAGCTATTTTTATTTTGGATTTTATTTTATTTTGGATAATCATTGTATAGTATGCCTCTCAAATAATTAACTATGTTATTATTGTAATAATATAAAAGTATTAATTAATATAATATATAATTATGTATAATTAATATAATACAGAACTCAGCCTAAGAGAGGCAATGAGCATTCAAGTCCTGACTTTTTCTTAGCCATCATTGTCTGGGGTAAACCTTAGCATTGGGCCTATGCAGTCAACCTCCAGTACCACCTGCCATTCACCTGGAGGCAGCTGCTGGAGCTCTTCAAACGCTGTCAGAGAAGGAATAACCATCCCCCACACTGCTGGCCTGGCAACCCCCACCTTATTAAGTGGTGGCATGTATCACAGTCCTAGGATACTTCTGAGGAGAGAATTACGAGGCTGTGGTTTTCCCAACAGACACAGCTGTCATCAAGCTCTTTACGGAAAGCTGCTGTAGACAGGGACTGAAAAGAAGATGAAGGCTTTAACAGGATGTGAAATTGCAGTGATAAAAAGAGAGCACTAAAAGCATATGGCACTGGAAAGGATTTTCTGCATCCAAATTGAGAATCAGACCTTCATTTGGTTACTCATCATTTTACCTCCACCACACCGCTGCTCTTTGAGCTGGTATTTTTGTAAACATTCAGATAGGACAAACAAGGTGATAAATGAGGTCATGGCTTTGCCAGAGGGACAGACAGTGCTGGAATATAAATGTTGGGTCTCCTTGACTTCTCAATGTCATTTGCCTTTTCTGGCCATACCTTTGGGTCTCAACCCAGGGTCTTGGAATATGAGCCCATGCTCTAGCCATTCTGCCATTTTGCATCTGAGTTTGGTGTCTATGGAGCTACTGGTTCAATAATCCTTAGCTGATAGTTTGATCTGACTATTGTATGATCACCAGAGTAACACTGAAAATGAGGCATTGAACAACTATGGGTTGCATGTGAGTGACCTGAGAGCCATGTCTGAGGCTCACTGCACACGGCTCATGACCTCACTGTTGCAAACTGACCTGGTCAGGGCCAGGAGCCCCTCGCCAGGCTGGAGCATCATCTCCTCCCATCATTCCTGAACACCACAAAGACCCATTAGGATAATGCCTCTGTGCCTTTCAGCCCTCGCATGTTCACCAATGCACCTTCCAGTGAACATAGTGGCATACAAATAACTGCAGACGTGGAAGGATCCAAGTCCTTGTCCCAAATCTAGCAGGTCTAGACCTTGCTCTACCACTTAGTTCACTGTATGAGCTTGGGCGAATTACTTTATTTATGTAGACCCCTATTTCTTCAAATGTGAATGTGGAATATTATCTACCTCGTAGAGGTCCAAGAATCAAAAAAATATTGTATATGAAAATGCTTTGAAAAATAGAAAGCACTACTCAAGTAAGTACAGGTATTATTCAGTAGTCTACATACACTACAGGGATTTTATTTTTGTAGAAAAAATAACACTTAATAAATATAAAATTATATTAATATCACTTTCATCCATCTATCCACTCATCCATCCATCCATCCATTCATTCAGTAAAGTTGTATTAGACAACCAGTCTGGGCTCTGGCACTGTATTGGTGCTAGGTAGATACATGATGGTAAACAGCCAATATATTATTCCTTGTGTTAATTAGGGTTCTCCAGAAAAATAAAACTAAAGGGAAATATATATCTCAAAAAGAGATTTATTACAAGTAATTAGCTCATGTGATTATAAGGTGGGAAAATCCTGAGATATGTGGGTGAGTCAATAAGTTGGAGACCTGGGAGAACTGATGGTTTAGTTCCAGTCTGAGCCTGGTGACCTAAAAACCAGGATTGATGGTGTAGCTGAAGGCCAGCAGGCTCAAGATCCTGGAATTGCCAATGTTTCAGTTTGAGTCTGAAGGCAAGAAAAAAAGCCAGTGACTCAGTTCAAAGGCAGTCAGGCAGGAAGAATTCTCTCTTACCTGGGGGAGTCAGCCTTTTATTCTATGCAGGCCTGCACTTGGTTAGATGAGGACTGTCACATTAGGGAGTGCACTCTGTTTTACTCAATCTGCCAATTTGAATGTTAATCTCCTCTAAAACACCCTCACAGAAACACCCAGAGTAACATTTCACCAAATATCTGGGCACCACTTAGCCCAATCAAGTTGGCAGATAAAAGTAATCATCACCTTCCTCATGGAGCTAACTGTCTATTTGGGAGAGAAGGACAATAGTAAAGCAATAATCATGCAAACAAATTTATAATGACAAAGTGTGCTGAGTGCTATGAAGAAAAAATAATCCTCCCAGGATACAGGCTCCCAGGAGTGATGATAACACTGGAGGCACATAAACATGAAACTTTAGTTGAATTGACCAATGTGGGGCAAGGGGAGCGCATAGGGGAATTCCTTCAGATAGGAGAGCACTCAGCAAATGAAAGATCCAGAAGGTCAGTGTGGCTAGAACATAGGAAAGAAGAGGGATTATGTTGCCAATGTGAGAAGACAGAGTAAAGGTCACAGACAACTCTTAGGGTTCTGCTAGGAGAAGTCTGAAAAGTTTGGGGCTGGTGAAGGAAGTACGAAATAGAAGTTGTCAGACTGAGAGAATGACCTTACTCATTGACAACATAATGTAATAATATGGTTGAGTGGTCTATTTCAGTTGAGCTAGAATAAATTCATAAACATTCTAATCTCTCAGGTTGCATGATTTTTATAGCCTTTTGTTTGACAATTTGATGCAGACATATAAATTAATTTTAACGTTGATTGTTGTGACCTTCCACTTTATACTGTTTTCCATGAATATTTCCACGTTGTTTTCCATAATTTTGTTATTTTTAATAGCTGTATAATATTCCATCATGGTTTCCATCATGTTATTTCTGGCCCTTCTACACACTCCTGTGGTTTTTAGCTCTGTACACTGTTTTTCTGAAAAACAGTTCTGCTGATAATATCTTTTGGAACAGTGTTGTTTTCTTATGAGCTATTCTCCTAAGTTGCATCCCCTCATGGGTCACTTCTCTGCACGTCACAGCCACTGTAGTGCACAGCGTCTGTGGTGTGGTGCTTTGTTTGTCTTGTCTGGATGTGAGAAATTCCGATGGCACCAGCTGCTGCTGGGGAGTTGGCTGGGGAGGAGTAGTGGCAGGCAGGAAGAGGATGACCCTCATTAGGAGTTCAGAGAATGCAGGTTATTGTGTTACTGCACTGTATCCTCCAGGATGTGGCCTCTGTGAGTCGTTTGTTCTGCACTGAGAACTTCCATGGCCCTTAGCCTAACAGGGAGCTTATTCTCCTCCTTGCCTTTGCCACCTTCCCCGAGGGCCTATTAAGTTCCTGACAAGTGTTGTTGTATGTGGAACAATGAATATGTAAGGTAGTGGCAATAATGTAAATTATTGTTCATAAGTCTCTGGACTATAATTAAATGAAAGTTATGATTATATCATCTAAGGCAAATGGTTCCCTAGGTACCATCATTTTTGTTTGTTCCTTTATTTAATATATTCATTCTTAATTTCTACATATTATTGAGAAATTAGTAAGGGACGAGCTCATCAAGCCAAGCAGGTATCAGGGAAATTCATATAACATCCCTTCCTTGCCTGATCATAGTGCACCCACTCATTTGACCCAGTGTATCTCTTAAGCATTTAGTATTTTTAACACTGGTGAAAAAGTTAATGGAACAAAACAGAGTAACTGAACTCATTTGAGTTGGGACAAGGATAAAATTTAAATTTGGTTTTCTGGGGGAAAAATTATATTCCCTGTGTCAAACATAAACAGCAATGATAGTAACTTGTAAAAACTATGGAGTGTTAACTGTATGCCAGGAACAGTACTTTACATTGTATCTTTACCTCCCTCCCATGAAGTGCGTTTTCTCAAAATCACAAAGCTGGTGAGTGATGGACTCACGATTCAAAGAGTAGACCCAAAGCCAGTGCTCCTAATCTCTCTCTACCCTGGTAATACAGTGGCTGGAAGCAGTGTGGGGTGGCAGGAAAAACCCACGCCAAGGGGTCAGAGCATTGCATTGGGAAGCACATGCCATGTTAGCCTTGAATCTGTTAGGTAAATTGAATTAAGTCACAGTATTATTATTATTATTATTATTATTTTGAGATAGGGTCTCGCTCTGCCACCCACCTGGAGTACAGTGGCGCAATCTTGGCTCACTGCAACCTCCACCTCCCAAATTCAAGCGATTTGCCTGCCTCAGCCTCCTGAGTAGCTGGGATTACAGGCATGCATAGCCACACCCAGCTAATTTTTGTGTTTTTAGCAGAGATGGGGTTTCACCATGTTGACCAGGCTGGTCTTGAACTCCTGACCTCAGGTGATCCACCTGCCTCAGCATCCCAAAGTGCTGGGGTTACAGGCATGAGCCACTGTGCCCAACCCACATAAACTTCTTGATGTTCCATTTTCTATAAAGCAAAAGAGACACTTGTATTTTTTAACTCCCATTGTGGGCAATGCTAGGTAAGTGTGGAAGTTCTTTGACAACCAGCCATAAAGTCCTATAGATATCTAAGGATTCATTACTTTGTATTGTGGTTGCTATGATGATGACATAGCAAGATTCTTATACTTAAAATCTGAGACATGCAACAGCTGCTTTAGGGTGAGGCTACTCCAATGGATTACATTCAAATGTCTCATGCAGTGGAGTTGTGTTTCAAAATGAGTCATCTGATATGCTGATGTGCCAGGGAATCAGATACTTCACAGTCAGGAGGCAGCAGGAATCGTGTGTGTTGTGGATGTGACGTGACTGACGCGGTGACAGATACATTGAAAGCATCAGCAGGTTCCCTAAACAAAGCTCCTTCTAGGAAAGCTGATCACTGTGGTAGGCTCCCTCCAGTGACCGCAGGCTGGGAATTGACCATAACAAATCATGATGTAGGTTCTAGAACAAGATTGAGGGGTGGAACAAGAGTCAGGTGGTCTTCAGAGTGATTTTATTGACATTAGCCCAACCAAGTCTCCACCATGCTTTGGGCAATCAGCACATCTAAGGTCTTGGGGTTCTAGATGTTGGAATACATTGCATAACGGTTCCAGGTATCAGGACATGGAGGCCAAAGCAGAAATTTCATCCGTACTTTATGGAAACCCAGTAGACTGGTGGTCTCAAACTCCAGAGAGACTAAAATCCAACTGTTAGGTACTACGCTCACTATCTGGGTGGTGATGGGATCATTCACCTCCCAAACCTCAGCATCATGCAGTATACTCATGTAACAAACCTACACATGTACCCCTGAATATAAAATAAAAGTTGAAATTATCTTAAAAAAATTTGTTCAAATGCAGATTTCTGGTTTCCATTCCCAGAGTTCATGATTCCACTGGGTTGGGGTGGGGGCCAATAATCTACATTCAACAACCCCTTTAAGTGATTTTGATGCGGATAATGTACAATTTCCATTTTCAGAAAATAAAATGTAGTAGATACAGGAAGGCCTCTGGATGAGAGTGACCGTAATAAAAACCAAAAAGCTAACATGTATTGAGTATTTACTATGAACTGGCCACTCTTCAAAGTGCTGTACAGAAATTAACTAATTCTCACGCCATCCCATGAGCTAACCACTAATTATTTCCTCCATTTTACAACTAGAACACACTGGCACCTGTGATTTCATGTCCTGGTTTCCTGGTAAAATGTAAAAGTTTGAATGTGTCAGAAGAATTTTGTAAGGAAGGGATAGATTGCTCAGATTCCACCTAGAGGGATAGCATATCCTCCCAACCCTCTAGTGTTATAATATAGCCTGATTCTAATATGAAAAATTCACAGCAGCCTTGTAGCTTAGGGTAGGAATGGAGCTTAGGAGTAATTGCCCACTGTAGCATCTATCATACAGGGTACCAACATTGAGACTGGAAGACATGAACTCCAATTATTCTTTGCCCTCTAAATGCTGAAATTGCCCTTACCCCAACCTTCTTTTTGGCTGGGACCTGTTGAAATGCTGCAAGCCTCCAACTTGCTAATCAGGTTTACAGAAAAAAGAGATTTTAAGACTCTACTAATTAAAGATATAATGCTAACCATCTATGACCAGTTAACCATCTATGACCAGTTAGCTCATTTAATTAGAGCCCATTGAGAATAAGAGTGAACTCATCAAACCTAACATTTACTTTCTATTACAGAAGAATTTATTTGAATCTCTCTTTTCCTTGGCTAAGAAGAATGAAGAGGCAGGAGACTTGGGGGACCTCTTAACTGGCGACAATTACTGGGACAAATCAGCCAGCACAAACAGGAGGTAATACTTGGATGGTTGGTTAGAAATATTCTTTGCTGGCCGGGCGCGGTGGCTCACGCCTGTAATCCCCGAGAGATCGAGACCATCCTGGCTAACACGGTGAAACCCCGTCGCTACTAAAAATACAAAAAATTAGCCGGGCGTGGTGGCGGGCGCCTGTAGTCCCAGCTACTTGGGAGCCTGAGGCAGGAGAATGGCGTGAACCCGGTAGGTGGAGCTTGCAGTGAGCCGAGATTGTGCCACTGCACTCCAGCCTGGGTGACAGAGCGAGACTCCGTCTCAAAAAAAAAAAAAAAAAAAAAAAAAAAAAAAGAAATATTCTTTGCTGATTCATGTACTATGATTTAAAGAACCTTGAAGTTGTCTGAACATTGTTTGAAATTTTGGAGGTCCAGAATTCCAGATTTATGTTTCTAAGTGCCTAACTGCTAAGATGTTCCATTTGGTTGTTCAGCTAGTATCCCTTCCCCAAAACATATCCCAAATCAATCCCATCATATTCCCCACCAAGTCTCTCTTCTCTGGATGACACTACTTCTGTTCCTGATCACACCGTTCTCCCAGTTCTGGTTCAGAAACACAGCCATCTAAGATAAAGTCACATGTTTTCTCAGGTTAGCTTTCGCTCTTCCAGCAAGAAGAGCATCACTATCACCCACAGTTCAATCCCTTTTCATCTCATGGTGTCTGAACCACATTCTGGAGCTTTCCTGACCAGCATCTTCTCTGTTTGTCCTGCAGCTTCTTCCTACAGTGGCTCTGCCATATTGAAATATCATTCTTTAGTTCAAACTCTCTGTGATTTTTATTGCCTCCTAAATAAAGTTGAAATTTACTAAACTCAAAATCTGGTGTACAAGTCCTTCTGTAATCTTTTCCCATACTAGTTGTCTAGCCTTGTTTTCTATTAAGTCTTTAAAAACATTTTACTACTCACAGGGCTGACTTACCTATTAGATACAGGAAGTACAGCACCTAGGTCCCACAATGCTTTTAGAGGTCCAGGATGTTTTCATTTCTTTTTTAATCAAAAGGAAAAAAGAATACAATCCAAATTGCATTATATTCATAATTATACCAACACAGTTATAAAACATAATTTTAATATTTTTTGGACAAAGAGACTTATGAAAGCAAAAGTGTCCAAGTCCCATTAAAGTCATGTGACTTTCCCCGCAATAGAAAACATAAATTTAATAAATGAACTTTGGTGAAAGACTTAAAGACAAGTAATAAAGTATGCCCTCATTACATGTAAAATAAATAAATACAATCATCAACCGTGTCTCAAAAAATGTTTCTTTCGTTTGTTCATTAATAACTCAATTACTCACTCATTCAATCAACAAATATTAATTGCACTCTTACTTTTTTTCAGGCACTAAACAATCAGTCCTGGTCTCTGTTATCAGAGACTTTTGATGCTACCATTGGAGTCAGACAAGCAGACAAACATTAACAAAATGATTGTAAATTATGACACACTATGATGGGAAAGGAGGAGGCAGAGAGAGAGGACATTGGCAGGAAGGAGCCCTACTGTAGATGTGGTGGTCAGAGAAGGAGCTGGCCCTCCAGAGACACATGGGCAGAGCACTCCAGCAGAATCTCTGGGTGAGACTTGGACATCTGTGTTGTTGCTCTACTTTCTGGGTGTGTCTGATGAAGGAGGAGCCCCTGCCGTTCGTCTCGTCCACAAATACAGTTTAAGCTCTTCATTTCCATGGTTTTGTTCATGTTGCTCCCTCGCCCTAGAATTCCTTCTCCTCTGCCTCCCTTTCTCTACTTTTCAAGCCATACTCATCTTCTAAGACCCAATTCAAATGCCACCACCAAGCCACTGCCTCTATGCCACGTCCTCTGGCCAGACGCCTGCTGTCCTTTGAAGCTCCCACTCTGATGCTTAGCATTTGTCATCCCCTACCCTCTTCTTCCATATGTTTTATCTCCACTACTTCATGGCAATTTTTTGAAGGTAAAAACTGTGTTTTATATCTTAGCATTCCTTGAAGCACCTCCACAGTGACCTTCACACATTAGAAATTTAGTAAAAATTTTCTGGATACATGAAAAATGAATGAGTCCATGATTCCAAGGTAGACTATGTATTCACATCATATTCTTGCAATCTTTCCCCTATTTCCTTTGCAGACAAGTACAGCTACGACTGCTGCTGGGACCGCGATACTGTGATGAGACTTTGCATATTTAAAAGGATGCTGAGAGAGGAGGAGGAATGATAAATGAACTTGGGAAGATGTGATGTCTTCTGTGATGACACTAATAGATGGAATACAGAATTCAGCTCCAATACTTAGGGTTGGAAACCAAACATAAACAAGCAAGCAAGGAAAATGAAAAGGAATGTGTGTGTGTGTGTGTGTGTGTGTAGGTATGGTGAGAGTATATGAAATACATGAAAAGATAAAAAGTTAGATGCTGCTAAGGGGACAGACATGTAGGAATTTTACATTAGGGTTGTTCTGGTTTTCATTTTCTTGCCTTTTTAAAATTTAATGATAAACAAGTCTCCAGAGATTTTCACAGCGTGGGAGACCACTGGTAAGACCATAAGCTTGGCATTACAGGTGATCCCCAGCAGGATCTAAACCAGAGCCTTCATAGTGGACTGTCGGGCCAGGTGCAGCTGTAGACAATGCATCTTCAGGAGTGGGGTGAAGCAATTTAATGGACCAGTAATGCAACAGGAGATAGAAAAAAAGTATTCTCTCACTAAAGCATGGTGGGTGTTTTCAAAATGTTTAAAAAATGTTTTTTAGGTCAGGCACAGTGGCTCACACCTGTAATCCCAGAGCTTTGGGTGGCTGAGGACCCAAAAGGAGGATCTCTTGATGCCAGGAGTTGTAGACTAGCCTGGCCTAATAAAGCAAGACCCTGTCTCTACAAAAAAAAAAAAAAATTTAATTAGCCAGGCAGGTGACAAGCACCTGTAGTACCAGTTACTCAGGAGGCCAAGGCAGGAGGATCACTTGAACACAAGAATTTGAGGTTGCAGTAAGCTATGATCGTGCCATTGCACTCCAGCGTGGGCGACAGAGTAAGACCTCAATTCTTTTTTTTTTTCCCTTTGAGACGGAGTCTCAAGGGTGGAGTGCAATGGCGCGATCTCAGCTCACTGCAAGCTCCGCCTCCCGGGTTCATGCCATTCTCCTGCCTCAGCTTCCTGAGTAGCTGGGACTACAGGCGCCCGCCACCATGCCTGGCTAATTTTTGGTGTTTTTAGTAGAGATGGCATTTCACCATGTTAGCCAGGATCGTCTCGATCTCCTGACCTCGTGATCCTCCCGCCTCGGCCTCCCAAAATGCTGGGATTACAGGCGTGAGCCACCGCGCCCAGCCAGACCTTAATTCTTTAAAAACCAGTTGTGTTATGCTTTTGGTTGCTGGGTTCCTAGAAGGAGGTTCTCAAGGTGGCAAGTCAGAGACATTCTGTCTGTCAGAAATGCAAAAGGATGGAGCAAAATTCCGAAGATAAAGTGAAAAATATGGCAATCAGGATAGCAAGAGCTATGTGAATGGTGTGAGTTTGAGGAGGTGTTTTCGATTAACTTGTTTTATCATTGAGCTGTAAAAAGAAGTTAAGATAGGGAAGGATGGGGTGAAATATTGCCTGGTCTCCAATTGAAACACATGGGCCTGAGATGTGGTGAGGTATTACTAATGGGATGAAAAAGTGGAGTGGGCCTGGTGTGGAGGAGCAAAGCATCCTGAGCCTCGGAATTGACTCAGGTTAAAGGGCCTCTAGGGCTACACTCTGAGTGCCTTGGAAGAGCTACCTGGCTTCAGCTCTAATCACAGGTACTTTTCTATCCCCTGGTTGTCAGCTCTTCAGCACTTTATTCATTAAAAAATATTTACTGATGGCCTACTAAATGACAGGCCCTGTTTGAACAGCTGTGAAAAAAAAAATAGGCAAATGTCCTTGCCCTCCTGGGATTCATATACTAAAGGGTCAAGAATATAAGAATTTATTATAAGAATAGTCCACGGAGGAAAAATGAAGCACAAGTATAATGGATCTATTGACCTGTGTAATGACCCTGGATCAAGACCCTGATCACACCATTTACCTGCTGCCTGTTATTGTAATGTCTTCTGCCATCTGTTATTACTTCTTATCACCTCTCCTCTCAGACCTATGGTCCAAGACACATACCTTCTTAAAAAAAAAAGCTGTATTGAAGTATAATTTACATAACATAAAGTTCACCTATTGTGAGTGTATAATTCAATGATTTTTAATAAATGTATAGAGTTGTATGGTCTCATGATTACAATCCAGATTTAGAACATTTCTGTCAGCCTGAAATGTTTCTTTGTGCCCATTTGCAATCAATTCTGCTTCTACTTTCAACCCCAGGCAACCTCTGATCTGTTTTCTATATCTATAGATTGCTATAGATTGGCCTTTTCTGGACATTTTATATCAATGAAATCAAACAATATAGGTTGCACATTCCTAATTCCCAAATCCAAAATGCTCAAATTTGAAACTTTTCAAGCATGACATGACACCACAAATGAGGGGAAAAAAAATGTCTGACCTCCTTACATATACACACCACAAGTGAAAAATTCCACACGTGACCTCATTCACATGATGAGTTGTAGTCAGTCAAAATGCAGGCATGCAACACACAGTTTATTCAGCCTCCTCAAGAGAAAATAGACCCACCTAGCCCCCATCAGCTGCAATACGTCTTTTCTACCCAATGCCCAGATTCTCCCATGCAAGCACACTCACAAAGGGTAATAAAAATGACACACGTGCAGGCCAGATGTGCCAATAGCAGGTTCCCCATTTTGCCCCACAGGGGGCCAAGATGACGTGCATTGCTCATTGTATTTTTTTGCTTATTCTCTGCTCTGTGGTATAAAGACATAGTTGAAAATGTCAAAAAGGTCTGCATATGGGAAACAGTAAGAAAAAGAGAACACATTTATGTTTGTCTGTAGAACAGATACTGAATAGCAGTGTTAAGTGTGAAATGTCTTATGGAAGAGCGTGGTGTTGGAATGATCACCATATATGAAAACGAGGATAAACTGTGGAATTTTGATGCTCAGAGTGATGAGCAGAATTTGCTTAAAAATAGGAAAACACTGCATAAAGCTTAAAATGAAGATCTCGATTGTGTATTGAAGGAGTGGATCCACCAGTGTTGCAATGAAAACATGCCACTTAATAGTATGCTGACAGTGAAGAAAGCAAAGATCTATCAGGATGAACTGAAAATGGAAGGGAACTGTGAATATTCAACAAGCTGGTTGCAGAAATTTAAGGAAAGACATGGCATTGGCATTAAATTTTTAGAGATTTGTGGTGATAAAGCATCTGCTGATCATGAAACAATGGAAAAATTCATTGACAAGTTTGCCAAAGTAATCACTGATTAAAATCTGACACCAGAACAAGTCTATAATGCTGATGAAACATCACTCTTTTGGTGTTATTGCCCCAGAAAGACACTGACTAGGACTTATGAGATGCCCCTTATAAGAATTAAGGATGCCAAGAACAGAATAGCTACTGGGATGTGCTAATGCGGCAGGCACGTATTAGTAAAAACTTGCTGTGATAGTCAAAAGCTTACATCCTCGCTGTTTTCAAGAAGTGAGTTTCTTACCAGTCCATTATTATGCTAACAAAGATGCATGTATCCCCAGGAACATCTTTTCTGATTGATTTCAAAATATTTTGTACCAGTAGCTCTTGCTCACTCTAGGGAAGTTGGACTGGATGATAACTGGAAGCTTTTGTTATTCCTTGACAACCGTTCTGCTCATCCTCCAGCTGACATTCTCATCAAAATAGTGTTTATGCCATGGACTTTCCCCCAAATGTGACATATTTCGTTGATCGTGTATCCTTAGATCAATGAAAAGTAAATATATAAACATTTTTTTGGAACAGCATGCTGGCAGCAGTGAACAGAGGTGTGAGTATGGAAGCTTTCCAAAAGAAGTTCAGCACAAAGGATGCTGTGTGTGCTGTTGCCAGTGCTTGGAACCCAGTGACTAAAGACACAGTTGTACATTTTTGGCACAACCTCTGGCCTGCAATGATGTTCAGTAGTGATGATGAACCAGGTGGTAACTTTGAAGGATTCCATTTGTCAAGTGAGAAAAAAAAGATGTCTGACCGCCTTATATATGCAAAACATGTATCTTCAGAGGCTGTCAGTAAGTTGGAAGAAGTAGATATTGAAAATGTTTTAACATTGATAATAAGCCTCGAGTTGTCCATTCACTGATTGATCCTGAAATAGCTGAAATGGTTCTGAATTGAGGTGATGGCGATAATAATGACAATGAAGATGACATCATTAACACTGCATTAAAAATGTCTGTAGAGGACATGGTGAAAATGTGTGATGGGTTTATTGAAGGACTAGGGCAGTGTGGATTTGCAATGGAACAAGAAATCTTGTCAGTTTATCAAAAGAGATTTTTAAGACAAAAAACACTGTTAAAGAGGCAGATGACTCGAGAAAACATTTTAAAAACCTATCCAGCAGAACACCTCCTCATTGCTAGGGGACCCATTTTCTGGTCCTTCAACTGCTTCTGATGTTTTTTCTCACCTTAAAAAAAAAAAACCCCATACAGAGTACAGTAACCTTTTAGTCAGAACACAACACTGCAGGTGGAGACTGAAAGCCTGTTGTTTGTTGCTGCTGTTGTCTGACAGCTGATACAGGGATTCTGGTGATGCTACTGTGCTGCTTAGTTACCCGGAACACATGTTTTTGTATGGTATTAAAGATAAATAATTTTTTTTACTTTAAGTACTTATGTGTGAGTAAGTATAGGAACATGATTGCTTATTGGTAGCATTTACATTTAGAGTCAGGAAATGTGGTGATGCCAACCAACCACAGATTGTCCATATGGGTGGCTGAGATAGTGACACCTGTGCTGTCTGATGATTCAATGTACCTTTAAGCTATGTGTATAAGGTGCATACGAAACATAATGAATTTTGTGTTTAAACTTGGGTCCCATCCCCAAGATAGCTCATTTTATATATGCACATGTTCCAAAATCTGAAAAAAAATCTGAAATCTGAAACACTTCTAGTTGCAGGCATTTTGGTTTAAGGATACTCAACCTGTATGTATGTTTTTGTATGTGGCTTCTCTCACCTCGAATGTTTTGTTTTGTTTTGAGAGGGAGTCTCGCTCTGTTGCCCAAATTGGAATGCAGTAGTGAGATCTCAGCTCACTGCAACCTCTGCCTCCTGGGTTCAACAGATTTTCCTGCCTTAGCCTCCTGAGTAGCTGGGATTACAGGTGCATGCCACGACACCAGGCTAATTTTTTGTATTTTTAGTAGAGATGGTTTTCACCATGTTAGCCAGGATGCTCTTGATCTCCTGACCTTGTGATCCGCCTGCCTCAGCCTCCCAAAGTGCTGGGATTACAGGCCTGAACCACCTCGCCTGGCCTAGAATAATGTTTTTAAGATTTATCTATGTTGTAGCATATATCAATAGTTTGCTACTTTTCATCATTTGAATAGTACTCAGTTTCATGGATATAGTATATTTTATTTGTTCTTTCATCATTGATGGACACCTGGATTGTTTTCAGTTTGGGGATAATATGACCATTAATACATAAGTCTTTGTGTGGAAATAAATTTGTATTTCTCTTGTGTAAATATCTACATGTGGAATTGCTGAGTTGTATAATAAATATGTGTTTAACTTTATGAGAAGCTGCCACACTATTTTCCAAAGTGGCTCTACCATTTTCCATTCCTACACGTATGAGAGTTCTAATTTCTCCACATCCTCACCAGTACTGATTATCATCTGTCTTTTAATTATTGTCATTCTAGTAGAGTGTAGTAGTATCTTAGTTTGGTTTTGAATTTTATTTCCGTAATGACTAGTGATGTGAGCATTTTTTCATGTGTTTATTAGTTATTTCTGTATTTAATTTGGAGAAATGTCTATTCAACATTTTTGGCCATTCTTTTGTTTTCGTGGGTTTTTTTTTTTTTTTTTTTTGAGACAGTCTCACTCTGTTGACCAGGCTGGAGTGCAGTGATGTGATCATAGCTCACTGAAACCTTGAACTGCTAGGCTCAAACAATCTCTCACCTCAATCTCCTGAGCCACTAGGACTACAGGTGCCTGCCACCATGCCCAGGTAATTAAAAAATTTTTTTTTGAGATAGGGTCTTGCTATGTTGTGTAGGCTGGTCTCAAACTTCAGGCCTCAAGCGATCCTCCCACCTTGACCTCCCAAAGCACTGGCATTACAGGCATGAGCCACCATGAGCATGAGCCACCAACCCTTTGGCCATTTTTAAATTAGGCTGCTTGTCTTCTTGTTATTGAGTTATATTAGTTATTTATGTATTCTGGATACAAATTCCTTTATCAGATGTATGATTCATAAACTTTTCTCCCAGTTTTTGCCTTGCTCTTTCATTATCTAATGATGTATTTTAGAAGAGCAAAAACTTTTTAATTTTGTTTAAGTTTTTTCTTTTGTGGATTATGCTTTTGTTGTCATATCTAAGAATTATTTCCCTAATCAATGTCACTGTTTTTCCCATTTTCTTCTAAAAGTTTTATAATTTTACTTAGACATTAAGTCAATGATCCATTTTGAGTTAATTTTTGTGTATACTATATTCTTTTTTCTTTATGTTTTGCACATGAATATCCAATTGTCTCAGAACAATTAGTTGAAAAGACTGTTCTTTCTCGAATTGAATTGCCTTAACATTTGTCAAAAATCAATTGACCATAAGTGTGGAAGATTTTATTTCTGGACTCTCAATTCTATTCTATTGATCTATGTACCTATCCTATCCCAATGCTATATTGTCTCGATTATTGTACCTTTATTATAACTTGGAAATTGGGGAGTGTAAGTTCTCCAGCTTTGTTCTTTTTTCAAGATTATTACGGCTATTCTAGGTTCTTTGCATTTTCATATGCATTTTAGAATGAGTTTATCAATGTCTACCAAAGAAATTGCTCTGCTAGAAATTTTATAGGGATTGTGTTGAATCTATACTTCATTCTGGGGAGAATTGGTATCTTAAAAAGATTGAATCTCCAATTTATAACATGAGATATAACTCCACATATTTAGAAATGTTTTATAGTTTTCATTGTACAAATCCTGTCCTTGTATTTCCTTTGTTAAATTGATTTCTAAGTATTTTATTCTTTTTGATGCTATGAAATATTCTTAATTTCATTTTTGGTTGTTTCTTCGCTAAAACGATTGACCCTTGAACAACACAAGGGTTTGGGGCGCCAACCCCTGTACATTCAAAAATTGGCATATAACTTTTGATTCCCTTAAAACATAACTACTAACAGCTCACTGTTGACTAGAGCCTTACTGACATGAACAGTTGATTAACACATATTTTATGTTATATGTGTTAGATACTGTATTCTTACAAGAAAGTAAGCTACAGAAAATAAAATGTTACTAAGAAAATAAAAAGGAAGAGAAAAATATATTTACTATTCATTAAATAAGTTAATCATCATAAAAGTCTTTATTCTTGTCATTTTCATGAGTATGCTGAGGAGGAATAGGAAGAGGAGGAGTTGGTCTCACTGTCTCAGGGGTGACAGAGACAGAAGAAAATCCATGTATAAGTGAACCCTCATAGAAATCTGTGTTGTTCAAGGATCAACAGTATATGAAATACAAATGATTTTTGTAGATTGGTCCTGTATCCTGCAGCCTTGCTAAATTTATTAGTGTTAGTAGATTCTTTAAATGTGTGGATTTATTAGGATTTCTTTTTTACGTACAAGATTATGTTGCCTGTGAATAAAGGTAGTTTTACTTCTTCCATTCCAATTAGAATAACTTAAATTTTTTTTTCTTCTCTTATTACATTGGCTGAAATTTTGGTAAAATGTTTAGTAAAAGGAACAAGAGTAGATAACTTTGCCTAATTCCCAATTTTAGCAAGAAAACGCTCAATCTTTTATTATTAAGTATGATGTTTGCTATAGTTTGTTTATAGATTCCCTTTATCAAGTTAAAGAAGTTCCCTTGTGTTCCTATTTTGTTGATAGTTTTTTTATCACTGATGGGTGCTGGATTTTTAAAATGCTTTTTCTACATCTATTGAGATGATTATGTAGGTTTTCTTAATTCCATCAGTATGGTATATTACACTAATTGATTTTTGAATACTAAACAACTTGAATTCTTTGCATAAATTCCACTTAGTGATGGCATAGAATTCTTTTTATATCTTTCTAGATTCAGCTTCTTAAAATTTTAAGGATTTTTGCATCTATGTTCACAATGGGTGTCAGTTTGTGGTTTTCTTTTCTTGAGATGTCTTTGTTGTATCAGGGTAATACTGGGTTCATATAATGTATTTTGAAGTGTTTCCTTTTACTCTTTTCTAAAAGTGTGAAGTATTGTAATTATTTATTTTTTAAATATTTGTTAGAATTCACTATTGAAGTCATTTGGAGTATTTCTTTGTGGAAAGATTTTAAATTACCAGTTCAATGTCTTTGCTTGCTATACATCTATTGATATTTTCTATCTTTTCTTGAGTCAGTTTAGGTAATTTGTGTCTTTCTATAAATGTGTCCATTTCATGTAAATTGTCTAATTTGTTGGTACAAAGTTGTTCATGATATTCACCTATAATCCTTTTAAGGTTAGTAGTGATTGTCCCACTTTTTTTTCCTGATATTGGTAATTTGTGTCGTCTTTTATTTTTTTGATCAGTCTAGCTAAAGATTTGTCAATTTTGTTTATTTTTTTCAAGGAATCACCTTTTGGTTTCATAGATTTTTCTCTATTATTTTTCTCCTTTCTATCTCATTGTTTTCTAGTTTTGTCTTTATTATTTCCTTTCTTCTGCTCGCTTTGGGTTTAGTTAGCTTCTCTATTTCTAGTTTCCTATGGTGGATGTTTAGGTTATACGTGTCCTAATGTAGGCATGTATAACTCTATATTTCCTGAACTCTACTCACTGCTGTAGCTGTATCCTACAGTTTTTCATATGTTGAGTATTTGTTTTTGTTTAGCTCAAAAATTTAAACATTTTCCTACCGTTTTATTTGACAAATAGTTTAGATAGAAGTGTTTTGTTAATTTTCAAGTATTTTGTGATTCCTCAAACTTCCTTCTGTTGTTGATGTCTAATTTAATTGCATTGTTTTTGAAGAATATGCTTTTGATTATTTCAAACATTTAAAATTTATTGAAACTTGTTTTATACCCTAGCATACGGTCTATTCTGGAGAATGTTCTATGTATGCTTGAAAATAATGTCTATTCTGGTGTCCTTGAGTGAAATGTTTCTTAAATATCAGTGAGGTCAAGTGGTAAGTTCAAGTCTTCTATATCCTTGCTGCTTTTCTGTCTAGTTGTTCTATCAATTATTGAGAGCGGAGTATAAAAATCTCCATCCACCATTTTTGAGCTGTGTCATTTCTTGCTCTGGTTATTGAAATTGCTTGGCACTCCTTATCTACCATGCCTACTTTACTTTTTCCCATAGGATTTATCTTCAACAGACTTAGTATATATTTTATTTATATACTAGAATATAAAGGTCCCATACTGTCAGGCAGTTTTTATCTGACGAATGCCTGGCACCAAGAACAGTGCCTGACACATCCTTGTCACTAAAAACTATAATGTTTTTGAATGCATACACTCATCACCAAACAAATGGAACCCTCTAGTTTCTCGGGTGAGTGCGAGACTCCTCATCCCACTACCTGGAATAATCTGAAATGGGTCAATACCAGTGGAATCCTGAGAAATTCAGGGCAAAGGGCAGGAGATAAAATGGGGTAACTACTGCTACTGCTTTTGGCCACAGGGAGAAACTTCCCCTTTCTCCTCATGTTTTTTGTTTGGATTTATCTCTCCTTGCATTTTTATTTTATTTTGGTCTCAACCTCATGGGCTCAAGCTGTCCTCCCATCTCAGTCTCCTGAGTAACTGAGGCTACAGGCATGCACCACCTTGCCCAGCTAACCTTTTCCGTTTTCTTTTTTTTAAATTATTATTTTTTTTTTAGAGATGGGGTCTAACTCTGTTGCCCAGGCTGGTCTTGAGCTGCTGAACTCAAGTGATCCTCCTACTTCATCCTCCCAAAGTGCTGGGATTACAGGCATGAGCCACCACACTTGGCCTCCTTGCTCTTTGCATTTTCTAGTTATCAAAGTGGTAGGCACTTCAAGACCAGAACTGGATATAGAGATCGAGGAAATATGCCACTGTGCTTGATTTTGATCCAGACTATTTGGCTGCCTTCTCCAGGTAAAGGCATCAGGTGACCCTGTACATCTTAGTAGGTATTAATTCACAAGTGGAGAAGGAAAGGATGGGTTAAAACTTCAGAGCAATACACAAAAATGTTTTCCCCTGCATCTTTACTTTTTCCTCCTGAACCTGAGACAAGTTGCCATAGGTGGCTGGTCCAGGATTTGGTGCTCGGGACCCCAGCCAAGTATTGGTCCATGTTAGCATGATTGATATTATCTGCTTAAGATACATATCTTGGTGTAGCTTTGAAATTTAATGCATATCCTGCTTTGGAGGGCTGTAATATACAACAACTTCAGAAAAAACCAGCATGCACTATTTATTATTGAGTGCTTGACATATGATAGCAAGATACTTTTCATGTATCTGGCATATCAGTTACTTTACATAATCTATATGCTTTATCAATTAAAAATGAAAGAAAAGATTGACTGATGTTTTTCTTTTACTCATGAAAGTTAGGCCCAAGTTTTACAAACTTTTCTTATATGGTCTGTATAACCAACTGGAACTCAGCGGAGAGGTCTGGGCTGGAGAAACCAGTTTGGGCACCATGAATAAATCTATGATCATTAAAGCTGGGAGATGGGTCACGCTTTCTATAAGGGGAAAGCATCTAGGCGAAAACTTTGAGGAATAGTGATGTTTAATGGCTGAGTAGAAGATGATTAGCCTGAAAAGGCAGAGAAGGAGCATCCAGAAAGGTAGGAGGAAAACTAGGAGAATATTGTATTCAGGAAGGTATGTGTCATCTTTCTGAAAACTTGCAATTGTCCTTGCTTTGGGGGAGTCTCGCTACTGGTAAAGCACTTATCACTTAATAATAAATTCTCATTATGTGAATGATCCTGCAATTGTTGACACTAGATAAATAGTTCTCATGCAGAGGTACTTAGAACACTTGGTAACATGAAAACTTTGGTGTTAATAAGACTCTGCGCTGGGTGCAGTGGCTCACACCTATAATTCCAGCACTTTGGGAGGCTGAGGTGGGGGGGACACCTTAAGGCCAGAAGTTCAAGACTAGCTTGGGCAACATAGTTAGACCCTATCTCTATAAAATCAGCCAGGCATGGTGGTGTCTGCTTGTAGTCCCAGATACCTGGGAAGCTGAGGTGGAAGGTTCGCTTGAGCACAGGAGTTTGAAGCTGCAGTGAGCTATGATCACACCACTACACTCC
>NW_012105187.1:1831966-1843388 GCF_000951045.1 Mandrillus leucophaeus
CTACTGTATGCCAGACACTGGAAATGTTAAGACGCATGAGGCATGGTTCTCAAGTTTAGGTGTGCCTTGAAATCATATGGCAAACTTGTTAAAAATACATATGACCCCATCCCACTCTTTGTATTCAGTAGATCCAGGGTGGGTTTCAGAAATCTATTTATAGCAAGCTTTCCATGTGATTCTGATGCACAACAAGATTTTGGAACAATTGGTCTACATGAAAACATTTAGTGAAAAAACAAATGTGATAAAGTATAAGAGGTGTCAGAAGTATACACAGGGTAGAGTATATATTACATTTTATAACATTTGTCTCTTACTATAGTAGTAGACTATACGCTCAACAATATTATTGCAATTTTTGACTGTAATACAATATTTTGTTAGGGTTTTAAAGACCTAGCAGTATAATTTACTTCGATTATATTGCAGACATTTTTAATGTCCTTAAAAATGGTCATAAAGGTAAGAGAATGCTATAAAAATTCCAATGTTATTATATTTATGCATATAACTTATTTTAGTAAGAATGAGAAAAGCATCTGGTGGTTCCTACTTAAAACTCTGGAAAGCTTTACTGTGTCATTATAAGAGTAGTTCTCTTATAAATGAAAGTGTTCTTTTCTCTCTTTTTTCTTTGTCTACTAGGCTCTTTTGCAGCCTGTTGATACAAAGGTTCAAACAGTATTCGAGGAATATTCATAGCAGTTTCCTACTAAGACTTCAGCAATGATGCAAAATGCAAAACTCTGAGTCTTGCACCAGGGGGAAACAAGCTTTCTTTTAAAGAATTATTGCTTTCTTCTTAAAAGAAGGCACTCGTTCACCATGGCATTCACAAGGAAACTTAGGCTGTAAGAAACAGATCAACCAAAGTCCCATTGTAGGGAAGCTATGATGTGCTTCGATTACAAGACTTTACAGGAAGAGATGTCTATAGATAGAAGCAACTATTTAGCAAGTCCAACTCAAAGACTGAGTGAAAACAGCACAGGAAATTTGAAAAAAGGTCTGGAATTTCTTCAAAATGTCTTTTCAAAATGTCACTTGCTTTTGAATTAACACTTCAAGAAGTGTATCGAAGAGTACTAGCTTATCCAAATTCTTGTTTCGCCTCTCCTTCTTGGGCACATACAGAAAGAATACTTTCCAGCCTTGTTTGCATCACTTGTGGTCATGTGACTAAGTGCTAGCCAATGGAATGTGAGTGGAAGTGATGTCTGCCACTTCTAGATTTGACCTATAAAATCTTCCCACTGTGGTTCTCAATGTGCCTTCTCCATTTGCTACTGGATGATGCCTCCCAGGAAACCCTGGAAGCCACAAGTTGAAATGGCAGGGCCTCTGTCAGCCTGGGTCTTCAAATAACTGTATGGAGCAGAGGCACCCCACCCCATCTCCTCCCCATCTCAGTGCCAATAGACTTTGCTTGAGAGAGAAATACACTTTTACTATGTTGAGCCTCTGAAATGCTGGGGTGTTTTTTTGTAAAGCAGTTAGCTTACTTTAATACAGGATGTAAGAATCTAGGTAAATCTATACCATGACACCATGCACTGACCTGTCATTTATGAAGCCAGAGCCCTGAACATAGTTCTGTAATTCTCCTACAGAGGTTGCCTATACCACAATCCCCTACTGAAAAACTGTCTAGAAAGGATTCCTTTGACTCCAGGAGTAGGACTCAGGTTGTCAAGAGTATTCTAGTTCTGCACAAAGGGTTTAAAAGCCAAAATCTGGCCGGGCACAGTGGCTCATGCCTGCAATCCCAGCACTTTGGGAGGTTAAGGTGGGCAGATCACTTGAGGCCAGGAGTTCGAGACTAGGCTGACCAACATGTCGAAACCCCGTCTCTACTAAAAATACAAAAATTAGCTGGGTGTGGTGGCACATACCTGTAGCCCCAGCTACTAGGGAGGCTGAGGCACAAGAATCACTTGAATCCAGGAGGTGGAGGTTGCAGTGAGCCGAAATTGTACTACTGCACTCCAGTGTGGGCAACAAAGTGAGACTCTGTCTCAAATAAATAAATAAATAAATAAAATAAAATAAAAGCCAACATTTCTCTTAGCCTTTAGGGCATGGTCCTAGCACCATACAAAGCATAAAATAAACACTCAGAAATTCTAACTGAAGAATCTGGAGAGAACAAAATTGGATAGAAGGAAGCCAGAGGCATAGCTGCAAAGGAGCATGACATGTAACGCGGACAGAGTCAGAGCACAAGGCCACCTTCTAGGCCCTGCACTCTGCACTTGCCACAGACTGGCAGACTGTCATTAAGGTTTAAGAGAGAATCCTCTAGGTCTTTAAGATGTTTATTCAGATTATTCCTCTTAGCCTTAAAATCCTTCAGTCATTTTGGATACCTCTCTCTCCCCTTTCTTTGGATACCTCTGTCTCTCCTTTCTAGTCCTTTAAGTAAAATAGCTCCTACCCATGCAATGGTTATTCTGATCAGGCACTATGCATGGCTTTACACAGATTGTGTTATATAATCTTCACATTAAGTATATACTATTATTATCCCTATTCTGCAGATGGAAAAACTGAGGCACCAAAATGTTAAGTAGCTTGACCAAGCTCATACAGCTAGTGAGGGGAAAACCCAGATCTGAAATCTAAGCACTCGGACTCCCTGCCGAATCATCTGCCCTTAACCATTGTGCTATACTGTTTCCAGCGGTAAAATTCAGCAGATTTTTGCTCATGTAAGAGACCTCTCAAGAGAGGATTTGATCCTTCAAAAGGGCCAATAGATAGAATCCAGTTCATTGGCCCTTCATATTTGCATCCTTTTTGTTTTTCATTTTGGCCCTCATGGGATTTGGGAAGCTCTCAGCATGATGCTGGTGTTCACCCTCGGAGGTACCTCCCTTCTCTAAATCTTAGCAGTTTCCTCGCACGGTGAGATCCTGGGGCTGTTGCCACAATCTTCTGGAAAAGAAAAGCTCGGAGAG
The DNA here is from genome assembly GCF_000951045.1 of Mandrillus leucophaeus. Lineage (NCBI taxonomy): Eukaryota > Metazoa > Chordata > Mammalia > Primates > Cercopithecidae > Mandrillus > Mandrillus leucophaeus. The sequence goes on from NW_012105187.1 coordinate 1,834,927, forward strand.
AAGCTTCTTGGCTCCAGCACATTCTTAATGCTGAGGAGAAGAGCTGTTCTGTAGGGCCAAGCTGTCATTGCATCTATATTTAGCGCCATCTGCCAGGAATATTTCAAACTGCCTATTTTAGCACATGCTGTTTCGTGCAAATGCGACTGCTCCATCACTAGTTCGTGGGAAACCAAGGGCATTAAGTGGATTTTCTGTTTTTTACATTAAGTGTTGCGAGTTGGCCCTTCAGTCAACCTTCAAATGAGATATGGGAGAGAAGGGAGGTGGAGTTTTCCCAGGGTGTTAGTCCCAGGAGCCCACACATTCAGCTGCTCAAAAGTAACCCAAGGATGGCAGCTGTAGAGGAGGTGGAGGTGGCTCTGGGGGTTCGGGGGGAAGGGCAAGGGAATACAAAAGCCCAGGGCTCCTATCCAGCAGCCCCAAGGCAAAGCGATGGCCTTATCCACTTCAGTGTTCTCCACTCCAGCTCCAAGATCATTGTCCAGATTCCTGCAGCCTTAACCTACCCTCAGGAGAGCCTTCTTGACCCACCTCAGTGAAAAACAAGGGCTCCCATTTACTGAGGACCTTCCTTGTGCCAGTTTTCAGTGCTTGCTTTGATATGTATATTTGTTTCTGCCATACAACCTCCTATGGGGGAGTCTCTATTACTAGTTCTACTCACAGATAAGGCAGTTGGGTCTTACAGAGGGTCAGGGACTTGCCCAAAGGCACACTGCTTGTAAGTAGTGGAGTCAGAATTCAAACCCAGGCCCACCTAAGACCAGGTCTTATGATCTTAAACACTATGTACTGACCAATTCTATACATCCTCCCATCCAGTATCCTTGTTTTCTTCCCCCCAGGTATAGACACACACTATATTTTTTGCATATATTTCAATTTCCAGCTTATTCTCCAGACTTGATAGTTAACTGCATTTGAAGAGCTGTGACCATAGGTTTGCTATCCAGCTCCCAGTCAGCAATGATGCTGACTCCCTAAGAAGCCCTCCTAGATTGGCCCTAGCAATAATCCAGTGAGGGAGAGGGGCTTCTAGGTTTGCCCCAACTCTTGAGGAAGAACTGGTGGGTAAGAACAACCAAGCAGCCTTATGATAGGTTGTTACAGCTGCCGAGGTGAGTTTGACTGGAAAGGTACAGATTCTGGCTTTATGGATGGTAAGGACTGCCTGGAAAAGGAATTGCCACCAGGGACTGGCATGGGGCTGGGCTGAGAAGACTGACAGTGGAGTGAGGCTCATTAACCCAGCTGTCCTGTATGACTTATTAATCTTAAGAGCGACTGACTCTAGGCAAATTCTAAATTGTGATCATAGGAAAATCTCAAAATATATATGTATTTTTTATAGACACAATTCCCAAGGATGGTCAATTTTCATTAAGTCACCCTGGGATACAGGCTAGAAGAGATGGCCCCATGTTTGCTATGGTTTGGGAAATTTGGAACTGGGTCCTTGGGCTGTCCAGGGACTAAAGAATATGAGTGGCACAGAATGGAGGCTAGATGTTAGATATTTTAATAGCCAACTCCATATCCCATCTGTTTCAGTTATTTATTCCTGCATAACAAGCCACACTTAAACTTAGTGGTTTAAAACAAAAGCCATCACTGTATTACCATTTCTGGAGTTGAGCGGTTGATTGGCCTCAGCTAGGTGGTTCTCACTGGGGTGTCTCCTGAATGACAGTCAGATAATGCATGGGCCTGAAGTCATCTCAAAGACCTTCTCACATACATTAAAATAGGCGCTGGCTGTCAGCTGGGACCTCCGCTTGACTGTCTGTCAGGACACCTACGTACGGCCTCTCCATATGGCCTGGACTTCCCCGCAGCATGGGAGCTGTGTTCCCAGAGGAAGAGACCTGAGAAAATGGGGCAAATGCTATATAGCCTTTTGTGATCTACCCTTAGAAGTTACATAGTGTCACAGCACAGTCCCACCATCACAGGTCAGCACCCATGCAAGAGGGAACACCGATATTCTTCTTAAGTGGAGAGGCATTAACATTAATTTGTAAGAAGGTCATGTGGTATGGGATATAAGATTGTGGTGATCATCTTTGAAAAATGCAATCTGCCATACCAATTACATTGGGCCAGGGGAAGAACCTGGATTTGTTGAAGAAATTGGGTTGGCAAAGTAGCTCGCATTTGAATACAAGAGGGGTGACCAGGCAGCAGAGGACAAAGACTCCACGTAGTTCCTTCATAGTTTCAACAAATGCTTACTGGACACTTAACATTTGCCAGAAACTGGGGCTGTAATAGCAGTGAGCAAGAGACCAGGTGCCTGCCTTCATGCAGGTTACAGTCTGGTGGGGAGACAGAAAACAACGGCTCAAATAAACACAGAAGCTCCATAAAGTTAGGTAAGGGGAGTGACACTATTAAGGAGAGGGATGTCTATTTTAGACAAAGTGCTTAGGGAAGGCCTTGCTGAAATGGGAACATTTGAGCAGAAACCTGAATGAGGGGAGGGAGTGAAACAAGCAAACATCTGGAAGAAGGGCATTCCAGGCTGAGGGAAGAGCAGGAAGAGTCTGAGGGATACAAGCTTGGCATGTTCAAAAAATAACAAGAAGCCCAGTGTGGCCAGTGAGGAAGGACTGAGTGGGAGAAGGGTAGGAAATGACCATGAGAAGTTACCAAGAGTAGTTAATGCTTAACTGGGGGCAAAATCCATTTCAAAACATTGCTTCTGTTGGTATTTGTTTTCATGTGTCTTAGGATGGAAGAACAACTCCTCCTTTTCCAAATGCAAATGACTGTGTTTCCATTTGGGGCAGAGCTGACTGAATACAGATTTCAGAAGGCATCTCTGACACGCATGTAGAGGCATCTGGCCACCTCGGGGTACCTTCCCACCACGTACCATAGCCAATCTGGTCTTTGTCAGGGCATCTTTCTCTTCAAAGAGTAACTATGACAACGGAGTTGGATGCTGCGAATCTGCGGCAGCCCTCTATTTGCACACAACATGTGACACTATCAGAACACAGAATTATGAATCAGTGCAGTGTCAGCTTTTCTGTTTATAGTGAACAAGTTATCTGCTCCTTGATTCAATTAACGTTTTATTACTGGTTTTGTTTTTACTATGACTATTCCATAACAAGATTATCAATATGCTCTATAGCATCATTTCCCAGACACATCTGAGCAGAGCTCCTGTATCAATTTTCTATTGCTGCTGCAACAAATTACCACAAACATAACAGCTAAATTACACAAATTTATCTTACAGTTCTGGAGGTCAGAAGTCTGATACAGGTCTCACTAGGCTAAACTCAAGTTATTCACAGGGCTGTGTTCCTTTCTGGAGGCTCAAAGAGAAGGATCGGCTTCCTTTGTAGTTCAGGTTGTTGGGAGAACTCAGTTCCTTGCCGTTACAGGACTGAGGGCTCCATTCCTTGCTGGCTGTCAGCTGAGGGCTCTCCCCAGCTTCTCTGGAGGCTGCCCACATTCCTTGGCTCACGGCCCCTTCCTCCATCAGCAAAGCTAGCAATAGCAGGTCAAATCCCTCTCATATTTTGAATCTCTCCTTCTTCTGTCTTATCTCCCTCTGACCACAACCAGGAAAGATTTTCAGTTTTTAAGGACTTACGTGTTTAGATTGACCCCACCTAGATAATCCAGGCTACTCTCCCCTTCTCAAAGGTCCCTAACCTGAGTCACCTCTGCAAAGTTGCTTTTGCCATGTAACTGAACATAGTCATGGGTTTCAGAGATTACATGTGGACTTTGGTGGCAGGTGAATTATTCTTTCTACAGCAACCCTTATTCCCTGACCCCATTAAACTACAGTTTAATGGAATACAGTTTGGGAAGCACTGCCCGAGAGGTATCAATTCTAGACAGGTAAGAAACTAATCCTTTAGGAGTAATGACCCAAGCATGGGTAAGCACAGGGCAAGGTGGAGGATGGATTCCTCCATGTGGTTTGGGAGTGAGCTGCAGGAAATAAGGATAAAGTATAATGGATTTCAGTGACAGATTTCACCTTCTCGCCAAGCCACAAGTATAAATCAGGTAGATTTCCTAATTCGGCTTGTCTGTCAAGAACTTCTCATTGTAGTGCCTGAAGGGAAAGGGAGGGACAGCTATGGCACTAGGTGATTTTCACAGTCATCTCATATAAAGGTCACGAACTTGTGAAGACAAACCCTGCACTTGAACCTCAGTGTGGTGGGTTCATTTGGTGTCCCATTCAGATCCCCTTTATCAGGCTGGTGTGCTCACCCTACAGGGTGATAAGCTGACAGCTCACAGATTCTCCCTTCTCTGGAAATTATCCTTAAAGCTCTTGGGAGCTGCCTTAGCTAGGAAGTTATCCCCCCAGTCACCCCTCACCTCCAATATACACACATACACACACACCCCGCAGAACGTCTGTGACATCATTTACGCTCCAAAGTCCTCTGGGGATCACATTTGAGAACACATTCTTGTTTCACTCTTCCACCTTCACTTTCTGCTTCCCCTCCTCCATTACAAGTTTTTCTTGAATAAATCAATACATCTCATGTCCTCAAAGCCCTGTCTCAGGTTCTGCTTCCAAAGAACCAACCTAACTTGCCACAGCTCCCTAATTGCAAAGACCTTGCTTTTTGTAGCTACCTAGTCTAGAATCAGACAAGCACTAAGGAAAAGACTGGAGAAAATGTCCTTGACACACCTGGGACATGCTGTCTTCTAGGTATGTGGTTGAATAAATCAAAAGAAGTTTGTTTACTTGCAAAAGTTGGGCGGGAATTTGGTGTATGATTCTAAACACTTAGGTTTGTGGAAAAGAACAGGAAGTGAGAGTTGAGAGTTAAAGTTGAATACAATGGTCCATTCCACTATAAGCTCCTGGGTGACAGGGACCATGTCCATGTTGTTCTCTACTGCATCCCGGGGCTTAGCACAACAGCTGGCACGTGGTACATCTGCAGCTTGTGGAATAAGTAGGTTAAAAAAGTAGAGAAAAGCAACAGGAGGTCAGGTTTCTGTGAGTCAGGAGGTTCAACTGGGAGAAAGCTGAGGAAACAGAGTCTGTCCTCAATAGTACAGGCTGCTTTGCACCCTTCCAAGATCTTCTGTGATAGCCTCACCTCTGGAATGTTCCCAGGAATCTGCTCATGCAGGCCCTCCTCTGGAAAATGGCAGCATTTCTAGACTTTCTCCTTCTACACACGGGAAGGAATGCAGCAGCCTTGTCCTAAACCAAGAACATATCTTGCCTGTGAGAGGTCTAGTGGATCCCTAGATTAGACTTACATTATTTTTATTTATAAACATGTTATTTAAATTTGTACAATATAAAACCAGGTATTAGCTCATTTTACTTTAGTGTTTATATACAACTAACATATTTATGTTTTAAATACCGAAAATCACAAAACCAGTAAAATTGTAATTAATAACGTTCATGAAAGGTGACCTAATGTTGTTTTCGTAAAATGAAATCTCTACTCACATGCATTGTGGTACTGACTCTCCAAGCCCATGCGCTTTTGAAATCAGCCCATCTATATTACCACGTACCTGATGCAAACATCTTCTCTCATATCTCCATTTATCTCTATTCAAACAACTTTTAAACCTTCCTTTGTATAAAATGGACCCTGCTGTGCAAACGCATTTTTGTGTTAAGTCCACCTTTCTTCATTCCTCACTAGCTCTGAAAATAAATAGCTTTACTTAGCATTAATTTATTACACATTGTGATATACATGTAAATACATAGAGGCTGAAATCATGCAGTACCTGGATTATAAACTGGACATTCAGATAACTTAGAATACATAAACTTGTAAGTACATATATATTATATTTATATGTATGTATATACAGTTGACCACTGAACAACTTGGGGGTTACAGGCACCAACCCACATGCAGTGGAAAATCTGCATATAACTTTTGATTCCCCCAGATCTTAACTACTAATAGCCTACTGTTGACCAAAAGCCTTACTGATAACATAAACAGCCAATAAACACATATTTTTTATGTTGTATATATTATATACTGTATTCTTACAATAAAGTAAGCTAGAGAAAAGAAGATGTGTATAAGAAAAATCATAAAGAAGAGAAAATATGTTTACTATTCATTAAGTGGAAGTGGATCATCATAAATGTCTTCATCCTTGTCATCTTCTAACTGAGTAGGCTGAGGAAGAGAAGGAAAGGAGGTGTTGGTCTTTCTGTCTCAGGGGTGGTCAAGGCGGAAGAAAATATACATATAAATAAACCTGCACAGTTCAAATCCGTATGGTTCAAGGGTCAACTGTATATGCATCCATGTAAATCAGATAATCATCAAAGTCTAGTTTTAAAATGAAAAATTACATCATTCTCTTAGAAAACTCCTGGACCCTTGAGGAACACTGCTTTAGGCATACCCTGGTCTAGAATGCCACCTGTCTGTAGAGTTGTCCCTCAGTATCCAAAGGGGATCAGCTCCAAGACCCCCACAGATGCCAAATTCCACAGATGCTCAAGTCCCTTATATAAAATGGCGTAGTATTTGCATATAACCTACACATATCTTCCTGTATACTTCAAATAATCTCTAGATTACTTATAATCCCTAATACAATGTAAATTCTATGCAAATAGTTGTTATACTGCATTATTTTTAGGTTGTACTGTTTTTCTATTGTTGTATTGTTATTTAAATGTTTTCAAATATTTTCCGATTTTCCAAGATTGGCTGAATCTGCACATGTGGAAGCAGCACATGCTAAGGCTGACCGTATGCAGCTTTATTTCTCCTTCTGCCATGCCCATGCATTGAGTCATGCGCAGCAAAGCTTAAAATTATTTCTTTTTACCTCTCCACTTGCATATTCAACCATTATACACAGTTGTTCATCTATTTTAGAACAACCAATCAGCCACATTTATTGCATGCCTATTATACCTACATCTTGATTTCACAAGAACGCTGCAAAATAGTATTATTAATATTAATATAATTGTTATGATTTACATTTTAAAAATGAGAAATCTGGAGATCAGTGTGTTTAGGGGACTTGCCCAAGAACACACTCATGTCAAAGGCTAGGCTTTGACTAAATTCTGTCTGATCTCAGATCCCATATTTGTGCCATTTGCTATAGCTCCAAGGTACTGGCACATGGTGGGTGCTCAATAAACATTTTTTGAATGAATATGAGAACAACGAACTGTTTCCATTCCATCAGTCAACCTGCATTCCCAGCCTGTTGGAACTGTTTCCTCTCTAGGCATGCAAAGCCTAGGGGAGTACAAACTAAGGTTTGACTCACCCTGGAATCCCACAGCATGGCTGGCACATAGTAGGTGCTCAAATATGTATTAATTTGAATTGACTTGAACTCCTCCCAAGGTCCCACTTGGAAACTTTTTTGACGGCTAATTTAGAATGAGAAAAGAGACCTTGAGGAAGAGAGTGTGCTGGCGATGGCAAGAGCCCCCAGCTAGCCTTGGTAACTGGAATGGGAAGCGTTGGCCACCTCCTCCTGAGACTGGGCTCCAAGCCCTGCTTGGTAATGCAGGCAAAACATGTGATTCAGACAGCAGCAAAGCCACAGCACGGCACGCCAAGTTCAGAGTCATTGAAGCAAGTAGTGTAAGTGACAAAATTGAAAAGACAGAGGCCTCTTTAGAAGAAGCCAGGGTACCCAGAATTGACAGCATTGAAAGCTGGGTTTCGGTGGAAATGACAAGAGTCTCTGCCCTACCCCTAGCAGGAGGTCCCTGGTGAGTAGCTTATAAAATGCCCTTTTAAGTCCCTGAAGGAGCCCGCTGCTGGATAAGCCAAGGCTGGGAAGGTCCTCGTGATCATGATTGAGGTTCTCACAGTCTTGCTGCCAAGGCTGCTCCTCGGGGCAGACAAAATGTACTGGGAGCTCCACGGGTCATTTGTGTTTACATTTTTTCCCTCTTTACTGCTCTTGATGTTCACTCTTCAAAAATTACCAAGCTCTCGCTCTAGCCTAGTTCAACACACATTTCTCTCCTCCCAGACTGTTTAGAGCTTCCTGTCCAGCCAGCGAAAGGCCCAGCCCATTACTGGTGCACAGGGGCACTGATCAGCAGCAGCTTGGCTTGGCCCGTGTGAGGGGGCTTGGCCTCATTGCCCTTCTGAAGGAGGCCCAAAATGCCCATGTCTGTTCCACCCCCAGATGCCAGTGAAATTGCAAGGTGTTTTCAGTGACAAGGCACCTTTCAAAAGTGGGAGCATCTTTGCATACATCACCCGAGATAGGGTCAAGGAAGAAAAGATTCATGCAAGAGCCATCAGGGACAGACACTGGTACCCAGTGGATTACCAGCTCATAGCAATTCTGTGAGCACTTTTCAGATCTGGAAACTGAGGTTCTCCTGAGACACAGGTAGACAGTTGAAAATCAATCGGTCAATTCCCCAAGGTCCCAGCTTCCTCATCCTTTACACTCAAATACACTGCAAGGGCCTCTCTCTCCCC
>NW_012105187.1:1844110-1851986 GCF_000951045.1 Mandrillus leucophaeus
AAAAAAAAAAAAAAAAAAATGCCACGTCCTGATTTTTGAATTGGAAAATATAAAATGTGTTCCCTCTCTGCTGCGCATGCACATAGCATAACGTGATCACAGGAAACTCTTCACCTTAGTTCTTTTGTCTGGCTTTTTTTTTTTTTTTTTTTTTAAGAGGATGTTCTCTGTTCCCGGCGTAAGGAGAACTGTTGTATATCCCTTATTGCAGGCACAGCCCCAGAATCTTCCAGCCCTTTCTCCAAACAGATTCTTCACCATGTGGTCTCAGTCTCCCTGCCCGAAAAAGTCAAGATATGTTTCTCAATCTTGTAGCAACAGCTGCTCCCACCCCAAGGATTCCCCTCCTCAAACCCCTGAGTGAAGAATGAAGCTGGTTTCTATGTTTTGGGAACCAAAAACAGTCTGGCCCCTCCTCAGGGTCCCCCCTTTGGACTGGCTCCCTTCCCTCTCTTTGGATAGCCCACTCTTTCCAAACCACTGAGTCATTTCCTCTCCGGGACTTTCTCATTAAAACCTTCCTGTTTGCTTTAGTTCTGGAGCCCCTCTCTGAGTTACCGTTTCCTTCCCCATCCCCACTGAGCTGTAATTAATAGCCCAGCACCACCCTGCAATCTCTCCCTTTGCTGTGTTCGTTCCCACTCTCATGTTGGCTGGAATCTCCACACGTTGTACACATTTGTACAAAGCCTCAGAGTTCCTACAGCTGTGAGAGGAATGGAGGATACTACTCCTCTGCGGCAAGGTATTGTTTGAAAGATAAATTGGGAAGATGAGTGTCTAGAAACGGGCACCAGAGAAAAAAACCTGCCTACCAACAGCTTGTCCCAGAACCGCAGGGCACAGCAAGTGAAGCAGTTGGGATACAGGCTCTAATTAATACTCTAGGAGCTGCTCGACCCTGAGCAGCCACTTGGTCTCGCAGAAGGCCGCTGCGGTCTCCTTGAAGCCCCGGTTTGGAGGCTTGTGTGCACATCTGAGACCTGCTGACCCCGGCAACAGGCGACAGATGGCAGCACCAAGGCAGGACTCCATGGGACAGAAAGACAGAAGACACTGGGGCTCTTCCGTTCAGTGACGGGGTGAAGAGGACTGTCACAGTCAACATGGCACCTTCATTCTTCTATTGGGCTTTTTTTTTGGCGGGGTTGGGGAGACAGTTCTCTGTTTCCGGCACACAGAGAACTGCTGTATCTTTCTCATTGCAGGCACAGCTCCAGAATGTTCCAGCCCCTTCTCTAAATAGATTCTCGATCAAATGAAACATCCTGGGCTGAACTGAGGGCAGTGCCATTTTTGCCCAGTGGGTATTTGGTAAATGTTCATGAAAGCAAGTCAAACTGAAGTTCAAAACGTACGATTTGCATTCGTTGAAGTACAAAGAAAGGTACATGACAATAGAGATGGTCTGCAAACTCGTCCACTGACACAACACTTTGCATTATCTATTCATGTTATCCCATTGCTTATCACTGTGAAAAGCCCCTGGGAGATATTTTGGGGGTGACGGGTCGTTGGCTGTCCCTTAAATCCCATCATGTTGGCATCCCCCTTCCCCAGTAACGTAGGAGGTTCACATGATCTCAGAGCTGCCCGTATGGTTCTACAGTAATCCCCAAAGCAGCACACTGCCACTTGGAAAAGTTGCTTTCAAAGTATACTTATAATTGCTAATCATCACTGTAGTCTGGCAGCTTCCATGGAAGGCGTGACTGGCACATTCTGGTGCTGGCCCCTTGCCCTCTGATTCACAGGACACCTGTCTCAGTCCTCCCCAAACTCCATCCTGCTTCCTCTGCTCTCCACCTCATTCCCTCCTCTGTATAAGCCTGGATCCAGTGGCACAAGTGATCCTTCCTTCTCCTAGATTTCCAATCTCTCCATTCCCTGGGACTTTCTGCAAATTGCTTAACTCTTCTCCATTTCCAAATAACTCGTTCCTCCTTGTGCTTCCTAGGGTCCTCCTTTTCATTTCTTCCCGGGGGGTACCACTCACAGCGTACCCCGGTAGTGATCCAGGGGTTTTCATTCACAAAGAACGCAACCTGAATGGCGATGGCTCTTCTTGTGAAAAGATGGACACCCCTGCCCCCTCCACAACAGCCTGTGTCTCTCCTTGCCTCCATTACCAACTTCTTACAAGAGCAGCCTCTAGTTCCTCACCCCTCTCTGGGCAAAAGTCTCCATGCATTTCCCACTGGGAGGTCAGAGGCCTGGTGTTAACCCTCATCTTGCTTACCTGTCTGCAGCGTTTGGGACCTGACCATTCCTGTTTCTGGGAGCACTCTCCTCTGGCTTTCCTGCTTCTTCTGTTCCCTCACAGCTCCTCCTCAGTCTCTGACCAGCTCTTCTTCCAGTCTTCTCTCTGAAATCTTGATGTTGCTAAAAGCTGTTTCCTCAGCCACCTTCTTGTTTTTCACATACTCTTCCCTGGGCGACGTCATTTACTCCCTTGGTTTTGGTTAAACTTACACACTTAAACTTACACACTGATAAACTTTCTCCTTACTAAATTAAAAACCTCTTATAATTACAAAGCAGCCCATGTATAAATAAACAAAAATAAGAAAATGAAAATACACCATTCCCACCATCCAGAGCTTACCATTGTTAATATCCTATTGTACATCCTTCCAAAAATTTTAAGCATGCATATATATATACAGACATATCTTTTTTTACAAACTGAGAAAAATACCATTTTATGAATTGTTACATACTGTTTTTATAAAACTTTCCATGTCACTATATTTTACCTAATATCCAGTCTATATCCGATGATCTAAATCATCCCCGAAACGTCTTTTGTAGTTTGTCCAATCAGGAACCAATTCAGGCCTACACATTGCATGGACATTTCTTAAGCCCTTTTCCAAGCATAAACATGACATTAGACTTGTTAAATGAATTTGGCCAGTTAGCCTAAGGAACAACCCATTTTCTGGATTTGACAAGTTGCTTCCTTGTAGGTTCATTTAACTTGTTCTCTGACTTTCTTATTTCTTATAAACTGAAAGTAAAATGTGGCCAGGCATGGTGGCTCATGCCTGTAATCCCAGCACTTTGGGGGGCCAAGGCAGGAGGATGACTTGAGCCCAGGAGATCAAGACCAGCCTGGTCAATACAGTGAGACTTCATCTCTTAAACAACAAAACAAAAGAGAAAGTAAATTGCAAAAGCACGGTGAATTCAATTTAAACCTTGTTAGCTAGATTATATCATAGGAGATATGTACTTCTTATTGTATTTTGTGATGATATATATATTTTCTGGTTCACTCACCACTAGAGATTCTAGTACTGACCAGTGAATTAAGGCAAACAACAATTTTCTTCTTCCAAGGCAGCATTATGTTTTCCCTCCTATGACTACAAGGTAATCTGTGTGGTGTTATCTGGGCAATGCACAAATGTTCAGCTCCCCCTCAACAATATGCTTTTTTATGCCTCTGACCTCACACTGGGAAATGCATGGAGGCTTTTGCCCAGGGAGGGGTGAGGAACTAGAGGCTGCTCTTGTAAGAAGTTGGCAATGGAGGGAAGGAGAGATACAGGCTGTTGTGGAGGGGGCAGGGGTGCCCATCTTTTCAATGCACAAATGTTCAGTTCCCCCTCAACAATATGCTTACTTTTATTAAGCCATTTGTAACCACCCAGTGGGTTCATTTTACCTGATGCCCAGATAGAACCAACTTACCAAGATAGGGGAACTGCAATAGAAAAAGAGTTAAATACACTTCAAGCTCGCCAAATGGAAGACTGCAGTTTTATTATTACTCAAATCAGCCAGCCCAAAAATTCAGAGGCTAGAGGTGTTCAAAGATAGTTTGGTGAACAGGGGGCTAGGGAATGGGGAATGCTGGTTGGTTGGGTTGAGGATGAAATAATAGGAAGTTGAAGCTGTCTTCTTGCTCTGAGTCGATTCCTGGGTACAGGCCACAGGACCAGATGAGCCATTTACCAGTCTGGATGGTGCCAGCTTATCCATCAGAATTCAGGCTCTGAAAAATATCTCAAGCACCAATCTTAGGTTCTACAATATTATCCATAGGATACAATATTATCTATAGGAGCAACTGGGAAGGTTAGGAATCTTGTGGCCTCTGGCTGTGGCTGCATGGCTTCTAAACCATCATTTCTAATCTTGTGACTAATTTGTTAGTCCCACAAAGGCAGTCTTGTCCCCAGGCAAGAAGGAGGTTTGTTTCGGGAAAGGGCTGTTGTCGTCTTTGTTTTAAACTATAAACTATAAACTAAATTGTCTCCCAAAGTTAGTTTGGCCTATGCCCAGGAATGAACAAGGGCAGCTTGAAGGTTAAAGGCAAGATGGAGTTGGTTAGGTTAGATCCCTTTCAATGTCATCAATTTCTCACTGTTAAAATTTTTCCAAAGGTTGTTTCAGTTTAGAGCAATTTTCAGCCAGAGTTTCTGGTTTAAGAATATTTTTATAAAAGAGCTATTTACTCAGGTACGGGTAGGGCTAAGGCAACCATCAAGGGATCATGAAGGTCCCGGGGCTAGTGTCAGTGCGCTGCTATTGCCAGCCCTCATCTGAGTGGGCAGGAGAAAGGAATGTTCCTCCTGGTGCCTGGTGCCTGGGGCTAGCTACAACCCTGGGACAGGAGCTGCCCAACAGAAGCTGTGGCTGTTAACAGAAGAATGCAGTTATAACCCAAACCGTGACCAGGCAGGGCACTTTAATGAAGTAAAACTTTTCTGATGACTGTTTTCTGTTTCTTGCCTGAAAGACAATTGCAGGACAGGGGAGATTAGACATCAGGTATTGGAGAGAACTACAATATGCCCTTTTAATGTCTGTCTGTGGACAAAGTGTTTACTGTTTGCATTCGTAGCCATGGGAAAGAAAGGGGAAACAAGGTGGACACCACTCTCAGGAGAAAATTGGCCCCTGGTTGCCAAAGCACAGGTGAGGGTGGTGTGATGTGATGACGTTTGCAATGGATAATTTGTATCAGTTAACAGCTGTGGGTCAAAGCTGTTTTGTCTCTATGCAAGAAGTAATGAAAAAAATAATATTAGTTCCAAGGAAACATATCCTCACCCATGAATAATTATTTGCTTTGACCCCAGGACACCTTTCATTTAAAGGTGTAAAGGCACAGAGAGGGGGAAGTGAATAATCACTAACTAACCTTTATCACCATAGGAGAGGACCTGCTCCTGGTGCTAAGTATTATGAAACTTCAAAGGGAGTGATTGTCAGGTGCCCATAGTTCAGATTGTTTTCCTCAGCAGGAGAATAAAACACTTCTGCTTCTCACTCACTACAGGTAAAAGAAATAGAACTGATAACGTGTATTATACAGTTCTACTAAGCCTTGGAGCCAGAAAACACACTGCTTTCCTCTGTCTCTGGGGAAGGGTTTCTTATTACATTTTCTTCTAGTTGACAAGCAATTTGGGAGTATCCCTCAATTACATGGGATGCCCCAGTGTGGGACTGAGAAGAAGATTAGATTGTAGGCTGCTCTATTACTTACTAACTGGGTGGTCTTGAGTATGTTATTTAATCTTCCCAAACCACTGTTTACATCCATAAAACGGTGATAATCTCATTCCCCTGGCTACAGGAGAACCAGCTTTGATGAGGCAAGGTGGATAAGAACGGGTTCTGGAGTCAGAGTTCAAAATCTAGGTTATGCTTCTTACCAATTGAATGAAATGGAGCAAAGTCACCCAACCTCTAAGCCGTAGTTTCTCCATCTGTAAAATAAAGTAATAGAAATAGAAACAAAACAGAAACACAAGATAGAAACAATGTTGTATTTTTTAAAGATTAAATGCTAAAAAGCACTTAACACAGTGCTAGCAATAAATAAGCACTCAATCTTTTGCTATTGTTATCAGCTGCCCTGTGGTAGACAGAATTCTAAAACAACCCCTATATTCCTACTCGTGATGCACATGCCCTGTATGGTTCTATTCAGTGTGAACAGAACCTGTGAATATAATGACATATTACTCTTGTGAGTAAAATTATCTTGGGTGGACTTGACCTTTCAGGTGAGTCTTTTTGTTGTTGTTGTTTCCCAGGCTGGAGTGCAGTGGCGTGATCTCAGCTCACTGCAACCTCTGCCTCTCAGGTTCAAGCAATTCTCCTGCCTCAGCCTCCTGAGTAGCTGGGATTACAGGCACCTGCCACCACGCCCAGCTAATTTTTGCATTTTTCATAGAGATGAGGTTTCACCATATTGGCCACGCTGGTCTCGAATTCCTGACCTCAGGTGATCCACCTGCCTTGGCCTCCCAAAGTGCTGAGATTACAGCGTGAGCCACGGCGCCCAACCTCAGGTGAGTCTTTTAAAAGCAGAGCGCTTTCTTCACTTGGTGCTGGGAAGAGGAACTCAGAGAGGTGCACTCCCGCTGGCCTGGAGAAAAGCAAACATCCCTGCCATGGCAGCCTATGGGGACCACACGGCATGGAATGGCAGTGGTCTCTGTGAGCTGAGCACAATCCCCAGCAGGCAGCTAGCAGGCAAAGGGGAACTCATTCCTACAACCCCAAATAATTGAATTTTGCCAATAACCTGAATGAGCTTGGTAGAGGACCTTCAGTCTCAGATAAGAACTGCAGCACAGCTGATGTCTTGATTGCAACCCTGAGAGACCGTGAGCAGAGGAATCAGCTAACCTGTGCTCAGACTCTTGATCCACGGAACTGGAAGGTAATAAATGGCTTGTTTTAATTCACTGTTGGTGGTAATTTGTTTGAAGCAATGGAAGACTAATACACTATCCAGAGTTAATCAACACTGTTTCTGTGGCTCTTGCTGGGTCCATTTCTGTTCCTAATTGCTGTTGTCTAATGCAATACTTGGTTGCATAAATCATGACAGTGCAAGAATGACAAGAGGTGTTGTTCTCCAACACAACTCCTTTACATTGTCAATACTCTCTCTGACTGTCTTCTGCTAATGCGCTGGTGATGATCATGGGGGAGGAGCGGTTTATAGACCTTTGTGGCTTCAGAAAGGAATAAAAATATCGGAGCTGAGACTTTCCTGGAAGATGCAACTCATTATGCAAAACTCTTTCTTCGTAGTTGTTTCCTGTTTGACACTAAAAATCTCTCAACTACAAAGGGCTTATATGAACTTGAGGCCAAACTTAGCCAAATGATCTGTTGAATAGCTTTAAGTTCTTCACTGAGCTTGCAGTATATTGGAAAAAGGAGACAGCAGACAAGTAATTGCACAAACCCAGAATTATTAACTGCATTTGTGCCTTAAACAGAAAGCACAGACTCTCAGAGAAACTTGAGGTTATGGATTCAGGGAAGACTTTTCAGCATAAGAATGGAAGGATGAGTAGGAGTTGACTAGGCTGAGGGATGATTAAGAGTAAGCCTCTCAGAAAGAGGGGATGGCTTGTGAAAAGGCCCTGAGGCAGGAAGAGGCATGACTATTTCAGGAAACCTGAAGACCGGAGAATGAGCAAAGAGAGTGAGGAGAAGAGCCCATGGAGCCATGCTAAGGATTGTGGTCTTTCAGGTTTTCCCTTTCAAAAAATCATCGGGTTGCAATGGAGAAAAAGAAATTGTAGGGAGCAAGGACTGATGGCAGGAATACCAGTTAGGAGGTAATTGCAACCATGCAGACAGGAGCTCATGGTGGCTATGACTAGGATCATGGTGGTAGAGAAGGAAAGAATTCAGATAGATCAAGCAGATATAATGTTTTATTTTTAATTTTACCAATTTTTTAAAAATTGGGGAAAACATTTTATCACTTTTACCATTCTGTGGAGAATTCACATTCATTCACATATTTATTCAACAAATATGTACTATGTGTCTTTTATGTGCCAGATACCATTTTGGGCATAGGAATATAGTCTTGAATAAAATAGTCAAAAAA
>NW_012105187.1:1853161-1856233 GCF_000951045.1 Mandrillus leucophaeus
GTCACATTGCAAAAGGTGTGACTATAGTGAAGGGTGAAGAATTAGGACCAGATTTGCCATCAGTCTGCCACATTGAGTTAGTAGGAGATACAGTCAGAGAGATAATGGGGCTCTAGATAATGTGGGCCTTGTAGGCCAGGGTAAGACCCTTGGCTTTTACTCTAAGATGAGAAGCCATTGGAGAGTTTCCAGGAGAGGAGCAACACAATTCAACTCTATTTTAATGAAATCACCCTGGCTGTCAGATTACGAATAGACTAAAGTAGGGCAGGAGACCAGTGAGAAAGATATTCCAGTGATCCAGGCAAGAAATGAGGGTAACTGGGTCAGAAAAATAGTTAATAGAAGTGCTGAGAAGTAGTCAGATTCTGGACATATTTTGAAGGTGGAGTTGTCAAGATTTGCTTACAATGCAAATGTGAGATATTAGAGTAAAAGAGAAATTGATGACTTCAAGGTGTTTGGACAGAGCAACTAGAAAAGCTGTGTTGCAATGTACTGAGTTGATTAAAACTATGGGAGGAGGAGGCTGCAGGGGGAAATACTTTTGAAAAATCCCCAACTACTTGCCAGTTTTTTAGTATCTTTGAATGCCATCAACTTGACAGGAAGATTTGACTGAAGTCAGAGCAGCCAGGTACTCTCTCTCACAGTCCTTTCTACCAGCTTAGACTTGGGTTCTCACAGATCCAGAGATAATCTCCACTGTAACATACTGCACAGCCTGCTTCATGTGTACAGCCAGCATCCCTGTCATTAACTGTGACATCAGCTCCGACTGGTTGCAGCACCCACTCTTGTTTCATCATCCATTCTGATTGGTCAGAACCTTATTTAATTATTGTTCTCCATGGCAGAGCCAAGAGAAACACAATGTGAACGGAAGTGCCCCTCTTTCTAGAAGGCAAAGACTGTGTCTTATCCAACTTTTCACTTCTAGAAAAAAGAAAGTGAGTAAGTCTACTTAGATTCTCTCCATTCATAGCAAAAGCATCTCAAGTTACATACTCTACTAAGGATGGATGCAACTTTTTTTTTACTCTGAAGAAAAGGCACATTGAAATATAAAAAGGATTCTAGGCATGATTATTATACTTTGCCAAATATTCTGTGCAGAATTTTTTTTTTAAAAAAACCTCTATTTGGATAGATAAGGTAAAAGTTAACTATTGAAAAGGAGGAATATTTGCGTTCCTTTTGACTCCTTAAATTCTCATCTTGGCTCATGGAGGAGGAGATTGACACCAAAATTTCAGTCCTATCTTACCATGAGAGGAAGTGCAGGGAGGGAGGCTCTGGTACAGTAGGTAGCTAGTCAGACATAAGCATGGCAGGAGAGGGCTCCTCTTGCCCCACCAGGAAAGTCAGGCGACCATCAGGTGATGGTTAGGTGGTTGTTACAATATTTCTCGAAACATAACATTAATAATTGGTTGTAGCCAGCCCAGGGAAAGGCAGTCTCCCAATAGATAGAAAACACATGAAACTGGTGATCAGCAGCTTCCTGACAAGATCTCAGGAGTTAGACGGGTGGGCTCTAGCATGCACACTAAGGCAAAATGGCACAGTTTAACTGGTATATGACCTTCTAAGAACATGCAACTGGTAAGGGAAGAACGCCTCAAGTGAGCATGTGTACAACTCCAGCACACACACTGCGCATGCTCCCCTCCCAAATGCTAGCAGGCTATTGCACATACGGACAGCTCACCCCAAGGAAAGAATCAGGGGAGAAGGGATGCACGACCCTGGAAGCATGCCAACATATAAAACCCTAAGTCAAAAGGTCAAACTGCGCACTTGATCTCTCAAGTCAGCCCCTTGGGCCTCTTCCAAGTGTACTTTACTTCCTTTCATTCCTGCTCTAAAACTTTTTAATCAACCTTCACTCCTGCTCTAAAACTTGCCTCAATGTCTCCTTCTGCCTTATACCCCTCTGTAGAATTCTTTCTTCTGGGGAGTCAAGAAGTGAGGCTGCTACAGACCCATATGGATTTGTCTGCTCTCCCTCAAACAAAAATGAAAATTCTGGGCTGGGCGTGGTGGTTCATCCCTATAATCCCAGCACTTTGGGAGGTCAAGGGGGGTGGTTCAATTGCTTCAACCCTGGAGTCAGAGGTTACAGTGAGCTGATATCACACCACTGCACTCCAGTCTGGGTGACAGCGCGAGATTCTGTCTCAAAAAAAAGGGAGGCCTGGTGTGGTGGCTTACGCCTGAAATCCTAGCACTTTGGGAGGCCGAGGCAGGTGGATCACTTCAGCTCAGGAGTTTATACCAGCCTGAACAACAGGGTGAAACCCTTGTTTCTACCAAAAAATACAAAAGTTATCTGAGCATGGTGGCGTGGGCCTGGTGTCCCAGCTACTAGCTGAGAGGTGAGAGAATTGCTTGAGCCCAGGAGGGCAAGGCTACAGTGAGCTGAGATCTCACCACTGGGCTCTAGCCTGGGGGACAAAGTGAGACCTTGCCTCAAAAAAACGAACAAACAAAAAAACCAAGCAAACAAGCAAACAAATGGCAAGTCTGATTGGCAAATGTATAATATTTACTAGGATATGCTTTATTAGTGGGCAGGAATCGACTCTGCAGAGTGAAACCAGCCCAATGTATTCCCTTCACTGGGAGCATGCTGCCAAGGTGTGGGCCTTCACTCTGTCCCATTGTGGTTCATCTGTGAAGCAGCCTTAGTTCTTGCAGCTGGCTAGCCAGTGAACTTGGGTGGGCTCTGCGTACCTAACTCTTCTCTGAGATACATGAGGTGAGCAGTTCCCAAAGTCTAGTTTTGGTGAAGAGTAGGAGACCTCATTTGACCTCAGCCATGCTCTCTTGCATGCAGAATCACTTGGCCAGTGCCCCATCTAGCTTCCACTGTGTGAGCTCCCCATCAGTCAGAGATGACAGGGATGAGTCATCTCTGAAGAACTTGAGGCCCTAACATCAGCGTCAAGCCCAACTGAGATATTTAAAGAACTAGGATTTTCTCTCATGTTAATCCTCAGCATAATCTCCCTTCTCCTCTTTTTTTTTTCTGCTTCTAGAATAGTCCTTCTTTATCCCTCTATTTCCTTT
>NW_012105187.1:1859043-1861576 GCF_000951045.1 Mandrillus leucophaeus
AAGTTGAAAGTTGACAAGGGGGACTAGGAAGTGTTCAAAGAAGTTTGCATTGTATGTTATGTTCCGACGAGATCTCACTAAGATGATGACATTTGAGAAAAGATCTGAAGTTGGTTAGGGATCAAGGCATGCAGCTATTGGAGGTAGGAGGATTGAAGGGAAGCATTCTAGTCAGAGAGAACAGCCAGTGCAAAGACTGTGAGGTAGAGAGGGGACTGGTGTTTTCCAGAAGGCTGGAGAATAATGGGCAAGAGTAATGCATCAGTCATCAATTTCACAATAATTCTGAGTAACAAGCAAACTCGACACTGCAGTGGTATACAATAATAAACATTTAGGGTTTCCCCTCAGTCTCAAGATCAGCTAGATGGTTTTACTGATCTGAGCTAATCTTGGTGGGGCTTATTCATGCCTTCACAGTCAGCTGCAAGCCTGCACAGCTTTGCTGATCTTGTCTGAGTGCGCTTACATATCTGAGACTTTTGACAAAATGACTGGGTTGATTTAGGTCTGCTTCCATATCTCTGTTTCTCATATCCTCCAGTAGCAAAAGAGAGTCAGAGAGAGAAAGGGAGGGAGAGAGGCTAGAGAGAGAGAGAGAACAAGGGAGAGAACACACATAAGCCCTCTTAAGGCCTAAATTCAGAATGGAAACTGTCACTTCTGCCACATTCTATTAGCCAAAGCAATTGATAAGACAAGCTTAGTTTCAAGGAATGGAGAAATAAACTCCACTTCATAGGAAGAGCTTCAGAGTCACATTGCAAAAGGTGTGAATATAGTGAAGGGTGAAGAATTAGGACCAGATTTGCCATCAGTCTGCCACATTGAGTTAGTAGGAGATACAGTCAGAGAGATAATGGGGCTCTAGATAATGTGGGCCTTGTAGGCCAGGGTAAGACCCTTGGCTTTTACTCTAAGATGAGAAGCCATTGGAGAGTTTCCAGGAGAGGAGCAACACAATTCAACTCTATTTTAATGAAATCACCCTGGCTGTCAGATTACGAATAGACTAAAGTAGGGCAGGAGACCAGTGAGAAAGATATTCCAGTGATCCAGGCAAGAAATGAGGGTAACTGGGTCAGAAAAATAGTTAATAGAAGTGCTGAGAAGTAGTCAGATTCTGGACATATTTTGAAGGTGGAGTTGTCAAGATTTGCTTACAATGCAAATGTGAGATATTAGAGTAAAAGAGAAATTGATGACTTCAAGGTGTTTGGACAGAGCAACTAGAAAAGCTGTGTTGCAATGTACTGAGTTGATTAAAACTATGGGAGGAGGAGGCTGCAGGGGGAAATACTTTTGAAAAATCCCCAACTACTTGCCAGTTTTTTAGTATCTTTGAATGCCATCAACTTGACAGGAAGATTTGACTGAAGTCAGAGCAGCCAGGTACTCTCTCTCACAGTCCTTTCTACCAGCTTAGACTTGGGTTCTCACAGATCCAGAGATAATCTCCACTGTAACATACTGCACAGCCTGCTTCATGTGTACAGCCAGCATCCCTGTCATTAACTGTGACATCAGCTCCGACTGGTTGCAGCACCCACTCTTGTTTCATCATCCATTCTGATTGGTCAGAACCTTATTTAATTATTGTTCTCCATGGCAGAGCCAAGAGAAACACAATGTGAACGGAAGTGCCCCTCTTTCTAGAAGGCAAAGACTGTGTCTTATCCAACTTTTCACTTCTAGAAAAAAGAAAGTGAGTAAGTCTACTTAGATTCTCTCCATTCATAGCAAAAGCATCTCAAGTTACATACTCTACTAAGGATGGATGCAACTTTTTTTTTACTCTGAAGAAAAGGCACATTGAAATATAAAAAGGATTCTAGGCATGATTATTATACTTTGCCAAATATTCTGTGCAGAATTTTTTTTTTAAAAAAACCTCTATTTGGATAGATAAGGTAAAAGTTAACTATTGAAAAGGAGGAATATTTGCGTTCCTTTTGACTCCTTAAATTCTCATCTTGGCTCATGGAGGAGGAGATTGACACCAAAATTTCAGTCCTATCTTACCATGAGAGGAAGTGCAGGGAGGGAGGCTCTGGTACAGTAGGTAGCTAGTCAGACATAAGCATGGCAGGAGAGGGCTCCTCTTGCCCCACCAGGAAAGTCAGGCGACCATCAGGTGATGGTTAGGTGGTTGTTACAATATTTCTCGAAACATAACATTAATAATTGGTTGTAGCCAGCCCAGGGAAAGGCAGTCTCCCAATAGATAGAAAACACATGAAACTGGTGATCAGCAGCTTCCTGACAAGATCTCAGGAGTTAGACGGGTGGGCTCTAGCATGCACACTAAGGCAAAATGGCACAGTTTAACTGGTATATGACCTTCTAAGAACATGCAACTGGTAAGGGAAGAACGCCTCAAGTGAGCATGTGTACAACTCCAGCACACACACTGCGCATGCTCCCCTCCCAAATGCTAGCAGGCTATTGCACATACGGACAGCTCACCCCAAGGAAAGAATCAGGGGAGAAGGGATGCACGACCCTGGAAGCATGCCAACATATAAAACCCTAA
>NW_012105187.1:1862646-1872447 GCF_000951045.1 Mandrillus leucophaeus
CTTCCACTGTGTGAGCTCCCCATCAGTCAGAGATGACAGGGATGAGTCATCTCTGAAGAACTTGAGGCCCTAACATCAGCGTCAAGCCCAACTGAGATATTTAAAGAACTAGGATTTTCTCTCATGTTAATCCTCAGCATAATCTCCCTTCTCCTCTTTTTTTTTTCTGCTTCTAGAATAGTCCTTCTTTACCCCTCTATTTCCTTTTCTGAGGCATATTTAATAGAATGTGAAATTGCATATTTATTAATGATGGCTTTTTTGGTTTCAAGTAACAGAGACACACTTGAGCTCTCTAAGAGCAAAGAAATATAATTTAAGAAATAGGACTGTCTCAGAACTCAAGGGCAAATAGATAACTGAACTTCAGAAATAAATCAGAGACTCCAGCATAGTCAGGACCCACCTTCCCATCTCTAGGGTAGGTGACCACACACGCCAGTTTGTGCTGGCCTATCCTTGTTGACATCTGTCAACCTGCCCCTTTCACTTTTGTGTCAGTCTTTGTCCATCAGGGAGCAGAAACCACAGTGACTTAAACAGAGAAAGTCTAATATAAATTTTTAAAAATTGTGATAAAAGAGCAATTATAATATATAAGATATAGGGTACCATGTGGTACCCTAAGGCTGAGTAGTACCCAAGGGCGTACCCAAGGAGGGATGAACATAAAACAGGATGAGCCCGTCCCCAAGGCTCAGATTGCAGCCACTGGATGGCAGAGAAGTTTGCTGATTTGCCCAGTCCAGAGCTGGTCTGCAGCCACTGGGCAAGCAGGAAGCAACCCTCTGGGGCACAGGGGGCACGTTACAAAAACTGCAGCCAATGGCTTGGCACGTGAGCCTGCAGAGGGAGTAGGGACACCATTGCAGACAGTAGGTTTGGAGCCTGCAGTGTCTGTGGTAAGAAGGCCATGGGAAAGTGGGCATTAGGCCAGGGCAGAGCCGCAAGGACATCAAGAAATCATGAGTTCTGGGCCTGCGGCTGGAATTAGAACACCACTGATGTTCCCACACCCACACTGCTGCCTGATGGTGCAGCCACCACTAACACCAGGAAGGCTCCTTTCTTCTGCAGTGTCCCTTCGGGGCCCTCTACTGAGAAAGCTTCACGTGGTGCTCTCTATAAAGAAGAAATGCTCAATGGAATTCCATCCATTATTGCAGAGCAGGTATTGAAGGGTGAATTTGAATCTGAAAGTAAATAAATTATTAACACAACTCTCAACAGTACCCTGGTAAGAATGATTAATTCCTATAATCGTGAAATCCATAGGGAAAGGAAGTAGAATAATAGTTGCCAGGGGCTGTGGGGCTGTGGGAATGGAGTTACCTGTTAATGCTTATAGAGTTTCAGTTTGGGAAAATGAAGACATTTTGGAGATAGACTGTGGTGATGGTTGCAAAAAAAGCATGAACATAATGCCACTGAATTGCATGCTCAAAAAGGGTTAAATGGCAAATTTTGTAATGTTGTATTTTACCATAGTTTTAAAAATGATGAATTCCTGGTCACCCTATTCATCTCTCATCTCTGCTCTTCTCTGAACGTCTACTTCCTTTTTCATTTCCGTTTCTCAGACCACACACTAAAAATATAGCCACCAACAGCTCCTGGGGTTACCTCTCCTTTACTTAAGAAACCAGCCAGACAGCCAGGGGCGGTGGCTCACGCCTGTAATCCTAGCACTTTGGGAGGCTGAGGCAGGTGGATCACGAAGTCAGGAGATCAAGACCATCCTGGCTAACACGGTGAAACCCCATCTCTATTGGAAATACAAAAAATTAGCTGGGCGTGGTGGCGGGCGCCTGTAGTCCCAGCCACTTTGGAGGCTGAGGCAGGAGAATGGTGAGAACCCAGGAGGCGGAGCTTGCAGTAAGCCGAAATCTTGCCACTACATTCCAGCCTGGGTGACAAAGCAAGACTCCATTTCAAAAAAAAAAAAAAAAAGAAAGAAAGAAAGAAACCAGCCAGACTAAGTGCTGGACTCCAATCATTGTCTCTTTCAAATTCTCCTGGAAGATTGCAGCAGCTTTGGTCCAATGCTCACTTTGGCCATTTGGGCCAGGGTCATGGTCATATGGTATAGACCTGTTTTCAGAGGAGTTTGTTTGTGGAGGGGGAAGGGAACCACACTGACAAAACCAGAGGAGTCTACTATAATCATTTAATGACTCCTCTCCCCTCCAGTTTTCCAACTAAATAAAGAAGCCAGGCAAAAATGAATATTAAAACATTCACATTAAGACTGAAACCAATAGTAAAATTTATGTCAGATCAGTCCATTTTTTTTCCTCTTCTCCACCTGTGCTAGTAGTATGAATCAGTAAGAGGCATATGGCAGAATAATCAGAATTATTTATCAAGCTAATTAACCATAGATTGTTTTCTAAATAGTCACAAAATGGCAGAGATCTTTATAGTGAGACATAGTACTTGTATTAAGATAATTAAAAATTATTTGTGATTGTTACTGTGATTATCATTTTTTTATCTTTGCTAGCTCCTCAAACTGATATATATTCCCATCAGGTGCTTTAGAGAAGCACTGGCCTTTCTCTTGACAGGCAGTGTGCATTTTGGCAACAGATTTTGAACGGAAAAATACAAGCTTTTCCCAAGCCCTAAACACAGAATATGCCATCTATTAGTTTGGATTTCTTCCTTAGTGATCATTACACCAATATGTGGTGGTTTTTCGAAGGAGAAATCGATCCAAATCTTTCTTTGGACTCAGAATCCAAGAAGCCTGAGTTTTATCACTGGCTTGGTCACAGATGCACTGAAAATGGGCAAGTTACTTCCGTCTTTGTCTGAATTTCTCCATCTGGCAAATGTAGATTCTGACACTCACCATCAGATAATGTTTGCAAAATGTTTGATGGTCCTTGCTGGTAGGCAGTATGTAATTGCAAACTGTTGGATCATTTTTCTGTGTCCTAAAAATTCTTCTCTTTCTTGAGAAACTATTTTTAAATTAAAAATATCACTTTTAAAGTATGAGCACACGGTAATAAAAATTCAGTTGGTGCTGGAGAGTAATTTAAAAAAAAAGTAAAGGTTTTACTCTTTGGCATTCCCCAGAGGTAACAGCTTAACATTTTTCTATTTTGAATCTTTCTAAGGCCAACTTCTATAATAATAACTCATTATTCCTTTACTTTTTATATATCAACTTCAAAGTATATCTGCTGGACCCCCTTATGAACGATGAAGCTCTTGGCTCATTTATACTTCCCTTTCAACAGCAACTTCCAGATATATTTTTTTTTATTCTTTTAGATACTTCTATAGCTTTATACAACATCTTCATGTTTCCATTGCTTTTAAAAGATTTATTTTTTGTTAAATAGTTTAATGGGTACATAATAGTTGTACATATTTGTGGGGTGCATGTGATATTTTGATACAAGTATCCAATCTGTCATGATCAAATCATGGTAATTGAAGTGCTCATCACCTCAAGCCTTTATCATTTCTTTGTATAAGGAACATTCCAATTCTACTCTTTTAATTATTTAAAAATATACAAGAAGTTATTGTTAACTATAGTCACCTTATTTTGCGAGCAAATACTAGATCTTACTCATTCTAACTGTACTCTTGTACTCATTAACCATCCTTACTTTACTTCTCCCCTCCTCTGTACTACCCTTCCCAGCCTCTGGCAACCATCATTCCACTCTCTATTTCTGTGAGTTTATTTATTTATTTATTTATAGTTCCCACATGTGAGTGAGAACATGCAATATTTGTCTTTCTGTGCCTGGCTTATTTCACTCAACCTAATGTCCTCCAGTTCCATTCATGTTGTTGCAAATGACAGGATTTTATTCTTTTATTGCTGAATAATATTCCAGTGTATATATTCCCCACCTTTTCTTTCTCCATTTATCCATTGATGAACACAGGTTGCCTCCAAATCTTGGCAATTGCAAACAGTGCTGCAATAAACATGGAAGTTCAGCTATCTCTTCAATATACTAATTTCTTTTCTTTTGGATATACACCCAGCAGTGGGATTGCTGGATTCCATGGTAGCTCTATTTTTAGTTCTTTTTGAGAAATCTACATACTGTTCTCCATGGTGGCTGTACTAATTTACATTCCCACAATAGTGTTCCAGGGTTCTCCTTTCTCAATATCCTCACCAGCATTTGTTATTGCCTGTCTTTTGGATAAAAGCCATCTTAACTGGAATGAGATGATATCTCATTGTAGTTTTTTTACTTTGCATTTCTCCGATGATTAATGATGTTGAGGATTTTTCATATTCCTATCAGCCATTTTTATGTATTTTTTAAAGAAATGTGTATTTAGATATTTTGCCCATTTTAAAATCAGATTATGGTTTTTTTCCTATTGTTTGGGCTTCTTGTATATTCTGGTTATTAATTCCTTGTCAGATGGGTAGGTTGCAAATATTTTCTCCTAATCTGTGGTTTGTCTCCTCCCTGTGTTGATTGTTTCCTTTGCTATGCAGAAGGTTTTTTAACTTGATGTGATCCTATTTGTCCATTTTTGCTTTTATTGCCTGTGCTTTTGAGGTCTCACTCAAGAAATCTTTGTCCAGACTAATGTCCTGGAGCACTTCCCTAATGTTTCCCTCTATTAGTTGCATAGTTTTAGTTTTATAATTAATTCTGTAATCCATTTTGATTTCTATTTTTGTATATGGCAAGAGATAGGAGTCTAGTTTCATTCTTCTGCATATGGATCTCCAGTTTCCCCAGCACCATTTATTGAAGAGACTGTCTTGTCTCCAATGTACATTCTTGGCAACTTTGTGAAATATGAATTGACTATAAATGTGTGGACTTATTTCTGGTTCTCTATTCTATTCCCTTGCCCCAAATGTCTGTTTTTAGGTCAGCACCATGCTATTTAGGTTACTATAGCTCTATAGTATAATTTGAAGTCAGGTAATATGATTCCGTCAGTTTTGTTCTCTTTGCTCAGGATGGCTTTGGCTATTCTGGGTCTTTTGTGGTTCCATATAAATTTTAGATTGTTTTTCTATTTCTGTCAAGAATGTCATTGGTTTCTTGATAGGGATTGCATCGAATCTGTAGATTATTTAGGGTAGTGTAGACATTTTAACAAAATTGAGTCTTCCAATTCATGAATGTAGAGTATCTTCATTTTGGGGTGTCTTTTTCAATTTATTTCATCAATGTTTCATAGTTGTCATTGTAGAGATTACTTCTTTGGTTAACTTTATTCTTGGTATTTTATTTTATTCATAGCTATTGTAAATGAGATTACTTTCCTGGTTTCTTTTTCAGATTCTTTCCTGTGGGCATGTAGAAATGCTACTGATTTTTGCATGTTGGTTTTTTTATCCTGCAACTTTACTGAATTTGTTTATAAGTTCTGTTTTCTGGCGGAGTCTTTAGGTTTTTCTAAATATAATTTTATATCGTCTGCAAAGAAGGATAATTTGACATCTTTCTTTCCAATTTGGAGGCCGTTTACTTCTTTCTTTTGTCTAATTGCTCTGGCTAGGACTTCCAGTACTATGTTAAATAGGAATGGAGAAAGTGGGCATTCTCATCTTGTTACAGATCTTAGAAGAAAGGCTTTCATTTTTCCCCATTCAATATAATACTAGCTATGGGTTTGTCATATATGGCTTTTATCATATTGAGGTATGTTCCTTCTATACTCATTTTTTTGAGAGTTTTGTCATAAAGGATGTTGACGTTGAATCTTATCAAATTTTTTTTGGAATCAATTGAAATGATCCTATGGTTTTTGTCCTTCATTTTGTTGACATTATTTATCACATTTATTGATTTGCATATATTGAACCATCCTTGCATCCCTGGGATGAATCCCATTTGATCATGATGAATGATATATATATTTTTTTCAAGATGGAGTCTTGCTCTGTCACCCAGGCTTGAGTGCAGTGGCACAATCTCGGCTCACTGCAACCTCCGCCTCCCAGGTTCAAGCAATTCTTCCGCCTCAGCCTCCCAAGTAGCTGGGATTACGGGCACTCGCCACCGCACCTGGCTAATTTTTGTATTTTTAGCAGAGATGGGGTTTCACCATGTTGGCCATGCTGCTCTTGAACTCTTGACCTCATGATCTGCCCACCTTGGCCTTTCAAAGTGCTGGGATTACAGGTATGAGCCACCACACGTGACCGTGATGAATGATATTTTTAATGTGTTATTGAATTTGGTTTGCTAGCATTTTGTTGAAGATTTTTGCATCTGTGTTCATCAGAGATACTGGCCTGTGGTTTTCATTTTCAACTTTCCATTTCTTGATTCATTGATTTTAGCCAGTACCTCTTGACTTCCCTCTAAGACAATGAAGGATTTAACAGCCCTCCGTTCCTGTCTCTGTCTCCTCCCCTCATGGGTATTCCCAGTGTCACAGCTTCAGTTCATCACATAGTTAAGTTTACATTGCCAAAATTTATAGAATTTATACTTTCTTATATAATTATACTTTATTTTTCTGTGTTTTGGCTGTTAAGTCTAAAAGTGGTCAGAATTTATATTTTATTTAAAATAATATTACTATTCATTGTATAATCAATTCCATTCAGTTCCAATTAAAATGTTTGTTGATTACATACTTTGGGCCAGACACTCTTCTAAGTTCTAACGACACATCAGTGAGTACAACAGGTGAACATCTTGCCTTTACAGAGCTTGCATTTTAATGTATGGTTAGACTCAGAAAAAATGATGCAACCCTAAGTCATTTAACCTTTGCCAATAGAAAAATATATGAACATACTTAAATTGGGAGAAGGAGAGAAGAAGTAGAGAAAACAGGGCACTGAATTTTTATATTATTAGAATATGCCTTTACTTTCTCTCTATGATAATCCAGAATCCTCAGTGTTTTAAAAGAAATGTATTTCTTTTTGTTTAAAGATATTCTTTCCAAGGCCTCCTGACTTGCTGATCTAATTTGCTGTTTTCAATTTCATCTTGCTGAAGGATTCTTTGTTTAGTTTATTGTAGGGGTTTTCTTGCTTTTGCTTTTTCTGGTTTTACTTTGTATTGAATGGCTAGGGTTGGTTGCTTTTATAATTCCATGTCTTTCTCTTTTATTATCTGCTGGAATAAATTCTCAAACAATTATTTCAAGAAGTATCATATATTCAGATAAGGACTTTATTTTTGCCATTTCATTATCCCATTTGGTCGATAACTTTTGCTGGGAATAGAATTGTTTATTGAAAATCCATTTCTATCAGAACTCTGAAGGTATTCTCTCACACCCTGAATAAAAAGGTCAGATGCCAACCTGAGTTTTGCTCCCCTGAGGCTATCCTGCCTTCCTATCAACCAATAAGTATTACATTTTCTTTTCTTTAGCCTTGGCAAAATAAATTTTACAAGGATTTATTTAAGTGTGAGTCTTTTTATGAAACTAATTTTGCTGGGTATATTATAGAAGCCCCCTCTCATGAGACTCTTACCTGTCTTCAGCTGTGGAAAAATCCCCTTTATTCTGTTTATTTATTTATTTATTTTGCTTTTACTAGTCATGTGCAGTAGTGAGAAGCAGGGAAAAAGTAGAACAAGGAGTTTTATCTGTAACTGACTGTGAACAATCAATTGAAATAACTCATTACCCTCAGACCAGCCTTCATTCTTTATTTCTTGGACAAATTCCTACTTTTTGGAAATCATACTGGGTAGATTTGGGCCTCCTCATATTGCTTCTCCATATTTCTTCACTCTTCTCATAATTCACTTCTTAGCTTTTTTTTTTTTTTTTTTTTTCTCTATGTTCTGGGAAATTTATTTAACTCTTTGGTCCAGTCTTGCTATTCGATTTTTTATTTTGACAATGGTATTTTTAATTTCCATGAATTCTTTCTTATTCTCAGATAGCAGCCCTTTTTAATTTAATGGATACAATATCTTATTCATTTAAGGTTATCTTCTCTTCTTTGAACCATCTGTTTCCTTTGCATTCTTTGCTCTGCTATCCATCTCGGTCTTTGCCTTTTGTGCTGATCACTTTCTCTCCCTGCGTATGAAGGATTGGACTGATTGCTTCAGATAGCTGATGTGGGTTGTCTCTGCCTTTTACGGCCTACTCATCAATAAGAAGGCTGGCCTCATGACCTGGATATGATTTCAGGGTCCTAGTTCCCCGGCTTCACTTTAGGGCATGTGGGCAGAGAGCTAGTCCCCAGTGCCTCCCTATTTTACACTGCCAGAAGAGGCTGTGCTCTGAGGAGCCAGTCCCCACTCTGTAAGCCTTGTACCCTCTACAGTGTAGTTCTTGGTTTTAGCATGAGGGCAGTGCTCCCACTATAGTCGGGGAGCTGGCTGTAAAAGAAGGTGAGGCCAATCTGCACAACCATCCTGTAAACAAGTCTCCAACCAAGCCCCCAACTCTGTCTTATATCCATGGATTTCAGAGTCTCAGTCTTGTGAAGTATTCTGAACTTTTACAGTCTTCTTCTGTACATCTTCTGAGCTGTGTCTCTCTTTCTCTTATTTTTCTACCAGTAAAACTCTTCTGTCTTCCATTCCAGATGTCAGTGAAAATCTTCCACCCCCGCATGCACCCACCTCTTATTTTCAATGTCTTTATGAACATATTCCTATTTATCTCTTTTCTAACATTTCAAAAGATTTTCAGAGCAAAAAGGAAGATAGAGATGTATGCCCTACCCAGCACCTTGTATCAGAATCTCCTTTCTTTTTCCCTTATAAAATACTGAAAATATCACCTTAAATTGTATTTCATTAGTGTTGTTTTCAAGTATTGAAAAGTGACTGTTCTTAACATTTGTCTTGAATAAGGTGGTGGCTATTTTTGTCTTTGTTTCTGTCAAAGCAGGTGCCAGTCCAATTGTAATTTTAAATGTATTATCTCAATAACTGGGTTCAAATTATGGGATGTGTCCAGCACTGAGAATTGGGGGTTAGGCAAGAACCTCTGTCTTCTGAAAAATAAAATGTTCAACATGTGGGGTATTTGTTTCTGAGACACAAGTCTAAGAGTGCAGAGTTGTGGGGTTTTCAACTCAAGTGAGTGTCCTTCCTTGGATTTGGTAGTGGTTTCTTAGATATGTCACCAAACCTACAACCAACCAACCAAACAAACAAATAAAACCTAGATCTTCATTAAAATGGAAACCTTTTGTGCTTTAAAGGACACTGCTATATCTCAATATTTGTGTCCCTCCAAAATTCATAGGTTAAAATCTTAATCCCCAAGGTAATGGTATTAGGAGAATGGGGCCTTTGGAAGGTAATTAGGTCTCGAGGGCAGTATGTCATGAGTGGTATTATTGCCCTTGTAAAGAAGGCCTGAGAATTCCCTGCCTCCTCCACCATGCCAGGTTACAGTGAAAACAAAGCTATTTATGAGGAATCCTCACCAGACAATCTGCCAGCACCTTGATCTTGGAGTTCTAGTCTCCAGAACTGTTTGTGAGTTACCCAGTTTTATAGTATTTTGTTTTAGCAGCCCAAACAGACTGAGACAGAGACAGTAAGGAAGTGAAAAGACAAGCTACAGGGTCATGTGCAGTGGCTCACATCTGTAATCCCAGCGCCAAGGTGGGTGGATGACCTGAGGTCTAGCCAGGTGGATCAGCCTGGCCAGCATGGTGAAACCCCATCTCTACTAAACATACAAAAATTAGCCAGGTGTAGTGGCACATGCCTGTCATCCCAGCTACTCAGGAGGCTCAGGCATGAGAATTGCTTGAAACTAGGAGGTGGTGGATGCAGTGAGCTGAGCTGAGATTGTGCCACTGCATTCCAGCCTGGGCAACAGAATGAGACTGTGTCTCAAAAAAAAAAAAAA
>NW_012105187.1:1872497-1924012 GCF_000951045.1 Mandrillus leucophaeus
AAAAAAAAAAAAAAAAAAAAAGACGACCCACCAAGTGAGACAAAATATTTGCCAATCATATATTTAATAAGGCATTTGTATCTAGAATACATAAAGAATTATTATAACTCAATAAAAGGACAGTCCGATATTTAAATGGGCAAAAAGTCTGAATAGACATTTCTCCATGTATCCAAAGATACACAAACAGCCAACAAGTTCACAAAAAGATGCTTAATATCATTGGTCAACAGAGAAATGCAAATCAAAGCAACAATGAGACGTCACTTCACACCACTGTTATGGCTAGAATAAAAAAGACAGATAATGACAATAATTGGTAAGGCTGTAGAGAAATTGGAATCCTCATGCACTGCTAGTGGGAAGTGGTACAGCTACTTAAGAAAGTCTAGCAGTTCTTCAAAATGTCAAATAGAGAGTTACCATACTATCCAAAAATTTCACTTCTAAATATGTACACAAGAGAAATCCAAGCATACATCCACACCAAAACTTGCATACAAATGTTGACAGTACCATTATTTATAGTAGCCAAAAGATGGAAAAATGCAAATGTCTATTAATTGATGAATGGATGAATAAAATGTGGCATATCCATTCAATGGAATATTAATGGCAATAAAAAAGAATGAAGTACGGACACACGCTATGATTGGGGCAGACCTTGAAAACATGCTGGCTGAAAGAAGCCAGTCACAAAAGACCAATATTGTTTCATTCCATTTATATGAAATGTCCAGAACAAGCAAATGTATAGACAGAATGTAGGGTAGTGGTTGCCTAGGGCTGGGCAGGATGTTAGGTTTAGGGGTGATAGCTAAAGGGTACAGAGTTTCTATTTGGTGATAAAAATGTTTTAAGATTGATTTTGATGATGTTTGCACATCTCTTGAATATACTGAAAACCATTGAACTGCACAATCAAGAAAGTAAGATTGAATCAGGAGGCTGTTTTGAGTAGGGTTTAAGAATACAGACTTTGGAATTAGGCTGACTTGATTTGAATTCCTGGCTTTACTACTTAATGGTTGTATGACTTTACTAAGATACTAATTCTCACTGCCCCTCAATTCCCATATCTGGAAAGCAAAAATAATGATATCAGACCTAAAGTCACGTGTGTGGGCACACACACCCACACATACACTTCTCAAAATGGCCATAAAGTGTCTTGTGGAAGCAGAATGGTGGAGGCCAAAGGCTTCCTCACTCCTGCTCTGCAACAACATACTCCCTCTCCAACTCTTGCCTTGGTGCAGAAACAGCTATGTCCCACTTTATCCTGAGGTCCTTGACTCAGGGGAGAGAAGACAGATCCAATTCAGTGAGAAACCAACTAATTTTCACCTTCTCTTGGTCCTTTCTTTTCCTCTGACTTTTATCAGTCTCAGTCCCATATCCATGAAGTTCTTTCCTCAAATTTGAAAAATGGATAGGGATGAAAGACAGCAAAAAATTAACTTTAAAAATCTCTCACTATTTTGATGTTATACCCAAGGTCCCAGGGACACAGTAGACAAGGACTGGACATTTATCAATTACAAACTCCAAGGCTAGGATAAGTTACTTCAATGGATGTGGAAATTACAAGCGGTACTTAGATGCTAGCTGACTCGGCAGATTAATCATTATGGTGTAGTATAAAGTCTAGATGAAATAAAGTCAGCCCAGTAATTCTAGCTGGAGAGGGCATGTACACACTTCAAAAACAATCAAGCAAAAAAAAACATAGGCTGTGGAGAATAGCCATTTCCAAAGCCACAGGAAACTTAGGAATGAGTTTTCTAAGAGAATGTTTTATCTCAAGCCAAAGAGATGTAACATTAAAGCACCAAGCCTATAGCCTGCTGAACCTACCAATCCATGCTTCTCAATAAAGGACCACTCACCCAAAGGGAAAAACATTTTCAACTCCTTTCTTTACCTACTTTAATCTAAAATCAATTCTACTGAGAAGACAAGGAAGATGTGACTAATATTTTGGCAGGAAGCAAATCCACCCTACAGTGGCAATCTAGGACTGGTACTAGCCATCAGGATGGTTGGTTCTTAGCAAAATGGTGGTGACATAGAGTTAAAAAATTTCTAGGTTAAAGCAAAGATAAGAATAATGAACATAATGATGATAATACAATAATCATAGCAAACATTTATTAAGAACTTACTATACCCAGGAAGTATTCTAAATACTTCATGTTTTAACCCATCAAATTCCAAGCATAACCCTATAACTAATATTCTCATTATTTAGAAGAGAAAACTTAAGATAGAGACCATCCTCTCATTTGGTAGCACCCAGAATTGAGGCCAAGGGAAGTAAAGGATCTTGCATATCATTATTGAAGTTTGTTTTATTTGCCTTAAACTTCCTTCTTCATGAATTCATATTTTCTCTTTACCATATTTCAGGTTCTCAATCCTTTTTATTTATTCATTTATTTTAAATAGACACAGGGTCTCACTATGTTGCCCAGGCTGCTCTCAAAGTCCTGGGCTCAAGCTATTCTCTTGTCTCAGTCTCCCAAAGTGCTGGTATCACAGACGTGAGCCACCATGCCTGGCCAATTCTCTTTATTTATAAAGAAACATGTTCTCATGAAAACATCCTATGTCAGCCATTTATCCTTTACTCGTCAAGGTCACTAACATCTAAGTGATATTGGTGCCAAACCCAATGTTTAATATCTTCCTCTTGCTTGTCCCATAGGCAGCGTTTTTTTCTTTTTGTTTTTTAGAATTTCACATTATATTGCAGACTAAAGGGTAGACATACAGTTTTGTTGCACTGAGTAATACTGAGGCAATTGGGTAAATTGAGTGATACTGAGACTTGGAGTCCGACATGGCAAAAGGAGTGCACAAGCTCCCACAGGCCTCTTTTATAAGAGCACTAATCCCAATTCATGAGGTGCAGCTCTCATGACCTAATCACTTCCCAAAGCCCCCATCTCATGACATTATTGCATTGGAGATTAAGTTTCAACACATGATTTTTTTGGGGATACACGAATATTCAGACCATAGCAATGTCTGAGACATCTCAAACTTACTATGACCAAAACCAAAGGTGTAATTTCCCTTACCAGACCTGCTTCTCCCACAATCTTTCCCTGTATCAGTAAATGCCATTCTTTTTTTTTTTTTTTTTTTTTGAGATGGAGTCTCGTTCTGTCACCCAGGCTAGAGTGCAGTGGTGCAGTCTTGGCTCACTGCAACCTCCGCCTTCCGGGCTTAAGCGATTCTCCTGCCTCAGCCTCCTGAGTAGCTGGGATTACAGGTACCCGCCACCATGCCCGGCTAATTTTTGTATTTTTAGTAAAGATGGTGTTTTACCATGTTGGCCACGCTGGTCTCAAACTCCTGACTTCAAGTGATCTGCCCGCCTCATTCTCCCAATGTGAGCCACCACGCCGGGCCTAACTCTGCCCTTCTAGGTGCTTAGGTGAAGAGTCTTGGAGTCATCCTTGACTCCTTTCTTCATCCCCATATTTACATAAACAAATCCTATGGCTTTAAAATCAACACAGATCCACAACGTAATGTTTTCTCACCATCTCACAATTGCTGTGATCTGGTCCAAGCCTCAACCCTCCTGCCTGGATTGTTGTGACAGCACTGAAAACAGTTTGTTCTTCCACCTCTGCCCCGCTGCAGCATATAGAGTGAAATTTTGAAGCCATGAAGTCAAAATCCCACAATAGCTTCATATGTCACTCAGTCAATAACTAAATTCCTTCAATGGTTCATAGGTTCTATGTGCTTTGCAGGTTTCCTAACCTCACCCAACAAATCCCTCTGACCTCCTTCTCCTCTTAATTCACTTGCTCTTGGTCTCCTTGTTTTTGTATCAGTCGTGTCACTACCTTAAGGTCTTTGCACATGCTGTCTCTCAGTATGGGATACTCTTCCCCAGATAAACGCATAGCTAGCATCCTCTCTTATTTTAGAACTGTGCTAAAAAATCTTTAGAGAAGCCACGCAAAATGGTGAGAAAAGAAGCCACTGAATATAAATGACAACCTATCACTTCTGCATTCCTGATCCCTTTCTCTTGATTTGCTGTGAGCCTTAGCAATTATAACCACTTGATTATTAGATGTTTAATTGTCCATTGTTGGTCTCTCCATATTAACTCTAAACCACATGAAAGCAGAAACTCTGTTTACTTTGTTCACTGTAATATCCCCAGCATCTCAAACAGCACCTGGTACTGTTAAATCAGTGAATGGATACAGTTAAATCAGAGTGTAACCTATCACAGGACTATTTGCAATTAAGATTTACCACTTATTGCAGAAATAAAGACATTTCTTCTGTCAAAGAACTTCAGGACCTAAATATGGTGAGGGTGAATGTATCTGTGGAATTATTCTTCATGGGGTCCGTGATCCTACCTTCATATTGATTTATCCTGAAAACTGTTCCTTTAAAAATTCACTTATAAAGTAAAATTAATGATAGAAGGATGATCATATTGCTTCGGTTTGGTCAGGGCTCTTTCAGGCATTAAAATGTATTGATCACTGTGACTGTGGAACTCTCTGTGGGCTTGACTAGAGTCCTCATGACATCTGTATGTTTTGGGAGATTTTTTTTTTAACATCCCTCGAGGAAAAACATGAAGACCTGAGAGTACAGTGGCCACAGCTATTCTCTGGGAACCAACTTAAGGGCTGTCTTCCTTTAAAAAGCACACCACGTATACCCAGTGCTAGTACGAATATGATAGCCATGAGTGTGACTGCCATGGAGGCCCAACTGCACCATAGACCTCAAGTCAGTGAACGGAGTTAAATGAATGAATTCACTGAAGAGACTGAACGTTTGGTTTGCTTACAGACTGTTTTTTTAACCTTTGCCCATTCAGCAACTGTTAGTAACTGTTTTGTGTCTCTCCTTACCCCACAGTACAGTTGGTCCTCAATATCCATGGGTTCTGTATTGGCAGATTCAACCAATTGTGTATTGAAAATATTTGAGCAAAAAGGATGCTTGCATCTGTACTGAACATGTACAGACTTTTAATCTTGTCATTACTCCCTAAACAATACAGCATAACAACTATTTATGGGCCTGGCACGGTGGCTCATGCCTGTAATCCCAGCACTTTGGGAGGCCGAGATGGGCAGATCACGAGGTCAGGAGATCGAGACCATCCTGGCTAACACGGTGAAACCCCGTCTCTACTAAAAATACGAAAAAAAATTAGCCGGGTGCGGTGGCGGGCACCTATAGTCCCAGCTGTACGGGAGGCTGAGGCAGGAGAATGGCGTGAACCCGGAAAGCGGAGCTTGCAGTGAGTGGAGATCGTGCCACTGCACTCCAACCTGGGCCACAGAGCAAGACTCCGTCTAAAAAAAAAAAAAAAAAAAAGAAACAACTATTTATGTGGCGTTTACATTGTATTAGGTACTATAAGTAATCTAGAGATAGGCCAGGAACAGTGACTTGCCCCTGTAATCCTAGCATTTTGGGAGGCTGAGGTGGGAGGGTCACTTGAGCCTAGGAGTTCAAGACCAGCCTGAGCAGCATAGCAAGACCTTGTCTCTACAAATAATTAAAAAATTAGCCGGGTGTGGTGGCACACGCCTATGGTCCCAGCTACTAGAGATGCTGAGGTGGGAGGATCACTTGAGCCCTGGAGACTGGAGCTGCAGTACCCTATGATCATGCGACTGCACTGCAGCCTAGGCAACAGAGCAAGACCCTGCTACAAAAAAAAAAAAAAAAAAAGTAATATAGAGATGATTTAAAGTATATGGGAAGATGTGTACAGGATGTATGCAAATGCTATATCATGTTGTATAAGGGACTTGAGCATCCATGGGTTTTGGTATTTGTGAGGGTGTCCTGGAACCAATCCCCCATGGACACTGAGGGATGACTGAATTGTGTAGGGTCAAGCTTCCACTATTGAGCACCTGACTTGTATTACCCTTCTCCTTTTTGATATTATGTGAGTGGGCTTGATTTGGGTAAAAGGAAAGGGAGATTTCCATGAGTTCCAGTTTCCAAGGAGAGGGGGACTCTGTTGACACTGTACCACCTCCACTACCCCAGAGGTCACCTACTAATGGCTCCCACACACCCTGATTGGCTCTTATGGCTCTGCCTGAGGACACTGGACACAGGCCTAAGTTTGGCCATGCTCCCATATGCTGTTAGGAGTGGGGCAGGCCCAACATGCCAGCGAGCCCATCCTTCAGGAGGGGTCCTCAACCAATAGAGATGGGAGCTGCTGAACAAGTAATTCAGCTCTTTGTCACCTTAGGGAGACAGTTCTGGGGTGTTTTTCATCCATTTTCTTAGAATGTACCCAGAAATATTAAGCCCTGTCGCCCATGATGGTAACCTATTCATTAAAACTCCCAATGTATTGGCTTTACTCTCCTGTCTTATTTTCCCACTACCTCAATGTCCTTCCTGGATTCACCTCCCAAAGAAACTACTTGTACTGAAATTCTTTTCTCAGATTTTGACTACAGGGAACCCAAATTGAGGTGGGGCATATGTTCCTCCTTGAAGTGGCCTGGTCCTACACTTGCTCTTGGGGAGGAGAAGCACTTAGAGCTACAGAGTATCTGAACTAGCAGCTGTTGCTGCCACCTAGAAACTGTCACTGAGCTGCATGAAGTGATATGGCAGGACTGAAACTGACCATGTATTTTATCACTTGGATATTAAATAACATTACTTGTTGGTTAATGAGTACCAAAGACATGATACTCATTTCTTCAATACTTTATTGATTTAAATAGATATATAAGTTATCAATATGAATAACAGAGTAATGCATGTTATCATTGGATGATGATAAGATCTGTTGTCTCTTATACAGCACTTTTAAGAGATAATGGTCATTTGTGAATTTAATTTATGCTCAGTATCATTAGCCATCAGGGAAATGCAAATCCAAACCACAATGAGATATCACTTCACATCCACTAGAATGACTGGAATGAAAAGGCAGACAATAACAATGTTAGTGATAATGTGGAGAAATTGGAACCTTCATACACCACTGGTGGAAATGTGAAATGGTCCAGCCTCTTTGAAAAACAGTTTGGCAGTTCCTCAAAATGTTAAACATGGAGTTAGTGTATGACCCGGAAATTCTATTCCTAGGTTGACATCCAAAAGAAATGAGAACATGTGTCCACATACAAATTTCTACATGAATATTCATAACAATGTTATTCATAATGAATGGCTTAAAGTAGAAACAACCCAAATATCTATTAACCAGTGAGTGGATAAAATAAAATGGGGCAAATCCATATGATGGAATATTATCTGGCAATGAAAAGAATGAAACACTGACATAGGCAATAACATTAATAAACCTTGAAAAACCCTTATGCTGAAGGGTCC
The DNA here is from genome assembly GCF_000951045.1 of Mandrillus leucophaeus. NCBI lineage: Eukaryota > Metazoa > Chordata > Mammalia > Primates > Cercopithecidae > Mandrillus > Mandrillus leucophaeus. The sequence continues at coordinate 1,879,869 of NW_012105187.1, forward strand.
AGATACAAAAGGCTATGTATTATTCTTTATTTATGAATTGTCCAGTATAGAAAAATCTATAGAGACAGAAAGTAAATTAGTGGCTGCCAGGGCTGTGGGTGGTGAAAATAAGGTGTGACTCTAAAGGATATGTGGCTTCTTTTTGAGATGATGAAAATGTTTTAAAATTGGTTTTGGTGATGGTTGCACAACTGTGAATACACTAAAAACCATTGAATTTACACTTTAAATGAGTTAGTTGTATAATATATGAATTATATATCAATAATGCTGTTTTTTTTCAAAAAGTAGAATGATACAAAATGTTATACCATGCAAAAACTAATAAAAGGAAGCTGAAGTAGACTTCAGAACAAAAATATTACCAGGAATAAAGTAGGGTATTTTATAGTAATAAAGGCATAACTTCATTATGAAGATATGACAATCCTAAATGTGTATGTACCCAAAGATAGGGCTTTAAAATACATGAAGCAGAAGTTAACAAACTGAAAAAGAAATAGATAAATCCACATAAATGTATGGGGATTTCAACATTTCTCTCTCAGTAATTGCGGGAGTAAGTATATGGAAAAAAAAACAAGGATATTAAAGTCATAAGCAACTTTGTCAACCAACTTGACCTAATTGGCACTTAGAGCTACTCCACCTAACAACAAGAGAATACAAATTCTTTTTCAGTGTACCTAAAACATTCACTAAAATAAAGTATTTGTTGGGCTATAAAACAAATCTCAATCAATTTAAAACATTGTAACCATACAGAGCATTAGAGAAAATCAATGAGAACAAAAGCTAGTTCTCTAAAATACTCAATAAAATTAATAAACCTCTAACTAGATAGATAAGGTTTTAAAAAGAGAAATTACAAGTCATCAACATTGGTAACAAAGAAGAGATATCACTACAGATCTTTCAGATATTAAAAAAATAAAAAGGAAAAACTTTTTAGAAGGAGGCATGGGGGAAATCTTCATGGTCTTCAGACAGTCAAAGATTTCTTACATAATTGTTTAAAAAGCATAAACTTTAAAATAAAAAAAGATAAATCAGGCTCTCTCAAAATCAAATATTCCTGCTCTTTCAATGATATCATCACGGAAGTGGAAAAGCAAGCCACAGACAAGAAGAAAATATTTACAATACATGACAAAAGACATATCCAGATTACATTTTTAAATCTCTCAAACAGTAGAGAAAAATAGTATTAAAACAGGGAAATATTTGAACACACATTTCACACAGAAATGATATAAGAATGCTCAATAAGCACATGAAAAATGCTTGATCAATAATAACCGGGAGGCCAGGCGTGGTGGCTTACGCCTATAATTCCAGCACTTTGGGAGGCCGAGGCAGATGGATCACCTGAAGTCAGGGGTTTGAGACCAGCCTGGCTTACATGGTGAAACCCCGTCTCTACTAAAAATACAAAAATTAGCTGGATGTAATGGCAGGCGCCTGTAATCCCAGCTACTTGGGAGGCTGAGGAAGGAGAATTGCTGGAACCCGGGAGGCAGAGGTTCCAATGAGTCAAGATCACGCCACTGTACTCCAGCCTGGGCGACAGAGCGAGAGTCCATCTCTCATAATAATAACCAGGACATTCAAATTAAAACCACAATGTGATGTCACTACAAACTGACTAAAATAGCTTAAAATACTAACAAGTGTTGTTGCAAATGTGGAGCAACTAGAATTCTTATATATTGCTGGCGGGAAAGCAAAATAATACAACCACTTTAGAAAAGAGTTTGGCAGTTCCTTGAGAAGTTAAAAATACATACCACACTTTCTTAATCCAGTCTGTCACTGTGGCACATATACACCATGGAATACTATGCAGCCATAAAAAAGGATGAGTTTGTGTCCTTTGTAGGGACATGGATGCAGCTGGAAACCATCATTCTTAGCAAACTATCACAAGAACAGAAAACCAAACACCGCATGTTCTCACTTATAGGTGGGAACTGAACAATGAGATCACTTGGACTCGGGAAGGGGAACATCACACACCGGGGCCTATCATGGGGAGGGGGGAGGTGGGAGGGATTGCATTGGGAGTTATACCTGATGTAAATGATGAGTTGATGGGTGCTGACGAGTTGATGGGTGCAGCCCAGCAACATGGCACAAGTATACATATGTAACAAACCTGCACGTTATGCACATGTACCCTAGAACTTAAAGTATAATAATAATAAAAAATAAATAATAATAATAATAAAAAACCTAAAAAAAATACATACCACACAAACCAACAATTCTATTTACTTAAGAGAAATGAAAACATATTTTCACACAAAAATTTGTATACAAATTTTCATGGCAACTTTATTCATGATAGCCAAAATCTGGGGGAAAAACATCTAGAGTTTGTATAAACAAATTGTGAGATATTGATACAATGGAATACTACTCAGTAATAAGCAGAAATGAACTACTGATATATACAGAAACATAGGTGCATCTCAAAAAGCATTATCCTGAGTGAAAGAAGCAAGACACAAAAATGTACATACTGCGTGATTCATTTTTTAAACTTGAGATGTGCTTTGAGTCTGAATTTTGCTGATTGCCTACACATGTTGCAGTTCAACATGACCATATATGTCTTGCAAATTGGAAGCTGGATCCAAGAGCTTGATCACACTCAGATTTGATGTCTTTGGAATCAAATGGTGGCATTTTTCTTTTCACCAATGGGCACATAATGTCTAGTTATGCCCAATGTTAACAAAATGATGATTTTCCAATCTGTCATTACGTTGGTTGGAATAATTTTATAAAGAGATACTCCTTCTCATCTACTAATTGATTCTCCAGTGGCACAGTTCTTAAAGGAAAGCGAGGATAAGCATTTGATGATTCTTTCGTTTTAATCTGTTTCCATAATAATGCTTTAGTTGTTTATCATATACTTAGTTTTTTTCTTTCTTTTTTTTTTTTTTTTTAGAAAGACAAGTTATCTGTTGCCCAGGCTGGAGTGCAGTGGCACAACTGTAGCTTACTGCATCTCCAACTCCTGGGCCCAAGGGATCCTCTGGCCTCAGTCTTCCAAGCAGATGGGACTACAGGTTGCACACCACCACACCCAGCTGACTTTTAAAAAACTTTTTTAGAGATGGTGGGGGATCTCAATTTGTTGCCCAGGCTGGTCTCAAACTCCTGGCTTCAAGTGATCCTCTGGCCTCAACCCCCCAAAGCACTGGGATTACGGGTATGAGCCATAACACCTGGCTCCAATTAGTTTTTTTAAATCTCTGTAGAAATGCATGGACTCAAAGATATTTGATGGGTTCCAATTTATTACAATTCTTATCTTTGTTGAAGGTCAAATTGTCCTATCTTTGGCAATAAGAAATGGGAATGGAATGGAATGGAATGGAATGGAATAGAATAGAATAGAATAGAATAGAATAGAATAGAACAGAACAGAACAGAACAGAACAGGTGAGCCTCATTGAGCTAGCTTCTGAGCCTTTACACAGGACTCTAGTGGTCTTTAATAGTTTCCTTGATATCTGGTGTATCAAGATGTTTCAGATTCACCTTGCTCATTTCCTGCCCCATATCTAGAATCAGTCATTTCTTTAAGAAATGTTTATTTCTTTGAATATGCAATGGCATTTCAAGACCACAATCTGAATACAGATATGCTTAGTGCTACTGACAAAAGGTATATCTGGAATATATATTTTAAAACTCTCAATTCGATAAGTAGCAAAAAAATATTTTAAAATGGGGAAATATTTGGACAGACATTTTAATGAATAGGTCACGGCTTCTGGCCTTTTCAGTGGATGGATGGATAGATATAGTTGGGTAGAAAAGTATGTGCTATTTATCCCGGTATTTTCATTAAATTCAAAAATACGGGATTTTTATTTAACCTCTTCTATACTACATCTGTATTTTCCTCCTTTCTTACTGATAATCCCAGTTCTCAAGGATACAGGGGAAAATACAATTAGAATACTCTATAATTATTCATTTATATTCTCTCATATGACACATATAACAATCAGAAAAGGGCAATATTAATATAACCACCACCAATTATAAGGACTGAAAAACAGTTTAAAACATTATTGCATCTGTAATTTCTATTTTTTCTACTTTTTATGCATATACATGTAATCTTTTCATACACTATAAGGACATATAGCTATCTTAAAGCCAGTATATGGGTCTTAATATAAAAAATAACTGCTCTTCAATTTAGTTATCTTACAATCTCTCCTCATCAAAACTTAGGTATGGCTAGGATACACTTTGCTAGTGTAGTCCTATAAGGAAAAGCCTTTTTCATGCATCACTTGTTAAATAGACCATCTTTGGTCAAGTGTTTGCAATGCTACCTCTGTCATATATCAACTTTCCATATATGTAAATATCTGTTTCTGAGCTCTATCTATCCCTGGGCCAACACCACATAGTCTCAATAGGTATTATATCTAGTAGAGCAAGTGTCCCTGCCTGGCAGAAACAAACACAAATTCTTTCTGAAGGAGCAAACTTTACAACCAAGCCTCAGAGAAATACCATAGTTAAAGTTCCATGTTACATATGCTCACTGCACACATAGGAAACACACAACCATGAATGAGACTCAGCAAAAATAGTGAACCTCAGAATCAGACCTGCAAAGACTCATATTATTCAAATTATTAGATACCAAATATAGAATGTAAAATAAATATGTATAAATGCATTAAAATAACATGTATTAAATACATTTGAAAATGAGCTCTGGAAAGAATCTCCAGAAATGAAAATTATAATTGAAAGTAGAATCTGGATGAATGGATTTAATACTATATTAAACACAGTTAAAGAAGCAATTAGTGAGTTGGAAGAGAAAGCTGAAGAACTCACACACAATGTGGACAAAGACAAAGAAAAGGAACCTTTGAAAAAAATATTAAGAAATGTGAAAGACAGAGTGAGTAGATCCAACACACATATTATCTTTGTTCCAAGAAGAAACAATAAGGATGAGGGAGATGCAATATTGAAAGACCTAATGACTGAGTATTTTCCAGAAGGGGTTAAGAACACCAAATCACAAATTAACCCTTACCCATTTGCCCCAGGAATACTTATTGGCAGCACTTGCAGTTGCAGTGTTTACCTGGAGATAACTTTGCCACAAAATATTTTGTCTTTATTATTATTATTGCATTGCTCTAGTATAGCAACTTTGGAAACCACAGACATCATTCCATTTATAGCATTCTGGTTTTGGTAGTGGTATTTTTGTTACAGTAGATAGCTGGCCAAGGGTGAGTGGGGCAGGAGAGGGTTCCCCCAACCACACCCACCAGGAATGTCAGGTGACCATCAAGTGATGATTTGGCAGTTGTCACACTGCCTCTCTAAAAATGATAGTTGGCAGCCAGTGCTCAGGGAGAAGCAATTTACTGATGGTCCACAGTTGTCACACTAAAGTGATCACTGATTACAGGTGCCAGGCAGAGACAATTTCCCAAACAGAAAAAAAAAAAAAAAACACTTGAAATTGGTAATCAGCTTCTAATAAAATGTCAGAAACTGGACAAGTGAGCTCAAGCATGCACATAAGAGATACAATGGTGGGGTATGACCTTCCGGGGTCATTCCACTAGAAAAGAGAAGAAAACCTCAGGCAGACATGCATACAACTTCCTAAACACACTGTGCAGGTTCACCTCCCAAGCATAAGGAGGGTACTGCATGCAGGCAGCTCACCCTAAGGGAAGAATCATGGGAAAGGCACACAAGATACTGGAAACAGGCCAGCATATAAAGTCCTAGGATCAAGGTTAAATGGGGCACTTGACCTTCACAGGGCCCGCTTGGGTCTCTTCTAAGTGTACTTTCCTTTCTTGCTTGCTCCAAATCTTTAAATAAACTTCCACTCCTGCACTGAAACTTGCCTCAGTATCTTTTTCTGCCTTATGCCCCTAGTCAAATTCTTTCTTCTGAGGAGACAAGAATTGAGATTGCTGCAGGCCAGTATGGATTTGCCACTACTAACATTTCCATTTACAAAACATGATAATTCTTGATTGCTGAAAATGTCAAATCCTAGAAAACGTGGCATTCCTATGTGTAATGTTAACATCACTCTCGAACAGTTGTTGACAGAAGATTCATTTGATGAATCTGATTTTTCCAAAATAGACAATTCTGATGATTCAGATGGTTCTGATGATTCAGATAATTCCGATGTTAGTTCTGTTTAGAAATAACTCCAAGACCCATTTTTATATTTTATTTTCACATTGAAAATAAGTCAGATTTGCTTCAGCCTCAAAGAGTAAAATTAAAGGAGCTCTGGCAGCGAGCTGCATTTTTTTTTTTCTAAATGGGAAAAGGTTTAAGGAAGTTTCCCAAAGTGCCAAACACCATAGGTGAAAAGAAAAACACAACTGAGTGCCAAATTCAGAACAATGAAAACACAGAGAATAAAAGAGAAGCAGGCCAACTGAAACAAAATGTAAAATAATCCAGAAATCATCTGTAATGACTGACAGCTGACTTTTCAGCAGCCAGAATAAAACCAGAAGCTCAGAAAATAAACTTTCAAAGTACTGAAAGTAACTTTCAACCTAGAACCCTATATTCAGCAATGTAATCTCTCAAAAACAAAGGTGAAACTAAAGACATCTTCAGACACAAATCCAAGAGGATTTACTATTAGTTGTACATTCACAAAAGGAACCTCTAATGAGGGTACTTGATGTCAGAAGGAAGGTTTGCAATACATAAAAATAGAATACATAAGTGTTGACCGTTTCGATGGTAAAATTAATGCCTAATTTGTGAGGCTAAATATCAAGAGAGGGTAACATATAACTTTGGGTAGGTGGTGACTGGCATTACAACACTTTAAGATTGTTATATGATTTAGAGGAGAGTAAAGTTATTAATATTAAAATGTTAATTATGCATGTTAAATTTCTAGGATAATCACAAAACGAATAGAAATAACTATAAAAGTTCTTATTCTTATCGTTATTATGATTATTATATTCCAGGGATCTCATAGAAAGAACACACATGAACACACACACACACCAAGGATTCTGTAGTCAAAACACTTTGAATTAAACATTTCCTGCCCGATTTCTTTATATTTTTCTCAGCTAATGTGTACTATAAATCCCTAAGTGGAGACTGTAGAGGCTTTGCAGCATTTCCTATGTTTATTTGACATCAAAACCCTTATCTTATGGAATATCTATTAACATCTTGAGGTACTTGACAGTTTGGGGAACATCTTTTTAAGTTGAATCTGAATTCATGAGAGTTTGTTTGTCTGTTTAAGGGAATCATAGAACCATGTGGGCTTGAGGAGAATAATACAGTCCATGTTTGAAAGACCTCAGGTTTGGGAAAATAAGACATTAAGAAAGAGTTGAAAATACTGTTGACCAATGATACCAGAAAGGGTGGGACATATTGCAATCTGTTAAACAGAAAGAAAAAATAAAAGCACCACCTAGCAAATAGATTGGAAAGCTTCTGCTACAGGGCTGTTGGGACATCTGGGAACACTGCCAAGCAATTCTGGGGAACAGACTTGGCACTAATTGTGGCCTTGTGTTCTTTATGAAAGAAAAAAGATGATTTTATAAGCCATAACACACTACCTAGATGCAAAATTGCCAGTTAAAATTCTATTTGCAAGCAGGTGTAGGCTTTCAAATAAGCTTTCACCCAACATAGGATGCTGTCTCTTCATAATCAAATATGATGCAAACTATCTTTTCATCTACATGTTCAGTGTTTCAAAATATTCCCGAAATGGCAAGTTCCCTATGTCTTTAATTATAATGAAATCCTATGCATTCGCACTAAATGTAGTTGTTTGGTTGAGTACAGAGGAAACAAATAATCATATAAAGAAAGGAGTTTTTGCTCTTATCCATCCAATTAATTATTAGATTGGTACAAAAGTAACTGTGGTTCTTGCAATTACTTTGAATGGCAAAACTGCAATTACTTTTGTACCAACCTAATATTTCCCCTTCAGCTTAACATTTTAAATGTGTCCAAGCAAAGAGAAGGGTGAGTGGCATTTGGTAGTGTTTCTAATTTCAGCCTGTTTATAATATAGGATGCTATCTTTTCTTTCAGTCCATAATATTTCTATTGCAATTGATGTAATTTAATCACACTGATGCTTTACGCTGTGCATATACCAGGCTTGTTTTCTCTGAAAATTCAAAGAAATCTGCAGACATTAATCACAGTCCTCATGGTGGAAGACAGAAAGGGTCAGCCAGATCTAAGCTCTGGCAAGAAACGATTTTGATAGGTGGAAAGAAGAGAAGACTTTCACCCTCTCCAATTCTACTGGAATGCTGTCAGTACAATTTTCTCTTCCTCTCTGATCCTAGTAAGTTCAAAGTCTACCTCTTCCATGAATCGTCCTTGATAACCCTGGACCACCTTAATCTTTTTCCTTTTCTAAATTCCCACAGTCCGTATCTCTAGTTCTCAAGGTAGCACTCAAATTCTCCTGCCCAGCATTGCCCCCAATTATTAGCTGGATCTTTTCCTCTAAACAATGAGGTCTTGTATTTCTGATTCCTGCTCAATTCAATGATGGGTTTACAGAACGCAGTCCATAAATGCTGTTGATAAAGTGACTAATGTAAGAATCCGAGAGTTGGATTGTTTAGGAGCCAATTATGCTGGCAGTAGGGAGGTTTGGGATTATCGTGGGGCTATGTCATCATTCTTGTCATCTATTTTCAAAGACCTTAAGGAAACACACTGAGTACTCTTGAGAGCATCTAATCTCGCAGAATCCTTGATTATCTTTATCTGTGCTTATTATTAGATTAGACCAAAGGCAAAATAAGGACCTTTTCCTGGCATCTAAGACTCTTTATGTGACAAATAACTGCCCCAAAGGGATGGTGAGAAGAGAAAGCAGGGCATGAGGTGGTGCTGGGGACACATCTATATTTTTCACTTCTCCTGCCCTGCACCCCTCCCAACCACCACATTGTTGTTTGATTGCCACTTTGTTCTTGGATTTCCCCTCACAGTCCCCTACACTTGTATCTTAAAGGACTGCTTTGAAGATGAGGATTTGGAAACGTGTGTTTAGCAACTTGTAAACGCCTCCTCCAAGGTTTTGCAAAGTCGACAGGAGGCATTTTGATTATAGCTATTTGTTCTCAACACATTGAGAGTTTGCACATTAGAGATCAGATCCTGCCTCTTCTTGCCAATCAGGACAAACGCATGCAGCAAGGCTCCCCATGGAGCACCCAATGGAGCTCTCCATGGAAGGGGCATGGTTACTAAGGCCTGAATCAAGGGAGAGGATGGGGAACACAGCCCTGAGCTCTGCTGGCTTTGGAGCGAGTTGCCTCCTCTGCAGAGAACTGATGCAGCCTTGGCTGCGCGGAGGAGCCAACATGCAGGCGCTGAGAACGCCATGCTGACTAAAGCAGAGGGGCGTTTCAGCGCGAACAGCTGGCTGATTTATTTCAGAGGCGCCGTTTCCAGGGGAATGGGAAATTGTTTAGTCTGAGATCCTTGGCTGGCTTCCTTTTACATCATTTCTGTGTCTTTCAATTATTTGCACATTTGGGGAGTTCTAGGGCCTTCCTAGACCATACAGGTGTGTACTTTTAATAAAATGCAATTTATGAAAATCCGAGTTTACAAAATTGGTAAGTTATGAGGATGGATTATTTTTACCACAAAAGGATTTTGTTACGAAATTTAGGATCCATTTTATTAGTCAATAATGTTCCTGGGGTATATAATATTATAATTATGGATTTCTTTTTTCTGACTTCAGAAGTAATCCCTGCTCCTAGCTACATGCACCATGGAGGTTAAAGCCACATGTGTTGACTTCAGACAAAACCTAGGTTTGAGACCAGGTTCTGCCACTTAGCTGTTAGTGTATTTGAATAGTTGCTTATCTTCTCAAAAATACAAGTTGAAATTTTTGCCAGGATTAAATAACATACCTCAGGCACTTAGCACATAGTAAGAGCTCAACACCTCAGTAAGAAATTCTTATGTTTCTTGTTATTAGAGTATTTATATGTAAGGGTTGGTTTACCCACATTTGATGTCAATGCAACTTTCCTTGTTTGTTTACATGTGAGATCTACCTTTAATGCTATGACCCGCCTCCTTCAATTATTCTACCCCTTGCCTCTCCTGCCCAGCAGTTTTGGTTCTAAGGCTCTGGGGCTGCCCCAGGGAACAAACTAATGAGTCCTTCCCTGGATCGCTCATCACAGAATGGGGTAGAAAAAGGGATACTCTGCCAGGCATGGTGGCTTACGCCTGTAATCTCAGTACTTTGGGAGGCCAAGGTAGGAGGATTGCTTGAGCCTAGGAGTTTAAGACCAGACTGGGTGACATACTGAGACCCCATCTCTACAAAAAATAAAAATATTAGCTGGGCATGGTGGCATGCGCCTGTAGTCCCAGCTACTTGGGAGGCTGAGGTGGGAGAATCATTTGAGCCAGGGAGATGGAGGCTGCAGTGAGCTGTGACTGTGCCACTGCACTCCAGCTTGGACAACAGAGCAAGACCTTGTCTCAAAAAAAAAAAAAAAAAGAAATGAAAAGAAAAAGGGCTACTCCCAGATCACACTGGCTCTAGGTACAGATTCTGAAACTAAATGAGGTTTCTCTCTAAAATAGTGTTTCTCAAATTGAAGCTCATGGACCACTCTATCACTTTGCCAAAATGCAGATTCCTAAGGTCCTGCCCAGGGCTTTTGAAACAGTATCTTTCTTTGGTTGAGGGGATAGGAATATGCATTGTAATAAGCACCCAGGTTATTCCTTGTGTGTTTATTTACATGTGAGATCTACCTTTAGTGCTTTAATGCTTTAATTTCCAGTGCAGTTTCCAAGCTTGCCCAACTATAGAGTGGCCTGCAGGCTGCTTAGTAAAGATAGAAATTCCTGGGCCCATCCCAGAATATCCAGTGGTGGGGCCTGAGGTTGTGTACTTTTTTTTTTTTTCTGAGATGGAGTCTTGCTCTGTCGCCCAGGCTGGAGGGCAGTGGCGCAATGTTGGACTCACTGCCAACTCTGCCTCCCAGGTTCATGCCATTCTCCTGCCTCAGCCTCCCAAGTAGCTGGGACTGTAGGCGCCCGCCACCACACTCGACTAATTTTTTTTATTTTTAGTAGAGACGGGGTTTCACCGTGTTAGCCAGGATGGTCTAGATCTCCTGACCTCGTGATCCGCCCGCCTTGGCCTCCCAAAGTGCTGGGATGAGTGACCGCGCCCGGCCGAGGATGTGTACTTTTAAGAAGCACCCCCAGATGCCTCTAAGAAATGCTGCTCTAGAGTGACGTGCTCGGTGTTGTTGTTGGTCACAGTAATGGGGTAGGGGTAGGGGTTAGGGAGGGGCTTGAAGGTGTCAATGATCCAGAGAGTGACCTGGGTCAAGAGTTGAGCCTCCCTTGTGAGGGCTCATCTTTGGCTTTCTAATGTCTCCTTCATGTATAATGCCCTGTGTCCCGCCACTCCCACAGTGTTTGAGATAGGAATGCCAATCTGAAGAGAGGAGGCAAGCCCAAGAGCAAATAGCGAAGCTCGTGGGCAGAGACCAGCAATCCCAGATGAGCTGTCATGGGACCCTGGATAAATGGAAAGAATAACTGCTTATATAACAGCCAGCCCTGGCCCTCTGTCATATCCTGGTTGCAATTCCTGCCTATGATTTTTTTCCTAAATTGCCTCCTTTCCTTAAGACAGTCTGGGTAGGTTTGTAATTCAAATGGCTTTACCTAAAACTCTGTCCTACCATCAGGAGCTGGCCTTTGGTGACCTGTGACGAGTTGCACCTTACATACCCCCCTTCTGTGCCTCTGCAGCTAGATTCATTCTCTTAGAGCTCATGCTGCATCCCAGCTTCCCCTCGGCAGCACCCATCAGCGATGACAAGCCATCCTGCCTTATGCCCAAGTTTTGATCTGTGGCAAGCAGAACAGTAATGCTTCAACCTCATATTTCATTGACAGACGTGGCTACCAGCTTGACAAACCTAATAGTTTTACAGATGTTCTCTTGAGACATTCATCCTCTTCCCGTGACTGTCCTCTTCCAGCAAAGCTGGACAATACTTCTCTTATGCTGCCTATCCAGTGATGGGAAGGCAGCCTACAACCAGAGAGAAAAGTGTGCCTCTCTGTCTTTGTGTCGTTCCTGCTTCTGCCATTTGCCCCCATCTACCATTGGAACTGACCCACCCCTCAAGACAATACTGCTTTTTTCTTTTCTTTCTTGTAGGCATTAGCTGTGATCCAAAGGGTGCTAGAAGAGTATGTTTTATCACATTTCAGCCAGCAAACATTTAATGATGCCAGCCTCTTCCAGGTGAAATATTGCAGTAGGCTCAGGTGGCATTCAAAGATAAATAAAGTCCAACTAAGAAAGTAATTCAAATGAAGAATGCTGTGGCATTCCAATAGGTGACATATTCAAGGACCAGCCATGCTATGAAAAATGTGAGTCAGGATATTAAGCAGACAAAAAAATGTAGGAACTTTTGGTTGCAATATATGTGTGTGTTTCTATATTCGTAACTATAGTATACTGAAATCTTATTAGGAAAATGCATCAATCATGTGCATTGTATCAAGTACTGTGTTGCCAGCTGACCTAAACCAACTTGATCATTTACAACTGTTGGGTTCTTTTAGTAAGTGATGGTGATTTCCAATGACTGAGGGAAAGGGAAGGTTTTAGGTCTCCTTATGGACAAACTCCCTACCAGGAAGTAAATTACAAGGAAAGCAAATCTCAGACCAAATCCTGCAACAAACACACACACAGGCACACACACACATTTATTAGCACATAAACACAAAAAGAGTCATACAACTTGCTCTTATTGGCTCCCTCCCTTGGACCCTCTGCCATATACCTTTCATACCATTTCACTTTGGCAGATACAGCAGTATTCTCTAGGGAGGATCAGCTAGCCATCAAATCAGAATCAGACAATAAACCCTCTGATAAGAGATGGGACACAGGACCAAATGGAACTTCTAGACTAAGTTGAGTCTATCTGGGGAAACTCAAAAACCTAACATTAACTCATTTCCTGCTTTTGGGATTTTTTATTTAATAGGGCCCTATCCTAGAGGGTAGTGAGTATAGATTGCCCTTTTGCCCTAAATGCAGGGAAGGACAGAGATCTAGTATTAGAAAATGCTGGAGAAAGAGGTATAGGTTTTTCCTCAGAATAGGAGAAAATTTTTGCAACCTACACATCTGACAAAGCTCTAACATCCAGAATCTACAAGGAACTCACACAAACTTACAAGAACAACAAAAAAAAACCCTATCAAAAAGTGGGTAAAAGTTTGAGCAGACACTTCTCAAAAGAAGACATTTATGCAGCCAACAAACATATTACAAAAAGCTCAACATCACTGATCATTAGAGAAATGCAAATCAATACCACAATGAGATACCATCTCACGCCAGTCAGAATAGTGATTATTAAAAAGTCAAAAGAAAAAAAAACAATAGTTGCCGGTAAGGCGTGAATAAATAGGAACGCTTTTACACTGTTGGTGGCAATGTAAATTAGTTCAACCATTCTGGAAAACAGTATGGTGATTCCTCAGGAATCTTGAATGAGAAATACCATTTGATCCAGCAATCCCATTACTGGGTATATACTCAAAGGAATATAAATAATTCTGCTATAAAGACACAGTTACACATACGTTTATTGCAACAAGATTTACAATGGCGAAGTCATGGAACCAACCTGTATGCCCATTAATGGTAGACTGGATAAAGAAAATGTGGTACACATACACCATGGAATACTATGCAGCCATAAAAAGGAATGAGATAATGTCCTTTGCAGGGACGTGGATGAAGCCAGAAGCCATCATCCTGAGGAAACTAACACAGGAAGAGTAAACCAAACATTGCATGTTCTCACTCATAAGTGGGAGTTGAACAAGGAGAACACATGGACACAGGGAGGGGAACATCACACACCAGGGCCTGTTGAGGGATGAAGGACGAAGGGAGGGAATTTAGAGGATGGTCAATAGGTGCAGCAAACCACCATGGCACACATATACCTATGTAACAACCTGCACATTCGGCACATGGATCCTGGAACTTAAAGTAAAAGTTTTTTAAAAAGAAGTATAAGTTTTTTTTAAAATGCTGGTTCTGTACATGGACAATGGTGGTAGAGTGTGTGAAGGGCTCTAATAGCTTGGGCCATAGAGAGTCACAAGAATGCATGAGACGGGCACTTAGAGCTGACTGGGAAGTTCCAGGAAGGCTTCCTGGAGGAAGGAGTTAGCTAAGTGGATAAGGAGGTTTGGGAGGCAGAGAAAGTAGCACAACAGGGGGCTACAGGCAGATGGAGGTTATGTCATATTTCTGCAGGCAATTTGGTATGACTAGAGTATCGTTTATGATAGGAAGGGAGCTTAGTAAAATGTGAGGTTAAACTGCTAAACTTGGCTCAGCTTATAAATCTTAAAGGCGGTAGAAAGTCACAGGAGGATTTTTGAGTAGGAGAATATCAGTATCAAATATTCACTGTGCAGAGGTCAATCTGCCATTGTGAGAACTAACTTAAAGGCAGTTTTATAGCAGGCAGGGAGGCCAGTTAAAATGAGCTTTCAGGAACCAAGAAAGAGATTATGAGGCTCTGATCTGCTATAATGGCAAGTGAGGGTAAAGAGAAAGGGAAACGTTACAGACATAATTTCGAGGTAGACTTGATTTAGCAACAGATTGAATGTGAGTGTGAACAGGAATATCTGAGAATGACCTCGTGTTTTTAGTCAATGACAGTGACATTCCTCAAGACAAAGAATATAAGGGGAAAAGCTGATTTTTGGGGTGAGGCAGGAGGATGAGGTAAAAATATTTATGTCTGCAAGACATCCACACATATGAGGGTTGGGAGCTCAGGCAAGAAACAGAGGCTGGAGATGGGAACTGAGGTTCAGTTCTACAGAGAAGGTGGCTCATATTATAGGAGTGAATGAAGATCATAGAGAAAGTACACAAGGTACACAGAGAAGAGGAATAAGTCTAGGTTCTTAAAGATCATCATCATTTAACATTCAATCCCTTTTGTGTATTCTTTTCTGTTTCTTAAGCTGGTCATTGAGAATGGTCATTCTCTGCTTCAGGATTTTAATGCCAACTGTAGCTAATTCTGTCTTTCTGTTTGTTGAAAGCCCTGACTTTGAAAATAGCGTCTTCAACAACTGTGCTCAACCACTTTGAAGATGTGATTTGAGCATCATGTTTCTCTTGTTAAAGCACTTGTCTGTGCTATGCCTCCTGTTAACTGGCACATGGCATCTCCCTCTCTAGCCTGCCCTGTGGTAGAGGAGGGGACAGGAATGTTTCATGGCTTCCAAACCTAGAGGAGAGAACAATGTCCGAATTGTGTGCTGCCAAGAAGGTCTCCATCTCCTCAGAAGTCCTTAACTCTCCCTTCTTTCTGAATTACTTGGTAAGGCATCTCCTGGGCTATAAAAAGAATTTCTTAGAGTTTTGATGTCACAAAACAGAAACTGATGATATTTTACTCACAGACTTATAAAATGTTTCCCTAAACACTATTTTGTTAGCACAACAAAAACCCCCCAAAGTAATATATGATAAAAACAAACTAAAATCATTTGATCTTGAAAGAAAAGGAAATAAAATTACTTTGGTATTTTTCATGATTATGATAAAATAATTATTTATTGTAAGACTTGAGAATATTTTTCCATTTACTCACAGCACACCTGCAGGTTATTCACAGAACACCGATGTTCTATGGCACACAACATGAGAAACCTCATCATGGGAATTTCACTGTGATGGTCCACAGTTCCGTGCTCACCATGTGGGGTGCCATTATCTTTAAATCTGAAAAGCAATTAGAGAAAAAGAAGAGGGATAGCCCAGAGAGCTGTTAGTTCTGTCCTTTAGTCTCTACTATTCTTGTTAGTGATGTTGGAGAGAGCAGGGCTCTGGGAGGCCATGGAAAGACCCTGCAGAGTAGAAGGCAATGCTCATTGATTCTGGGAAGCAGCTGCAGCAGTGAGAAGCGTAGGAGCAAGCATTAGACAAAAGGCCGCCCAAAGAGCAGAGCGGCCAAGCCACTGATGGCAATCGGCTTAATTAGCAACAAGCCACCCCTACTGCATCACAGGAGAGGGCTGGAAAAGGCTGGTGAGGATGCCCTGGCCTTACCTTATTTCCTGCATTGTGTTTCTCTCTTTCTCTCTGAATATCTATGCATAATAGATGGTTAAAGGATTTTTTTCTAAAAAAAAAAAAAAAAAAAAAAGGTAAAATCATGACTGTCATACAAATAGAAAATAGAAAATGAACCTCATCAAATATTGTGTTCCTTTTTTTAATAAATTAGGGAACAAGTAAGATGTTACAACCGGTTTAAAGAGCCTATTGCTTAGGCTGGAGTGCAGTGGCACAGTCACAGATCACTGCAGTCTTGAACGCCTGGGCTCAAGCAATTCTCTCACTATAGGACTATAGGTGCATGCCACCATTCTTTAGAGACAGGGTCTTGCTATGTTGCCCAGGATGGTCTGGAACTGCTGGCCTCTAGCGATCTTCCTGCTTGGGCCTCCCAAAGCACTGGGATTATAGGCATGAGCCACTGAGCCCAGCCCTCATTTTTTAATCAGTGTGTATTGTATCTATTTTGTGAGTAATGAGGAATAGAATAATGCTTATAAATGCCCAGTATAGTGTTTAGCACAGAGTAAGCATTCAGTGGTGATGTATATTTTTACTATTAAAATTGATAATTTTGATAATGCTGAAACTTCTGTTTATGTAACCAACTGTTGCCATTTTCATTACAAGTATAATCAGCTAAAATTCCTTTTGGATACAAAGTTTTAAATTATGAACAGACAAATAAATAGATGCCAAATATTGAGTCTGACAAAATGGTGCTTGTTATGTCTGTGCTTGTTCCAAAACTAATTATTGAGTAGGCCTATGTTTTGTTTTGCTTTTTTTCTTTCCTAAATACTAGACATAAGTGCATCCTTGTCCCTAGACATGGAAAAGAATTGTCAATGCTCCCTAGGAATAAAACACACGGCACAGAAACTTTATCAATAACTACTTATGAAAAAGATGACTAAACATCATGAGTCATTGACTGTCCTTTCTATGAATACATTGATTCACAGAATGGTAAGATAGGACACTTCAGGAAAACAAATCCATTCATTCCTTTACTTTCAAGATAGGAAACTATTATTCAGAGAAGTTAAGTACATTGTCCAATGCCACATAGCCATCAGTAGAGCTGGAGCCAGAAGCCAAATCTGCTAATTCCTAGGTTAATTTTTTCTGAATTTCCCTGTATTATCTCCTCATCTAGTTGGCCATAGCTAAAAAATAGAAGAGTAGCCTTCCTCTGTACACACTGAATTGAGAAACCAAGCCCCATAGAAATGGCATGCAAGCTTCCCTGCAGTACTCAGGACAAATTGGACATGCCAGAAAAGGAGGTTCCACTTGAGCAGAGCTGAGTAACCACTGTCCAGGGTGGAATGAACGACCTCCTCGTCTGCTGCTCCTCATGATTTATTAACTGCTACTGGTGCCCATGAAATATTCATCCACTGTTTCCTAGAGTTCCTGCTTCACTGCATCAACAAACCATTGCTTTGCCATCTGTTTAGGTGTGCAGCTTGGAGAAGAAAGGCTTCACACAAAATGGAAAAGAGGCTTCTTTTCATGTTTAGCCCAGAGGCAGAACACCAATTCACTTCTTGGTTCATTGTCTTTTTCCCAGAGGCACAGTCAGGGCTGACTCCCTAGGCTCCTGGACACCGAGAAGCCCTGTCACTCATGTAAGCAAAGGTTGAATAGCTAGAAAGAAGAGTGAAAGACTTCATGTGGTTGGCTGGCTGGTTGTAACACTCCCAGCTCTAGCCTGAGCTTATTTTGCTCTGTAAGCAATAAAGCGAGGCACAAAGAGCCAGGGCTTGCCTGACATGGAGGCTTTGCCAAGGCCTAGTGTCAAGCATTGAACCTGAGTTGCTCCATGCAGCCTCTCCTTTGGGGTTAGAAGTACTGCTTATAGGAGCAGAAGGAGTTAACTCTGCCCCACTTCCCTACTCCCTCTTCTTTTTAGGCTTCATCTTAGACTTTTCTTCTGCATACCCCTTAGCTGTGGTTATTCCCTTCAGCCCTCTTCTCACTTGCTGTGTATATTCTCCATAGATGTTCATATTCATGATCATGCATTCTCCCTCCACTAATAATTATTTGTAAATCTCTCTTTCTCCAGCTTCAGATCTATAGGTTCAACTACACCATCTGTCTATACCAGGATAGCCAATTGCCCTTCAACCTCCATAGGTCCCAAACTGAATTTATTATCACTACCCTATGATCCCTTCCTGTCCTCCATTCACTTCTATAAATCTTTCAGAAAAGATTTTTAAAAAGGAACCTTTCTTATTATAAATTCGTATGTTGACATTGCAGCTTTGAAACCAGTTTCTTTTCAAGGTAGTTAATTAGAAACATATATAAATATTTCAGAAAAGAAGCTCCATCATATTATGAAAACTGGAGACTTGAGGTCATCCTTGATTCTCTCCTCTATTTATTTATTTTTTATTTTTTTATTTTTTTAGAGACAGGGTCTCACTCTGTCATCCAGGCTGGAGTGTGGTGGTGCAATCAGCTCACTGGAGCTTCGAACTCCTGAGCTCAAGCCAGTCTCCCTCCCCAGCTTCCCAAAGTGCTGGGATTCCAGGCATGAGCACTGCTCCCAGCCCCTCTCCTCTTTCTTATCTTCATGTTTCAGTTATCTATTTACTGCTTATTATTGAGGCAAAACTTAGTGACTTAAAAAACAACAACCACCATTTATTTTGTTCATGAATGTATCATTTGGACAACCCTCATTTTTACTCCACATGACTGAGGACCCATTTTCAAGAAGCTCACTCACATAGCTGGCAAGATGGTGCTAGTTGTCAGTGGGGAGTTCACCCAGGGCATTTGGCCAGGGGATCTCAGCTCCTCTTCACTGGGGCCTCTTCATGAGGCTCTTTGGGCTTTCTCACGGCATGGTGGCTAGGTTCCAAGAATAAGTGTTTCAAGAGACAGAAAGTGGAATATATAAGTCTCTTAAGGCCTGGGTCTGAAAACTGGCACAGCGTTACTTCTGCTGTATTCTATTGGTCATGTAGTCACAGAGCCCATCTAGACTCAAAGAGGAATAATACAAACCCAGCTCTTGGGGGGAAGTGTCAAAGAATTTAAGACTATCTTTAATCCACCACATTCTACATCCAGTTAAACTCTTGCAATCCTCTCCCTGTATCCACGCCTTTTCACATGCTGTTCCTTTGGTCTTCAATACCTTTCTCCACCTTGTCCTCTTCTCTGCCCTTTTCCAAGATTCTGCTCAAGAGTGGACTCCCCAAACCTTTCTTAATCCCTCCTCCAGAAGAACACCCTATGTTAGCATTTATTATTTTGTGTTGCGATTGTTTGTGTATCTTTCCTGTAAGGCTGAATTATTCATGACACAGGCATGAAAGACTATGTCTTATTCATTTTTGTATTCTCAGAACCATGGAGCTGGGCAGAGTAAAGGACCTCAGCAGACGTTTACTGAATGGATAAATGTTTCCTTGTTTTAATCTCTCAATAGTCCTGTGAAGTGGCAGAAATGGAGTGTTATTCCTATCTTACTGCACTGACCTCCTTATTGTAGATAAAAAGAAACAGACAGAGCAAAAAGTTATTGCATTATCCAAAGTCACTCAGTCAGGAAGATAATTCAGTATAGTCAATAGGAGTTCGGTTTCCCAAAGCAAGTTGAACGTCATAGATTTATGGACAAGGTTAGGAAGGCTTAAGGAAAAGTACAACCATGGGTGGACTTAGTTGTTTAGCAGAAAATGCCTTTGAGGTTACCCTACTAGTCTATGTATACTGGTGCTTACTCAGGGGGCGCAACTGATCTTCTGTACACTGCTAGGAAACTAAAATCAGCAGAAAAGATAGAAGATGATCTGATAGAATCTGTTAAAGAAGAGAATGGGCATGGTACAGTGCTTTGTGCAAATAGGAAAGGTGGATCTAATGTAGAGTGACAAAATGACAGTGGGAGAGTGAGAGTTCACAGTGATTCTCAAGTGACTCTTCAGGGCAGAGAGAGGCAGCTATTATCAGAATGAGAGGCTGTTTCTAGGGTCCCAAGTGTTTGGGTCAATTGAATAAATCATTGGAGTTAAAACTTTAGCTACAATAAAACTTTCCTCAAGGACAGCTGACATCCTGTGCTCTGATTTCATACTTAACAAGCCCCTTCTGTTCACCAGTTTGGTTTCTTTTTTCTTTTTCTTTTTTTTTTTTTTTTTTTGAGACAGAGTCTTGCTCTGTCGCCCAGGCTGGAGTGCAGTGGTCAGATCTCAGCTCACTGCCAGCTCTGCCTCCCGGGTTCACGCCATTCTCCTACCTCAGCCTCTGGAGTAGCTGGGACTACAGGCGCCCGCCACCTCGCCCGGCTAGTTTTTTGTATTTTTTAGTAGAGACGGGGTTTCACCATGTTAGCCAGGATGGTCTCGATCTCCTGACCTCGTGATCTGCTGTCTCGGCCTCCCAAAGTGCTGGGATTACAGGCTTGAGCCACCGCGCCCGGCAGTTTGGTTTCTTACATATTTTTTATTACAAAAATATTCCCTTGAGAGTGGACATGGATATTCCAGTCAATAGAAAGGAAACTTTCTTATTATAAATTAATATGTTGACATGCTTTGAATGTTTCTTTTAAATTTAGTTAATTGGGAAATTAACTAAATTTGAAACCAGTTTCTTTTAAATTTAGTTAATTAGAAAAATTCCCCTGTACACAGATGAATAGATTTTTTATTTGAGTTTTTTGATTACTTTAGTTTTTTAAAAATTATACAAATAATTCATATTGTGTTAGTTCATTCCCACATTGCCATAAAGAAATACCTGAGATTGGGTAATTTATAAAGAAAGGAAGTTTAACTGGCTCATGCTTCTGCAGACTGTACAGGAAGCATGATTCTGGCATCTGCTCAGCTTCTAGAGAGGCCTCAGGAAACTCACAATCATGGCAGAAGGTGAAGGGGGAGCAGATAATGTCTTACATAGCAGGAGCAGGAACAAGAGAGAGGGAGGTGCTACAGACTTTTAAACAACCAGATCTCGTGAGAACTCACTATCGCAAGAATAGCACCAAGGAGATGGTGCCAAATCATTCAAGAAGGATCCGCCCCCATGATACTGGAAGCCCCACCTCCAACATTGGGGATTACAATTTAACATGAGATTTGGGTGGGGACACAGATCCAAACTGTATCACATATATACTTTCTCATTGAAAGAGATCCAAACAATTAAAGTATACGTGAAAAACCCTTTCAACATCAAGCCCTGTCCTCTCAGCCTCCAAGATAATCAATTATAAGTTCAATATGCAGCTTTCAGTCCCTTTTCTACACTTATATATATATAGATGAGTGTATATTTATGTGTCCCTTTTAATTTTATACAAAACTGATCATACTATACATTTTCCCTTCTCATATAGCTCTATCCCATGAAGGTCTTCTACGTTAATTTTTGTATATTCTACATGAAACAAGCAGAGCTTGCAGTGAGCCGAGATCACGCCACTGCACTCCAGCCTGGGTGACAAAGCAGACTCTGTCTCAAAAAAAAGAAAAAAGAAAGCTTTGCCTTCTTGTTTCTTATGGCTGTATCTATTAAAGAAATAGGATGTATTATTCATGATTCTTCAGAGACACGGGACCAATAGGATATATATAAAGAGATTTACTCTAAGGAAATGACTTAGCAGTTATGGAGACTGGCAAGTCCCAAGAGCTGCAGAGTGAGTTGCAAGCTAGAAACCCAATGGTAGGGGAGCCAATGGGTGTAGTTCCAGTATGAAGGTCAGCAGGCTTGGGACCAGGAAGTGCCCATGTTTCCATTTGAGTTTGAAGGCAGGAAGAAAGCTTATGTCCCAGTTTGAAGGCTATCCTGCAGGAAAAATTCTCTTACTCAGGAGAGGGTCAGACGCTTTGCTCTATTCAGACCTTCGACTGATTGAATGAGGCCCACTGACATTACAGGAAACAATTGGTTTTACTCCTTCTACCAATGTAAATTTTAGCCTCATCCAGTAATAGCCCCACAGAAACACTCAGAATAATGTTTGACCAAATATCTGGACACTCTTTGACCTATTCATGTTGATACACAAAATTAACCCTCACACAGGATTATGTAATTATTCCACTTTTAATGAATAATTTTAAAATTTCTTTTCTTTTTTCTTTCTTTTCATTTTCTTTTCTATTAGGAACACTCCTGCAATAAAAAATATTTGGACATACATTTTTGGGTATGTGTGTCTATTTCTGTAGAATATATTCCCACAGCTGGAATTGCTGGGTGTAATAGGTAGACAAATGCCCCTCCCCCAAAATGTTTACATCCTAATCCCTGGGACCTGTGAGTATGGTAGGTTGCACGGCAAAGGGAAATTAACATTGCAGATGGAATGGAGTCTCCTATTTAGCTGACCTTACAATAGGGAAACTATCCTGGATTATCCAAGTGGGTCCAATGGAATCATAAGCATCCTTAAAGGTAGAAAAAGGAATGAAAAGACAGAACGAGGGAGATGGAACAGTGAGAAGGACTAGGCCTGGTGTTGCTGGCTTTGAAGATGGAAGAAGGGGCCATGAGCCAAAAAATGTGTGCAGCCTGTAGATGCTGGAAAGGACAAGGAAACAGGTTCTCCCCTAGAGACTCCAGAAAGGAACATAACCCTGCCAACACCTTGATTTTAGCTCAAGAAGACTCATTTCATTCTTCTGAACTACAGAACTACAACACAATATACTTGTATTGTTTTAAGCCACTAAATTGGTAATCATTTGTTATAGCAGTCACAGAAACTAACATACTGGGGATTGGAGAAGGCGTATTTTTAAAATGTGATGAGTAATGAAAATGGCTATGGCTTTCACACACACATGAGAAGGTTTTTCAGTTTACAGTTCTATCACCAGTGTAAAAAATAAAGGCCATTTTCCCTTATCTTCACAGCTCTGGATTTTATCAGTCTTTCTAATTTTTAGTAAGTTAATGGGTAAAACATTATTATTACTTTGCTGCTGAAGTTGGGGATCATTTTAGTGTTTACTTCCCTATTTACAAATTGGATGTTTATCTTTCCTTCTTTTTATGCAAGGTTGGTGATCTTTGTTGTTGACTTACAGGTGCTCTTTAGATAGTATAGCTCTTAGTCCTTTGCCTGATATATATATATATACATATATTGCAAATATTTTCTTTCAACTCATCACATCTCTAGTAACTCCTTTATCTTTTGTTATACAGACAAACTTCATAACTAGGCTTTTGTGTCTTGGTTAGGAAGAGAAATCTAATGTCTTAACTAGAAATGCTGCAGATGTCAGCCTGAGCTGAGTCATAAATAGCTTAAGTGACCTTGGGTAAGCCCAACACTCCTTTGATAATTAGTTATCTTATCAAAGTGATTAGTTTCCTTATCAAATTTATTCATGCAAAAATTCTTTACCTTGAACCCACTTTATGTCATGTCTAGATGTTATAGAGACAAATGAACACAATATTCAAGGAATATACAGTCTAATGGGAGATATGGACAATTAAACAGCCATTACAATGACCATACAGAATGGAATATACTGTGATGGAGGTTTGCCCGGAATCCCATGAAACCCCATGGAACCCCACATCCAGACCATGAGGTTTCATAGGAGTTGTCCAGGTGAGATAGGGGAATAAGAAGGGTCCGTTGGTCAGAGGGAGCTGCAGGAACAGAGGCTTGGGGGCAAGAGAGAGGAACTACAACCAGTTCATCGAATAGGGGTGACGATGGTGGTGTGTTATGAATCTGGAAAGGTAGGCGGGGACTACTGCAGTGCCTTCATTCTGTTTGGCCTTTTTCCTGAGGACACTAGGATACCTTTGAAGTTTGAAGCATGGGAGTGAGATGTGGACTAGCCTTTAGTAAAGATCACTTTGACATTTCTGTGAAGAGGATAAAAGAAGGCACAGTGAGAGGCAGGGAGGCTGGCAAGGAGGCTCTTGTACTGGCCTGGGAAGGAGATGGCCAAAACAAATGAAGTAGTGGGGAGGAGATGGACACGTTGGACAGCTTTGGGAGATTAGTGCCTGCGTTTCCCATCACTCATATTTGTTGTGAATTGAAAACAATGTGTAGCATTGTTCCAAGTAGAAGTTCTTTGTAAACTAAAAAAAATCCACCGCAATTGTAAGCACTGTGACAGGTGAGTGGAGATAGTTCTGAATAGAGAAAACTTTCCAGGAAGAAGAAACGGTCACTATATTTAAAGTAGAAAATCATTGTGTATTCAAATTGTACTTACCTTTCATATTTTTGTTTTCTTTATATAACTATGAATGTATAACTTTAGCATCAGCTCATCTGCCCGCCCCTTTCCTCCTCCCAACCTCTTATTGTTTTTTATTACATTCCCATGATACATGCTAGCAAAGACCAGGACTTATTTTAGTCTTTCCTGAGAGTTCTAACTGACACTCTGCAATTGACCATCAGCTATCTCCCAGCCATTCACTACCCGCATATCCTGCACTTGAGGACAAGCGTCTGCTTCCTCAGCCAGGAGCCAGTGAAGATGTGAATGGGGGGAAATAAAACTTTCCAATATTTCTCCATCCCTTTAGTCTTCAAATCACCACTTATCAAGCTGACATGGGGACTTCATACTTTACTGAAGCACTACATTAGACAAAGGAAATTACAACAAAGAAGAGAAAACTATTCAAACGATAGACTCACTGTAATTTTCACCTTGCTCTAAGGGACAAGTGCTTCTTCCGCCCACTCCATCCTCATCTCCAGCTCTGCTTCTATTTTCTGTTCCCAAGTGAATGGCTGAACAGCACTAGAGAGAAAACATGCCCTTTGTCAGGAGCAAACCTTTTCTCATCACAGTATTGTTTTCTCAGCTCTCTCTTTCACTTAGAAATGGAAAATTATATTGAACGGCATTTCCCAGGCCCACTGCTGGCTAACAGCTTCAACTGCTAATGTTTTATGAAATCTGTCCCAGTCGATGTGGTGCATTAAGCAGAACCCACTGCGTTAACTTTGCTCCTCTCTTCTTCTCTCCCAGTTATTTGGCCTGTGCTGCTATATGAAGAAGCTCTGTAGGTCCAAAGCTCTGCCTGTGCCCAGCAGTGGCGATGGGAAATGACTGCTATCTGCCTGCTGCCATTTTCCTTTTGGTGCTGACATGGATTCTTTGGCAGATCTTCCAAAGAAAGCTGAGTGTGTTGACACTGTGAATTTGGATATCACCCACTTTCCTAGGACAAAGGCTCAAGGCAACCCCTAGTACTCTTTGGTTGATATTAATTTCATCTATTTCTATTCCTCATGGTTAAAGACAGTAACATAGCATTGGTGCTGTGGCATCAGGATGCACAGTCCTACGAACGGGGCATCTGGCCTAAAATGGCAACAGGTAAGTAGAGAGGACAGAACTGGAAATCAATTCAGAAAGCTTTAATAATAATAATCTTAATACATTTACAGGTGCTCTCTTATTTGATCCTTAAATGAGGTAGATTTTTTTTTATCCCTGTTTTAAAGATAAGAACAATGACCAGAACCTTGCCCAAGGCCATAAACCTTGGAGGGAGGAGGTATGGATATATGTGATTCAAGGTCTAAGAGTTCCAGTATCTTATCTGGATCCTGTTGTTAAAGGAAAACATGTTCGTGACATTTGTTAAGACAGTAAGGCAGATTTTACTCAAGACAAACATGACAGGTGTAGGGACTACCACAGTGGGATTTAGCAGTAGGGGAGACAGATTGGGTTCAACTCGGAACATAAGAAAAAGGGGGAATTTAGAGTCAAGGGGGTTGAGGCTGTCAGTAGATGGAGAATGACTAAGAGGGTAGGGTGATACTTTGCTAAACTGTCCCAACAGGATTCTTGTTAGGGGCAGGCAAGCCATGGTAATCAGATATAACCTGGGGATGATAGGAGTGGTGAAGAATTTGGTCAGATATTGAGGATGATCAGATATTGAGGGTGGGAGATTCTGGCCAAACCAACTTGACAGAATTCTTGCCGAAACTGGATGATGCAAGAATGGACACAGAAGTCCAAAAGTCGAAGCCTACCTTGAAAGAGGATAGTGGTAACAGAGTCTCTCCTTGACCAAATTTTAGTCAGGCTCCACCACCGTGCTCCTCTGCCCATAGCTGAGGGCAGCAGCATCCGGGAAAGTAAGGTTCAGAGAGTTTTGAGTTTGGTTGTGAAGAAGGACAGAAACAAGATCTGGCAAACAGAAAGAAGTGACATTTGTTTGGGGATGGTGGTGGAATGGGAACGATCCTTTATTAAATCCTGGGCATTAGGTACATCTGATAGGTAGGAAGCACTGACACTCAAGATCCTACTGAGGCAGCAGCTCCCGAGTCCACTGTTTTCCTCTGGGAACTTTCGTGTTTAGCCTGTAATCAGCTGAGCATTGAGGGCAGCATCATCCGGGAAAGTAAATAAATAAGTTCAGGTGAATTTTGAGTTTGTTTTTGAAGGACAGAAACAAGATGTGGCAAACAGAAAGTAGTAACATTTGTTTGGGGATGGTGGTGGAAGGGAACGATCCTTTATTATATCCTGGGCATTAGGTGCACCTGACAGGGAGGAAGCACTAACACTCAAGGTCCTACTGAGGCAGCAGCTCCTGAGCACCATTTTCCTCCGGGAACTTTGGTGTTTAACCTGTAATCAGCTGAGCATTGTGGACTGCTAACCCCTACATTCCCTACGTGGTTTCCAGTTCTGTTAGGAATTGCGAGCAGAGGAAAGACAGGTCTGAAATGGGCTGGGTAATGGAAACCTGACTCTCTTAGAGCTCAAAAGAGTAGCCCATGTCACAACCAGGAGCCTCAGCTGGGCACCGTGGGGCTATTTGCAGCCTGACAGCCTCTGCTGAATTATTGATGCCCCTCAGTACCTCGGGACCTCCTCCACGTTAACAAATCACACTGCATATTAAAATTTAAAGAGGCAAATGAGGGCAATCTCTTTCCCTATTATTTCCCTCTTCTTTTGCCATCTGAGCTCTAATTTTTAAGTCAATCAGCCTGAAAGGCTTCTCTTGGGAGATGGCATAGCTCAGAGAGCCAAGCCCAGGAAAGGAAAACTAGAGGCCATGAGTGAGCCCAGGACTGAGTCCTGAGTCAATTAATGGAGTCCAGGGGCTCTGGGCCAGGTGAGCACTGACTGTCTGAGTCATGAAAACACATGAGAAAAAAGTCTGTTAATTCCCTCCTTAAGACAGCTATGCCACTGCCCAGTGTGCCATATCTCAAGTGTTTCCCTAAAGAAGAGGATAAAAACTTTTTAAGTTGTGGTCCAAATTTGTTGTTGTTGTTTTTTAGTGAAAATAGTTGCAAAAATTGTAAAATCAGAAGGTTTTACCTAAAACTGTTTTTTTTTTCCATATTTGATGTGCTATTTTGCACACAAAGATTTGAAACTGTTATACTACCTAGATTATTCCTTTTGTTAGTATAAAGGACTTTTTTCATTTGTTTGTTTTCATGCATTTCTCCTCAAGTTCCACTTTTACTGAATGTAATTTCTTCTTTTTTATTTATTATTATTATTATTTTTTTTTGAGACAGAGTTTCACTCTGTTGCCCAGGCTGGTGTGCAGTGGCATGTTCTCAGTTCACTGCACTCTCCACCTCCCAGGTTCAAGCGATTCTCATGTCTCAGCCTTCTGAGTAGCTGGGATTACAGGCATGCACCACCAGGCCTGGCTAATTTTTGTATTTTTAGTACAGATGGTGTTTCACCATGTTGGCCAGGCTGGTCTCGAACTCCTGACCTCAAGCCTCAGCCTCCCAAAGTGCTGGGATTACAGGTGTGAGCCACTGTGCCCAACCTCATTTCTTCCTTTAAACATAAGATTTTCTGACTTCTCCTGAGAGATTTGAAGACTTGGGTTTTCATCTGCACATTGTACTCCTTACTGGGGATGACAGTGGCTACTCCTTCAAATGAAGTATGGCCTCTTAACCATGGTTCTTACCATTTCCCATTAGTGGTTGAATTTGCAACCCCTGATCTCAGGAAAGATGGCAAGCAAGTTTTTCTATGTGCCAACTCAGGTCTATTAGCAGGATTGCTTGTAGCACCAAAATGAATCTGAGGCCAGCTGTGGTAGATTGCTGTGTGCTTTGCAGTTGTGCACCTCCCCTTCCCTCTAAGAGGATTGCATGTCTCTGACCTTTGCCATGTGACCATGTGCAGATCATTCAAGCAGAAGTCTTTAAGAGGCATCATAAGTTGTCGCCACCTCTCTGGCGCTTTCACATTCTGCTGTGGGAATAGCACATCCTATGATCCTTCAGCCTGGATCCCAGAAGGAAAAGGACACATGGAGCTAGCAGCTGATTTACAGCTTGGAGCTGAGCCACAGTCTGGAGCAGTGCTTCAGCCAACCCACAGCTTTCAGTAACATGAGTGAATAGCAAATGTTGCTGTAAGCCACAGAGAATTGGAGGTTATTCATTACCACAGTAAAGCTGACCAATACAGCAAGGCTAGTCTTGATAGAAAAGAATACTGAGGGTTTTTTCTTTTTAAAGCAGTATTTTCCTATTTTCTGAGAAGAAAAAAATTTGGTAGCATTAAGAAATTCCTAAATATTAATTTTAATTTCCTTCAATTTAAAAATATATCTTCAAGGATTCTGAAAAAATCATGGCATTGGCAGTAAAATAACTGAGTTGGATTCCTGAATCCACACTTATGACCGAGTTATAAAGTATTGAATGACATTCCTTTTATTAAAGATAATTATCTTTTTTAAAAAAACTTCTTGTGTGTATTGAAGTTGTAGTATCTGTCAATTTCATTTCTAACAGTAAGCAGGGAATATAGATATTGTTATACAAAGGGAGTCTAGCATCTGATAGGGTTTTACCCACTATCTTATTGTGAGAATCAAATGACCTTGAATGAAAATGCTCTGTCAGCCTTACGTGATTACTAGTGATTTCTAGTTTTTGCTAGTTTTGTAAAAACAAGGCATCTCTTTCTCACTTTCTCCATTAGGAGGCAGGTTAGGCATGACTATCACCATTTGACAGATGCAAAGGCAGTTGAGGTGGCAAACGGGTCGGGGCTGGGGGAGTATTTGCCAGCTAGTTAAGGGCAGAACTGAGGGGCAGTCAGTTTACCATGGAGTCTCCTGACCACCAGTAATCTGTCCACTGCCTTACTCAAAAAGGGGCCAAACCAGGCCTTTGAGCAATTTTGCTAATACACAGATTTCCAGTCTAAGGCTATCAGTTATCATGAGGCATGTGCTGATTTCTTGGAAGCAGTCAAATCTAATTAACCTCAATATCTACTTTCATGTTTACCTTTTACATCCTTTGGCCTCTGGCATTGCTTTTAATTTACATTTTTCAGTTTGTAATGTCAATGTTCATCAGCCCCTTTCAATCCTTGATTAACCATTGTATGGTAGGCATGGTAGTTATTCTTTTCTTTTTTAGAGACAGGGTCTTGCTCTGTCACCCAGGCTGGAGCGAAGTGGTGCCATTGTAGCTCACTGTAGCCTCGACCTCCTGGGGTCAAGCAGTCCTCCTGCCACAGCCTCCTGAATAGCTAGGACTACAGGTGCAAGCCACCACACTCAGCTAATTTTTAAATTTTTTGTGAAGACGGTGTCTCCCTTTGTTGCCTGGGCTGGTCCTGAACTCCTGGCTTCAAGTGATCCTCCTGCCTCAGCCTCCCAAAGGTAGTTTATTCCTAAGCAAGAGAAAGCTTTCATTTGCACACTAGTATGCATATAGGTATACAAATTATGAACTTTGTTCATATTAGAGAATATTCATGGTATACAAAGTTAAACTCCTGGAGCTGGGATTTTTATACTTCAGCATCATTCACTAATTTTGGACTCTCTAGTCTGATACAACTTCAGGTTATCCTTTTGGGCTTCAAAGGAATTTTTATCCATCTGAAAGGCATCTCCACATCAATGTCCCATGAAGAATCAGACAGCTTTGAAGGACAATTACCTAAACTAAGTGCCTGCTAACTGATGCTTCCCCTTTTAGGAGATGCTGATGTGGGGCAAAAGCCGGGTCACTGGTTAGAAATCTGCTGCTTCACACGCACAGTGGAATCCTCCAGAATTTGGGGATGCCATGTCAGTTACTCAGTATCTGAGGGCAGGCAAGCTATGTGGAACGGTCTTTGTTTTGGAACCCCACTATACATTTATCATTTTCATTTCCTGTGTTCTCTGCTGAACTCAAACTCCTTTTTTGAAAGTAGGTTTATGCCAAGAGGTCAAGGCTGCAGTAAGCCATTATGGGGCCAGGGCACTGTAGCCTGGGGGATGGAGTGAGACACCATTAAAAAAACAGAAAAGAAAAAGAAGAGAAAAAGAGAAAGTCAGCTTTTTTTTGGGGGGGGGGTAGAGCTGTGAGGCCAGATGTTACCCAGGTTGCCCAGAAATCCTCACCTAGAGGCACCAAATTATTGCCCCCTGGCCTTGGCTTGTCATTTTTGCAACCTCCCTAATGTTAAGGTTTCAAGACCTGCAGTAAATTTTTCTCAGGGGTGGAGCACGACGACAAGGGGTTCCTCAAAGCACCACATTCAATAGGCCTTCCCTGCCACCAAGCAACTATCACCTAGCTCTCCACTTCTCTCCCGCTTCATTGGCATCAATGCTTCATTGGTATCGCCTATCTCCTACTCACAAGGGAGGGAAGAGCTCCCTGTGGAAGGGGCTGTGACCCACACACCCTCCTTCCAGTCACCCTATCCCAAGAAGCTTTGCAACCTTATGCAAGATGGACCAAGGCTGGGCTGCCCTGCATGTCAAGTGTGCTCAGCAAGCATGTCCCACCTCATCCCCTCGCCCCACCCACATGTCAAAAATAATTAAAACACCACTTCTACTATTTCTCAGATAACTTGGCATTTGTCAAATGATTTCGTGCATGTGACCTCATTTATTTTTACCTCAGCAGCTTTTGAAACAGGGACCATGACTGCCATCTTAGGAATGAGGAAGTCAAGCCTCCCACAGGTTTCAGGACTTGCGTGAGGCCTCCCTGCCGGAAAGGGCAGAGCTAGGACTTAAGTCTGGCCTTTCACTTTCAGGCCCATCTTCCCTCCCCTAGGTGGCCTCCTTGGGTCTGTGAGGTTGAGTCTCCCGGGTGTTTCCCCCAGCTCCCTTTTCCCTCCTCCCAGTTGGCTCCACACCAGCCTCCCACCACAGAGTAACTTCAGACACACTAGCCGTCCTTCCACAGTTGTAATCCCTTTTCGCCCTAGTCTCCTACAAAGTATGTATTTTAAAGCTTCTATTCATTTGACAGTCTCCCCTGATGGAGGGTAGAGGAGGTGATGGCTTTCCATCTTCCTCAGTCCCTCAGCAAACATGCTGTAATTGTATGACTTCCCTTCGCTAAGATTTTGCAATGACTCCTTATGATCAATCTCATAAAACCGGAGTCTTCAATCCATCATGGAAGCACTCCCTTCTAACATTTTTCTTTTCTTTTCTTTTCTTTTTGAGATGCAGTCTCACTCTGTCACCCAGGCTGGAATGCAGTGGTGCTATCTTGGCTGCCTGCAACTTCTGCCTCCTGGGTTGAAGTGATTCTCCTGCCTCAGCCTCCTGAGTAGCTGGGACTACAGGCACATGCCACCACACCCGGCTAATTTTTTGTATTTTTAGTAGAGACAGGATTTCACCGTGTTAGCCAGGATAGTCTCGATCTCCTGACCTTGTGATCCGCCCGCCTTGGCCTCCCAAAGTGCTGGGATTACAGGCGTGAGCCACCATGCCCGGCCCCCTTCTAACTTATTTCTAGTCTTACCTCTCTTCTTTATGCACTCTGTGTTCTAGTTGTTTCTTGGGTCTGTGTCTCTCATTTTCCTCTCTGAATTCTCACTCTTCAAGGCTTAAAGGCCCTTCCTTCCGCAGGTGCTGCCCCTGTCCTCCTCCCCTCCTCAGGCCCAGATCACTTGGTTTGTGCCGCCTATCAGACATCTCACTCTGGGTTTTCTGGTTAGATTTTATGCATGTGCATGTGTGGGTGTGATCCCCATTACTAGTGAGAAAAGGCCTTGAGGGAAAGGATCCTATCTCGTACGTCCCCTCCTGCTAGAGGAAGGTAAAGGCAGAGGGAACCACAAGGCTTGGAGAAGGAATGCAGAGAAGCTGAGAATAAGGCACAGGTGCATACATTTGCACAATAATTACTTCATTAGTATCAAAACTGGTGCGAAACATTCTCAGTACAGAGGGCAGGGCTGGGCTGGGCTGGGCTCCTTCCTGGAGCCTCTGGCCAGCACTGCAATTCCTCTGAGGCACGGAGCTCTCACTGTATTTCTCCCGTCCCTGTAGCTGTGCAGGAGGAGCCACAACCACTTGGGAACCCTCGTCTAATCCGACCTCCCATCCTAATTTTCCTCTAATGGCTTTAGGGGTGCTGACATAACAGTACCTCGCATTAACCTTCATGTCTGTTACCCCATTTTATGCTGGCCATACTATATTCCTACCTTAGACGTGAAGGACTGACATGTGGAGAAATTACATGATTTGCTGTAGCTGTTTTGCAATACAGGAGAGTGGAGAGAAAAGCAGGAACAGATCAAGCTCTCAGCACATAAGCTGCCCTTGGAGGAGTCCAGAGTAAATGTACCTTATTTTGTGACTATTTCCCACTGACCTCCAGTTCCTCACCCTCAGCCTGCAGAAAAATGAGGTGTCCCCCCATTCCTAGCAGGACAAGAGCCCACCAATAGGCTTGCGCTCTTTCTTCCAGACCGGAGCAATTCCTTTCCCTTAGTGAAGCCCTCTGGGGGCCTCCTATCACTGGTACGAGAGCTGAAACATCCAGGCTGTCTGGAATGACTTGCTCAAAGTCACTGAACACATTGGTGGCCCAGTTAAGATTTATACTGAAAGCTGCTAATGACAGTGTCTGTCCTCCAACCACCAGTCTGGGCCGATGGGTATGTGTTTATAACATGCTTTTCTCTTTGGCTCCCTTGACAGCCCCTAACCAATGTTTTCTTATCTAATTACATTCCATGTAATCTGCTCCTGCAGATTTGCCTTCATTGTTGCCAGCATTTACAGCCTTTTCCACACATTTCCTAGAAAATGCGCATGTCCTGATGTTAGGTAAATGTTGTCATAGGTAGGAGAGCTCTCCGGTGTGTTGATCTATACTCCCCATACCACTACTAGTTCTTCAAAAGGAAGCAGCCCAGAAGCCAGAGGCTGAAGAAACCACTTCTTCTTTAGAGTTGGTTTTCACTTGCTCAGCACCATGGAGCATTCAGAGACCAGGATGTCACGGCAGCCTCATGGTTGCGTATTCCAGGTGCCTGGCCTGGATGGGCATAGGAGCAAGAGCTAACGGGCAGGTGTGGGGATGGGAGTGGAAGAAGGAGTTTTCATACAGGGAAGATCAAGGGACGTAAGTTCTTATTCTGCACTGAACATTGCATAGGGTATTAGACAAAGCATGTACCTTGTCTGTGTTTTAGTTTCTTCCTTGGTATAATGAAGAGGATAATGATTTTAAGTTGCTTGCCTTGTCAGTAAGTACAAAATATGTTTTTAAGGTTTTGGATATCCAGGTAAGTGCTGGCATATGATTAGAATGGATTTAAGCCTTTGTGCTCTGGCTATGCCTCTTAATAACCCTGAGATCTTGGCCAAATTACCTGAGTCCATCAATCTCCAGTTCCTTCAACCAGAACAAGGGGAATAAAAACTAGTACCTACCTCATAGCATTCTTGTAAGGTTTAAATGAGTCACTGTTTATAAAGCACTTAGTGTATGCCTGCATTTCTCTAGTGCCTCAGTACAGTCCTCATAGTCAGAGCAAAGATGACCCAGCTTAACGGTCTAGGGTTTTGGGACTAGTGTATTGATTTCCTCATGGCATTAGACAAGCTGACCTAAAATTTTATATGGAAGAGCAATAGACAAAGGCAGGGTTGGAAAAGAACAAAGTGGAGACTTACCTCACCAGGCATCAAGACTTTTTATAGTGTTTGTATTAGGGTTCCCCAGAGAAATAGAACCAACAAGATATATCAAGATATATGGAAAGGGATTTATTATGAGGAATTGGCTTATGGGGTTATGAAGGCTGAGAAGTCCCATAATCTATTGCCCACAAGCTGGGAGCCCAGGGAAGCTGGTGGTGTAGCTCCAGTCCAAATCTGAAGGCCTGAGACCCGGGAGTGCAGATGTCCAAGGGCAGGACAAGATGGAGGTGCCAGCTCAGCAGAGCAAATTTGTCCTTTCTCTGTGTTTTTGGTCTATTCAGGCCCTCAACAGATTGGATGAGGCCCCCTGACATAGGTGAGGGCAATCTTGTTTACTTGGTCTACTGATTCAAATGTTAATCTCTTCAGGAAACCTTCTCAGGCACACTCAGAAATAATGTTTTACCACCTATCTGGCCATCCCTTAGCCCAGTCAAGGTGATTCATAAAGTTAACCATCACATAGTTTCAGCAATCAAGGCGGATGATACCAATGTAGAAATAGAAAAATAGACAAATAGACTTGGTTATCCATATGGAGAAGACTTGAAACACATTACACACACACAAAATCAAGTCCAGGTGCATTAAATTTAATACACTATGTGAAAAGCAAAAATATACTTTAGAAAAAAATACATAGGAAAGTATCTTGGACTTAAGGGCTAGGAAAAGATTCCTTAGATAACATAAAAAAAACAAAAACCATAAAGGAAAATTGTGACAAATCTGATTGCATGAAAGTTATGTTTAAAATTTCTTTTTAATGAAAGACACCATAAACAAAGATTAAAGGTAAGCCCAAGACTAGGAGAAAGGATAGGAAATACAAATACTTGATAGAGCCCTAGAATCTGGATTTTAAAGAAAACAACTCAATAATGAAAAAAAAGAAAATAGGCAAAACATAGTTAATGTTTAATAGTTGTTGATTGTCAGTAAATACATGAAAAGATGCTCAAGGTCCCCAGTAACTAATAAACTACAATTACAACCACAATAAAACACCATTACTCACTCATAAAGTTAACTGAGAATTGAAAAGTATAAGCAAGAATCTAGATAGGTGAGAATTCTTCCACATTACTTTGAACCTACTTATAATCACTTTGAGCCAGAGATTCCACCCCTGGGCATATAATCTCATGAAACTCTGTCACATCTGCAGAGAAGGTGTATAGAAGAATGTTGACTACAACATTATTAGTAATAGAACAAAACAAGAGGAAATTAACTGACCATCAAAAGTAGATAAATAAGCTGTGCTATAGTCATATCATGAAATTTTGTGTAAGAACTGAAATGAATGAACGAATTACATGTATCATTAACATGGGTAAATCTCAAAAACAACGAATTTAAAAAAAACAAATTACAGAAAAATAGGTATAATAGGACACCTTTTGTATAAAGTTTAAAAGCATATAAAACAGTCTATTTGTTATTTATGGATTCACACATAAGACACATATGTGAAGATTAGTATAAAGCATGAATAGGAATGGTAAACATAAAATTTAACATGATGGTTACCTGTAGGGTGGCTTAGAGGAGGAGCATATAGGAGGCTTCAATTATGTTATAATGTTTTGTTATTTTACAAAATCTAAAGCAAATACATCAAAATGTTAAGATTCAATAAAGTTAGATGGTGGGCAGACAAGTGTTTATGTTATTTTCTCTCATGCTGTACATATTTACATAATTTTGTAATCCATTTTAAAAGATTCTAAATTGTCCTTCCAATACAAAGAAAGATGAAAGTATAACTATATGCTGTTAAAGTACTGATGTATGGCCTGCCACCCTCTTTCAACAGCCCTGGACAACTATTCCTAGTACTTAGCACAGTGCCTGGCCCCAGAAGAGTAGAACGGAAGGAATGAAAGAATGAATGGACTTGTCCCTGGAAATAGAGGTGCAGCCACATATACGCTGTGCCCTTTATATCATTAAATCACAATTTAGGAGTCATTTCCTTCCCATCCATCTCACTCAGCCTGAGTTGCCATCCAGTGTAATAATTCAGGGTAATTGTACTTAGGGACGATTGCTTGTGGAACAGCAAGGAGTTGCAATTCAGCCCTGACTGTGCTCTGAATTCATTAGTGTTTTTCCAGCTTCGTGTCCTGCTCAAAAGAATGATCCTCTCTCCAAGCAGGGCATCGCTGTCTTTCTCATATTGAGCAATAACAACCAAAAACAAACCCAGGGAAATAAAATCACCAGGGAGGCTTTCCTCTTTAATTAAGGCGTTCTAATGAGTCACAGTCTCACCATGCATGGGACTCAATTCTCCTTTATAAATAGGGGATTGTGAATATGGGGTGTGTTTTCTTTTGCAGCCCTGCTGCTATTTCTCCTTCGTTTCCCTCTCCTGGTGTTGTTGTTTCTCTCTGTACACGTGTGTGCACATATGTGAAATCGATGACATAAAGAGGATCCAAATCTCTTCACCTAGTCAACTTGAAGTTGACTCCTTGAGTGTCACTGAGAAATGTAATAGGGACTGGGTGGCTTGGCTGGTAGCTTACATGGTGCCAATGATGGTAAAGTCATAGGTACCATTCCCCAAAAGCCAGAATGATTTCCTCTGTTCTGCTGACACAAACAACATCACAAATCTTGGCATTTATATCATATTTTACATGGTTGATCAGACAAGGCAGGGAGGAGTGAATCGTGTCAAATGCACCACCACCACCACTGAAACTCAAACCTGCCCTCACGCTGGTGATTTTGTGGATTCTTTTAAGAGGAATGGTGAGTGTCTTCTAAGAGTAAGAAGGGTTAGTAGTGTTCCAGCTTACCTACAAAATGTGAAACTGAGAAAGCCAACTGGGGCGACTTCCATCCTTATTGCTAAAGAGTAGGAAATAGAGACTTGGTCATTCTCACTGTCATTTTTGTGATTTTTCCGAAACTGAGGTATATAATGAGGAAAAATGAGTCAAATTCAAGCAAAGAGAAATTTGGGCAGAATCTCTGGAGGGAAAAATAATCATGGTGAAATCCATTAGACTATGTAATAGTCATCCCCAAGGGAGATGACGTAAACTTCATAGTTGCAGTCATTTAAATTTAGACTGAACCATGCATTTGTGAGCAGACCCCAGGGAACAATCCTGCATTGAACAGGGGATGGGGAAGGCGATAGGCCAGATGACCTAATAGATCTCCTCTAACTTAATTTCTAGGGTTGTGGGATCCTAATTAAAATGAACTATATTGCCTGTTATGAACCCTCCATGTTAATATTCTGTAAGGTCTCCAGGCAAGTCAAAGGGGCTTTTGCTTTTTCTTATTTCTTTTGAGCCAGAGCCCACAAGCTGCCTTAAGCACCTAGCTGCTGTCCATGCACTTCTTATAGCTGACAAAACTTGATTTAAAAAAAAAAGTTTTTAAAGAAAATTACAGCACGTATTATGAACTAACATTTTATACAAAGTAATTCAGTGGAATGAGAGAAGTATGCTTTGATATTCTTTGACCTGTGATGTGATAATAAATATTCTTCTGGTTAATAATACGATGGTGAGCCAGCCCTGTGATGGCTGCAGTTGTCACCATATAACACACAGGACTCAAATCTGCTTCCTCACATCCAGGGCTGACTTTTCCATTTAGCTTTAATGATGTTTGAAAGGGAATATCGACACTGGAAAAATCTTAGAGAGGTTCTACCAATCACAGACGAGCACAATTATCCACTAATGCGGGCCTCTTTTCCTTGACTTCCTCTAGATGTGGGACTCCACTAAGAAGTCTCAGGCAGGGTCACTGGTGAGCTGGCCAGAGCTGCTCTGAGAACCACCAGTGAAGGGCAGAGGGCACTTTAGCCCCTGTAGTAGCAGTTTAGGGCAGGTGGAAGAGACATGTGGTTCAATCACCCCATGTGGCATTTCAGGTGGGCTGCATGGGGCAATTGAGTCTTATCAACTTGTGTCTTATCTAGCAATTGAATGCCATTGCTAGATAAGAGGAGAGTGGTGACCTCCAACTGGTGAGTTATTTTATCAGTCTTGTCCCATCCCAAGGATCCCCAAAAGGTTCTTGACAAGCCACAGAACTCTGCCAGCAGGAAGTAGACGCTGGCGTGCATCAGAGAATATCAAGCTCTACCTATTTTACATTTATAAATTGGATTCTAATTAGCCTGCAGGGAGTTTCCATGGAAATTGGAGATACCACTTTGCAACAGTATAAGATCACAGCATCAAGTAGACCGGAAAAGTGGAAAATCTCTATTCTTTTAGGAATCAGCTGGAGTCACCTCACTATGAAATTGTCCCTGACTCAGGCAGATCCCAGGTGTTCCCACTTCCATTATAGGATTTCTAGTATGTAATTGTCAGTGTACATATCTACATCCCACAGACGGGGAGACACTGCCATTCTATCTGTTTTTCTCCGGAATATAGCTCAATTCCTGATACAGAAGACACTTAAAAAAAAATTGTTCGATTATTACGGTGATGTCTTAGAATATTGGTTTCTTCATCTATAAAATGGCATAATAATACTAATTCAGTCGGCTATTCTGAGGATTAAATGTCAGGACAAATAAGTACTTATGACAGTGCCTAGCTCTTAAATAACGTGTGGTTCCTATCCCCGCTTGTGTGGTATGAGAGGATTATTTTTGGTTTTGATAGGTATCGGGCAAAAAGGGTTTTTTAAAACAGCAAATAAATCAGAATATTCCACACTTGTGGTCTGAATTTTGTGTTGCAGTTTTATTGGGTTTCTAGACTAGGCCAGCATTTTATATTCTATAAGCATGGTACAGGTTATATCATCTCCAGCCCGAAATCTAGGACATTAAACCTTTTCCTCATGGCTCACTTTGCTAGAAATATGTTATTAATAAATGAGATTTCTGAGATGTTTAGACTGGATTCTATTACAGACATTCATGAAATAAACTTGGAGAATGAGTAACTATCATCAGTGATGATAAAAAAGAGCCTGGAAAGATGGCCCTGTGTGTTGATTCTGATGAGAATTTTACCTTTATTGGACACCAGAATATTTCCAGGTCTTCCCTGAAAACTCCCCTAGAGATGTCTTAAGTCTTCTTTGATGGTTAATATTAAGTGTCAACTTGATTGGATTGAAGGATGTAAAGTATTGTCCCGGGGTGTGTCTGTGAGGGTGTTGCCAAAGGAGATGAATGTTTGAGGTAGTGGACTGGGAGAGGCAGACCCACCCTCAGTGTGGGTGGCACCATCTAATCAGCTGCCAGCATGGCTAGAATAAAGCAGACTTGCTGAGTCTTCCGCCCATCTTCTTTCTCCCATGCTGGATGCTTTCTGCCCTCAAACATCAAACTCCAAGTTCTTCAGCTTTTGAACTCTTGGACTTACACCAGTGGTTTGCCAGGGACTCTCAGGCCTTCGGCCACAGACTGAAAGCTGCACTGTCAGCTTCCCTGCCTTTGAGGTTTTGGGACTCAAACTGGCTTCATTGCTCCTCAGCTTGCAGATGGCCTATTGTGGGACTTCACCTTGTGATCCTGTGAGTCAGTACTCCTTAATAAACTCCCCTTCATATATACATCTATCCTATTAGTTCTGTACCTCTAGAGAACCCAGACTAATACACTTTATTTTTACGAACAGTAAGTGCCTATTGAATGACTTTTCAAGGAGGTTTATGCAATCAAAACACACTAGAGTGTAATGCTGGGTTTGCAGGACCACCATGGAACTGGCTGACAGAAACTCACATATAGAATAGCCTGCTACCAACCAAAGCCAGATTTCATCTTTCCCCACCAGCAGAATCTACCTCTTTGAAATCCACCCACATCATTGCATGGTCTGCAGGTAGGCTTTTCGGCTTCCTCTGATTGTCGTACCAGGCACTGGGCCTATAAAAAGCAAAGTGGAGGCTGAGAGCAGGCAGGGCCAAACACTAAAGGTGTTTCTGAGGCCTGTTCCCCCTGTGTATGGTGAGCACAGCATCTGGCAATGGATTGGGCTCTCTCACCCAAGCCCCATGCCCACTCTGGCCCCTCACCCCTCAGCCTTGGTGCCCTGGGTTCCCTAGTTCTTCCGCGGCCTCGACTCCCAACTGTGTGAAACCTACCTTGTCTTGGAGTCGGTGAACTACTACCTTCTCTATTTCATGCTTTTAAATCCTGTTGACTCCTGACTTACAATCATGTATTCTTACTGGAATTGCCTCCGTGAAGGGCAGAAATTCCCCCTGTCCTGCTCTTTTGCCCCCTCTGCCCTCTGCTGGCCATCGATACATACTGCGGTCAACCCTGAAAAGCCATTTTCCCCAATAGAATGTACCGAAGCTGTTTGCTCTTTCCTAATTCACATGCTTTCTTTTTCTTCTTCTTTTCAAAATTTTGGTTGCATTGCCTCAGAGTTTCTCAAAGCAACACGGAAACACCCTTTCTCTTTCCATGTCCCCAGTGACCATGTCATGGATCTGCCGTAAAGCATCTCTTACAGTAGTGGTCCCCAACCTTTTTGGCACCAGGGACCGGTTTCATGCAAGACAGTTTTTCCATGGACCAGCGGGGCGTGGGGATGGTTTCAGGATGATTCAAGCCCATTACATGTATTGTGTGCGTTATTTCTATTGTTATTACATTATAATATGTAATGAAATAATTATACAACTCACTATAATGCAGAATCAGTGGGAGCCCCCGGCTTGTTTTCCTGCAACTAGACGGTCCCATCTGGGGGGTGGTAGGAGACAGTGACAGATTTCCAGGCATTAGATTGTCATAAAGAACATGCCATTAATCTACAGCATCAGTGTAATGCTGTAGAATGGTTCGGAATCTTAGCCACCGAGATCCCTCACGCGTGCAGTTCACAGTATGGTTCATGCTCCTATGAGGGCCTAATGCCGCCGCTGATCTGACAGGAGGTGGAGCTCAGGCGGTCGTGCTGGCTGGCCCACACTCACCTCCTGCTATGCAGCCTGGTGCATAGCAGATAACAGATACCAGTCTGTGGTCCTGGGGGTTGGGGACCCCCGTCTTACAGCATCCAGCGGGGCCAGGCACTTGGTTAAGTAGATCCTGGATGACTGAGACGTGACATTGCTGAAATGGCTGTGGAGCACTGTTTGGAGTTTGTGGGGGTGGGGTTTGTAAACTAGAGAACTTGATGTTAGAGTTCCTTAACCTCAGCATTATTGACATTTGGGGCTAGATAATTCTTTGTTGTCCCAGTCTCTCCTCCATGGTGGAGGATGTTTTGCAGCACCTCTGGCCTCTTCCACACACCAGTAACACCTTCCCCAAGTTTGCTGTCCTCATAGACAACCAAAAATGTCTTCTCTACTCACTCCCAAATGTCCTGGGGGGCAAAATCACTCACTGTGGAAAACCATGGCATTAGAGTGATGGAGTAGAAAGCCCGCTCTACTCAGAAGGACTTCTAAGTGCCAGAAGGTGCAGGTCTGCTCTCTGGGGCCACTCAGTGCTTTGAAGGACACCCTGATTTATTTTGGAGATGGACACTTAACTGCTGAATACACTGGCATGGGTGGGTGATCCCATCACGAGTTTTTCTCAAAGGTTTTCAATGACTCCTCCTGTGTTCTCCGGCCTATCCTACTCCATCTCTCAATTCTGCTAGGCTTGAGTTCCAGTGTCAGAGTCTTTCTGAGCCTCTCTTCTCAGTCTTAGCCTCCCCTCCTTCCCTCTCTCTCCACCCACCTTCTGGCCATCTGGGCAGCTTCGGCTTCATCCTGCTTCCCCAGCACTGCTCCTCCATCAACCATTTGTTCTTCCATAAGACTTGTTAAAAGAATCTTCTCTGAAGGCAGTTCTCCCCTTTCTACATCATCATGGGTTTATATGCAGAATTTTCTTCCATTACAGTCACTGATTGTAATCAATTCTCTTTCCCCCAGGTCTCTGTCTCCTCTCTCTCGGGAAGGAGAGAGAGAAGTTAACCACACGGAGCTGATCAGCCTCTTTACCCAGAAGGAGCTGATTGGCCATCTTTAGGCAGATGGCCTAAATTCCAGCTGCACCCAGATTCCCCTTCTGTCTCCCTCACCACCCTGGGCTTACTTCTCCAGACCATGTGACACTCTGTGCTAAGATTGTTTATCTCTTGTCTGGCTTCTTGAATGGACTATA
Organism: Mandrillus leucophaeus; assembly: GCF_000951045.1. Lineage (NCBI taxonomy): Eukaryota > Metazoa > Chordata > Mammalia > Primates > Cercopithecidae > Mandrillus > Mandrillus leucophaeus. The sequence goes on from NW_012105187.1 coordinate 1,922,174, forward strand.
AGCTCCTTGAATGCAGGCATTGTGTCTTCTCACTCGCAACATCTCCAGTGTTGAGGACAGAAGTGCCCACAGTGCGTAGGATGTACTCAATAAAGGAGTATTGAATGCCTTGGAAATAAGGCCTTAATTTAAATTCAGCGGGAAGAGATTTTTCTTGAACTTTAAGAAGACTTGGGGACAAAAGAATTTTGAACTTTTTTTTATGTGTCTCTCCTCAAAGAGCATAGCTCTGCCTTAATTCGTCTGAATCTGACATTGAGCTTCTGGAGTTTACTAGACTCTTATGCTGGGAAGCTCTTGGTCCATTTTTGATCCACTACATTCTGCAGTGAGATGAAGCCCATTCCTCTGACCTCCCACTTGGTGTGCCATGGTGATAAGCCCATAACACTGATGCTGTAGATTAGTGGCATGCCCTCGCTTATGAACACCTTTTCCCCATGGTGACTAATGGCATTTTGATGGTGTCCCCTTAGACAGCTGCCTAAATACAAAGCAGTATGAGCTAAAAGAGTAAACTGGAAATATCAGTCGTTTTGTGTAATCATTCCATAATGTTATCTGGGAGCCCAGCCTAGCTTTATGGAAATAGAATTCAGAAGAATCAGACAAGATTTTTCCTACAGCACTTTTATATTTGCAAAGCCATCATCATTGTCAGCTTCAATTAATATTTATTTCTGTGTATCACACCTCATGTTATTAACTCTTCTCCAGGACTATAAACAAAATCCAGAACTGATATTTTACAATAGAGGAAGCAGAGATATATACAGAGGCTTGACAGCTTGCTTAAGGCTACAGGATAAATTCAGAGTCAAGTTGAGACCAGGAGGCACAGATCTTTATCCCCCTGAGAAGGGCTGCTGCTCTAGGGTCAGCTTTGGGACATATGCCTTACCTTTGTACGCCCGTCAGACAAAGTGAGCCACCTGGTAGCTATGCCTGGACACGGTACGAAGCACGCTTTTGAAATGAAGAGGCAGCCATCTCATTTTCCAGGCATATGTCACATCTCACTGAAGGGAGAGACCCATAGCTGCCTGGATTGTCCGCTGGGGCATGTCACAGTCTAGAGACATATGAAAGACAAAAAAGCTCACTTGTCATCTGCCTTTCAGTCTAAGAGAGACAGCCCGAGACTGCTGCCGCGGTGGCTGTGAGACGCTGTGTCACATATTAATTAGGAGGAGCATATGTAGCATTTCTAAGCCAGGGGCCATTTGTGGCAGCAGCAGCCACGCAGGAGGCAGGCAGTGCAACTAATAGCTAAAAGGAGGGTTTAGGATGCAGGTTCTCGGTTCAGACAACGGGGATGAACCCGTAAGAGAATGTTGCGGCCCTCCAGGCCCCGCTCCTTCCGCCCCGCAGGTGCAGTCACTTGCAGCCCTGGGTTCCCTCCCAGCCACAAGCTTCCTGGACCCAGCGAAAGTTCGCATCCCCTGCTCTGTAGCCCTTAAGACGGGCGGGAGGATTGGAAAAGCGGAGCCGATGGTGGGTGGCAGGCCTCCACAGAGATCGATTTGAAGGCAGAAGGTGAACTCATCATACCTCTTTAGGGAAGAAGCAGTAACGTGGCCTTTTCGCTCAATAAAACCTAGGCAAGGCCAAGGGAAAGGATAGCGCGCCCCATGCGGAAAGCAAGCGCGCGTGCGCAGAGTAGCCCGGTCCAACACTCATCTGGAAATGCGGCTGGGCCAGGGTACAAACCACAGCCTCTCTTCCCCCGCCCCTGCCACCCCCTTCCCTCCTCCGACGTGACTTTCTGTGAGTGTGTGTGAGGAGAGACTTACCCAAGGTCAGGGACAGAAGTCAGAAGATCCCGATGGTTGCCTGCCC